>NW_005054365.1:1033001-1055014 GCF_000277835.1 Geospiza fortis
TTTTTCAAAACTGGGATTCTTTAGCTTAGATAATCTGAGAGCAATGACATCCTGGCCAGTACAATAATGCCACAGGGAACATAGTAGCCATTGACTATGGAAAAGGCAAATGATACTGTCTGGATTTTTAGGAAGTTGTTAGAAAGAGTAGACATGTTTGCCCCACTTCACATGTTTCACTCGGGGTTAATACTTGTGGGACCTGCAGACAACAAAGAGGAAGAAATGAAGTGCCTAAATTGACTGAGCTGAAAACAGCAGCAGCTGATGAACCGCAGCAACAAATGATCCTCAGTCTGGATGTGCTCACTCACACAGAGGAGCAATGGAAGGAAAAGGCCTTTGTTTCCAAAATGGTGTGATGCCATGGGCAGACAGACATTTGGATTGTGGGAATCACATGTATTGTGGATTCAGAACAGTGTTCCAGCAATAATTTTTGCCCAGTTCCTACTGTGGTTGCTGGAGCCTAAGACTGATTTTTGTAGTCCAAAATTAGATCTTGGATGACACAAGGAAAGATCGCTGTAGAAAGTCTCTGGAGGCAAACTGCTTTTTATACTCTTACTTATCATTTACTACCACCAAGTGTTAAAGTAAGGGGACCAATAACAAGAGACCTTTGACTTAATTCTGTGTGACCATCAAGATTTGCTTCCTCTTTATCCCCTCTTGTCTCAGAAGTGCCACACAATTCTTGTGTGCTGTGCAGTTTACAGAGTGTGTGGCTGCCCTGTTGGGCAGCAGGAAAGGAGAAGGGATATGTTTGACAAACTTGCACCAATGGGGCACAACCCTGGCCCACAAAATCAATAAAATAAAGTTGATTTACATGCAACATGCAAGCTCTGGAGCCCTAAGGAGGTGTGATTTGAGTAGCACAGAAAACAGGATTTTCCAAGTACAGAAAGTGCCCAAAACATCACTGCGTAGGGACAGCTGACAGGACTAATATCCTGGCCAGGTTTCTGTCTCCATTGACACTGTTCAAGCAGGGAAGAATCCTAGGCAGACCAGTTCCTTCTGCACAGCTGCTCTACAGGACCGGTGCTTCCTCCTGCCTACTGTGGGCTGAAGTGACTCAGAAATTCCAGAAAAGGAAGCATTTTAATTGCTGCTGTGAAGTTCAAGGGGACACTGGCATTTTCCCCCATGTTTGGGTAAAAGGGAAAAATTCAGCTCAAACACTTCTCACACTTGCAAGATTTCCAATGACTCAGCTCAGCAAGAGTGATTTTCTTCCGTGTTCAGTCATCTCTCCAGAATTTTAGAAGTCAGTGCTCCATATAGTACTCAGAAGCTGATTCACCTCTGTGAAGAGACTTGAAGTGCCCTCTAACTCTCCCATCACCCTTTAGTGTGGTAGGTACCTGTGTGATACAAAAGCTACTCTCTTTCCTCTCTTTCCTGGTCTTTTCCTTGTCTCCCGGCCATCATCTCATCAGCTTCCAACCTAGGAAATGCTCGTGCATATCCTCCCTCTGTGAAAAAGATCTTGGGTTCCAGACAACTACATAAATAAATAAATAACCAACAAACAAACCAAACAGCCAAACACTAATCCCTTCACCAGATCTGAGCTGTTCACTTTGGGTAAATAAAGCTTTTATTGAACAGCGGCACTGATTTCACAGGTGGGGTCAAGTCTTGGTCAGATGAAGATGATATATCCATCAGACACTGAACAGTAGTGTAAGCAGGAAAAGGTAGAGGAAAGATGTATGACTATCATGAGTACTGCTAGAATAATGTGGCAGACCAAATCTCAGTTCATGGATTTCTTCTTCTTTCCATGGCCAGCTCATGAAGTGAGGCATTCACCTTCTTGAATTTTGGCACTTCAGTTGTGGTTATTTAATCACAGAGGCTTTCCCTGCCTGCAATGAGGAGACAGAAGAATGCAGAGAATAACCTATCCTATCCATAACAAACAAACAAACAAACAAACAAACAAACAAATAAATGCAGTAGATCAGCTCATGAAGATTTCCTGACTCCACTGGTTACAGAAGATCAGTGATTACTCAGCCAGGTCAGCTCACCTTTGGGCAGGTGAAATTCAAACTAATGCATATTCCTATCATCCTTTTGTCAATTTCTCAGAAAGTGAGATTAGCACAGAGTAGAAATGAAGGGATAAACACTAAAAATTAAGATAGGTATATAGGTAAGGTCTCACTGATGTGGGAAAAAAACCTACCATACTTCACCAAGGCTGATCTGTGGAGCAGGTTACAGCACAGGCACTGTTACTCACACTTGCTCTTTAGCCTAAGTGTACTGCTTAGTCTTTCTTGTTTAAACGTTACAGCCACAAAACTAGCCAATAAATTTCTGGCTGACAAGCCTGACAGAGCAATAAGTAAAAACAGGAAGGCATCTATTACATATTACCCTGAATTTATCAGCTTTGCCTTCGAAAGGGGAAATAACACAAAGCAAATTGTGGGAAGTTTTTTTATCTGCTAGAAAAATATGCCCTGTGCCCCAGTCAAAAAACAAGCTGTTGTGAAGTAACCATATTATTTAAAGACACAAGTCAAACAGGAAGAGGAAAACCAAACAAGCATGGCTTGAAAATTTCCCACAAGTGAGCTCTTACAGTCAGAGTGCAGTGATGGAATTGCTGACAGAGCTTGAGCTGCAGGGCAGCCATCAGGTTTTCCAGGGCCAGAGGGCTAGAGAAAGTGAATGGAAGGGAGTCTCTTCTCATTTGAGTATTTGTCTCTGGCTATACATTTGTGAGATTTGCTTTATTACTGTTTTTAAAGCCAAATCAATGTCAGCAACCGAGATTTTATCTTTCCCTTCAAGGTGAGGTCACTTCTAAACATCAAGATGCGTCTGAAATACCACAAGTTACTGATGTAAGAAACCACAGGCAAGGAACCATGGATAATTCAGCCACATTCCTTTGAAGCGCTTCACTTCATGCATAAATTAAGGCAAACAGGAATTAAAAATGAAGACTTGTGGGGCTAATGGATATTTTAGGTTGGATGGATATTCTGGTTTTAGGATCACTGTGAGCCTGACAGCTGGTGAAATAAGT
The DNA here is from genome assembly GCF_000277835.1 of Geospiza fortis. Lineage (NCBI taxonomy): Eukaryota > Metazoa > Chordata > Aves > Passeriformes > Thraupidae > Geospiza > Geospiza fortis. Next base: position 1,036,054 of record NW_005054365.1, read on the forward strand.
TATATGGAAAAGCTGCTGGCTGGAGCCATCAAGCCACATAACATGAACTTGCTGTCTGAGAAATACAGTGGTGGAAAAGGTGTCTGTGTAGCTCACCTGCTCCTGGGATAGCCCCACCTTTCACTCCACAATCTGTTTTCAACCTGACAGCAGAGCTCATACTTGAAGTCACACTCCTTATTGCAGTGCCAAGGAGAATTTTTTGGGTTTTGGTTTTCTGGTTTTTTTTCTCTTTTTTCATCTTCAAAACCCAATCCTTAGAATAGAAACATTTATAAGCAGCAAGCTGACAAGCACTAGCACTCTGGATTTTTGTTTGCTTTATCTTACCCAAAGACACCACTTTGCAAATCCCCAAGATTTGCAAACGAGCCCTGATGAATCATCTCTATTCAAAAGAATGAGATGTTAAAAGCTTTTTCTTCAGCAGCAGAGTTGCCAGCTCACTTGCTACACATTTTCCTACATGCAGAAGCCTGTTCAAAGGATATATTCCAGCACATCTTATGTAAAACAAATTAAAACAATAACATTAAATTTGTTAGGATTTTAGGCCAGAAAGGTTACCTATGGCATACACTTACCCAACCATATAGTTTTCCATAACATTCAAATCTACTCTATAACATTCCACTCTATAATATTCTATATTATACTCTATAGTATTCTAATACACATAATACTCTAGACATATAATATTCTATAATATTACCCAGAGATTCCTGGATTAGCCAAAAGAATTTCTTCTCTCATGGTAAGAAATTGGTAACTTGTCAGTATGGCATTTATTACATAAAAGAACCAATTTGATTTTAGATAGTGAAGTAAAAGGACATGAACTAGTTTTTGGCAAATTACAATGGTTCAATAATTTAGACTAATCTCAATTCCAAACTAAATGTCAAATTCCAGTACAAATTCAATTTTTTATTCCCATTTGATATCATAATTTCAGTGCGCAGTTTACTATGGCTTTCTTTGATGTACTAGGCTGTCACAACATTATAGATTAATTTAAAAAGTATTCTCAAATTACTACGAGGAACACAATCATTCACAGTACACATCCCAGCTTTATCATACAATGAATCTAAATCAGAAATGAAAATAGGTATTTGGCCAAGGAATCAAAGTCTATGTATTAATATGAATACTAGATTTTATTTTGTAAAAGGCACTGGAAACCTGAGTTTATTTTAGAACTGGCATTGCCAAGAAGTTATTTTATAAACATATTCCTTTCTAGGGAGCCTTCCCATGCTTCTAAACAGAAGTAAAGCCATGCAACACAGAACAAAAGGTCATAAATTATTTTACTGACAATTTTCTTAGCCTATGTTTTCACATTTGTCGGGCTGCTCTGACAAGATCTATAGTCATGTAGAACCAAATTAATACACAGGGAGGCTTTGTCATTAAAGAAATGCAAGCTGATTTCTTTCATTATGATCGTCAGGAGAGCTGCATTTGCTGTGCAAATAGCTACAGTGTTCTCTGAGCTAATATTGCTGTGGCACATGGCTAAACCGTAGCAACCTGGATCCTGAAACTGGGGCAAAGCCTTTGTTGAAATCCTCGGGGAAGAAACTGCTTCAAATCCAGGTGCTTAATGGCAGAACCATGTGTAAACTGAAATGCATAACATACATTCATCCTGCTGTTAAAGCAGCACATTGAAAGGAAAAGAATGAGGAAAGAAAGTCATAAGAAACCTCAAGAATTTTCATCTTACTAACAATTCAAATATTGTGCCTCACATTGCATGTGACCAGATTTTTACCCTCAAACTGACGCTGACATAAAAACATTTCTTGGAGGAGAAGCTAAAGTCAGATCCTGATGTTAAGGAGTCAGTATAAAACAAACAATTTGGTCCAGTACCTCTGCTCTGACCCTGGCTGAGGAAAAGATGTAAACACATGCTTCACTCTGCCTGGGTGCACTAAATGCCCTTGCTGCATATTTTCCTGCCAGCTGCTGTACAAAAACACACAGGCAGAAAGTCAGAAACCACAGAATAATATGCCCAGAACAGAGCTAGCTTCCCTGCAATCCAAGAGGGAATTCACAGGGGGAGAAAGTCAGTGAATTCACAGCTAAACGCTGTAAAACTGCAAGGTACATCAGAAACACCCAGTCCAAGAAGTGCTGGAATTCTGATTAATCCCAGCCTTCTGAGACTTGCCAAATTTTTCAGCAGCAGTGGAAAAACACACAAGAATTTATAGAGTTGTTAATGCAGTTTGAGTCCCAATCTCAGTGATTCAGATGGGATGAGCTCCTTTATCTAGTGTATATCTTCGATTCAGAACCTTGGGAGAAAAACTACAGAGACAGATTTGATAACTAGAGTTTAGCTTAAATAAAGCCTCTGCAGAGACTGATTAGTGGTGAAGAAGTGTTCAGACCAAGCAAACCTCTAGTTTCTTTTTCACTGGTTTAATTCCTTCCTCCTTCTGAGGGAGGAAAAACAAGACTTTTTTTTTTTCCCATGGTATTTTGGCACTTCTGTTTCCTGTTGTGGACAGAACCTAGAATCTAAGAAACTTCTGACTGAAACAATTAAAGTAGTACTGGAAAAATCAAACAGGAAATGAGATGTAATTTTTTAACAGTGAGGGCAATTAATCACAGGAACAGCTTTGCCAATGGATGTGGTGGATTTACCACTCATGCCAGTCCTTAAATCGAGTCTGGCTTTCCTTCTAAGTGTGATTACTCTAATTTAGGGCATTGGTTTTTACACAGGAAACACTGGGTAAAATATTCCGGTTTAACAAGGTTGCTACAAAGATCCCCCTGGTCTTAAGACCAAGAAAATATTTACAAGATAGATTTTAGGACACATTCTTTCACAGACAATATGAATGTGGAGGAGAGGGAGCAGAGAGGGGGATACATCCCAGACTTGGATTATCTTCATAAATAGGACACTTCCCTGAGAGAAAGACCAAAAAGATTCCAGGCTTTGTTTCAGGTCAGGTACTGGTGAAGATTGAAACAAGTTCAATTTCTGAAGGAGCTTCCTTGTCTGTGCTTAATTTACCAGACTTAAGGGCAGTCCATGTGTACAGCGGGGCACTGTGACTTTAGGAAAGGTTCATGTTAGAAAAAGCTGAATAAAAATAAACTTTATTTTCAGCTCCACAGTTAGATGCCTAGCTAGTTACCTGTCCTGAAGTGCAGTTCTAACTCCTTCTCTGGGCATTCATTGTGGCTATTTTAGGCATCTCATTCCTAGTGGCCACAGCAACTAACATTGAACCATCATAGAACATTTTGGGTTGGAAGGGACCTCAAAGACCATCTACATCCACCCCCCTGCCATGGACAGGGACACTTTCAAACGGACCAGGTTTCTTCAAGCTCTATCCAACCTGGCCTTGAACACTTCCAGGGATGGGATACCTTTCTTCAGTACCTTTTAGCAGAATCATGAGTTTCCAAGTCATGGCTGGACTCTTCACAAGGCACAGAGCCTTGGATAACTGTTCTGAACTTTCAAGCAAAAAAATCACTAGAAATACCCTTTTACAGCTATTTAAAAGCCAATTTCTTCAATAGCAGTTAGGTGTCTAGACACCTTTAACACTCTGACTTAGAAAACATAAAAATGCACCTGTTGGCCTACAAAACACTGATTTTTTATCTTGTGATAATTGATCTTTATTTGTGGGGAACAGTCTGTTCAAGCTAAATATCTGTAACTGCGCATAAGAGTTTGCATGAAGTGAATAATTGGTTCATTGTGAATCAAAGCTACGTTTGGAGAGAAATGCTTCCCACATCTTAAAGATAGTTCCAGTGCAGAAATGTTCATCTGTGTAAAAGCACCTGCACACAGGATAATAGAGGAAGGAAAGACTTTCAGTTTCACTAGAAACAGATTTGCCTGTTTCTCCTGTCAGTGGAGGGGAGAAAAAAGAAAAAAAATAATTGAGCTACTTTATGGAAACATCTGGGTGAAAGAGAACAGGAGGTGTCAACAGAAGTCAAAATAACAACTCATATCACATGGTTTTGATGTGAATGTTTTTGACACATTTATCATGCTTGCTGTTCTGGAGGAGCAGGGTTAGATGTATGCAAGGTAAAAAAAATAAACAGTGAGAGACCTCTCTTTTTAGAAGGAGACAGCTTCACTTAAGGAATCTAAATTGCATTTCTGAGCATTACAAATCAGCTGTAAATGCAATTTTATGGTTGTTCTAGGGAGAAAATGTGGGTGGAGCAGACAGTAAGAAGAGAGAAAATAGGCAAATTGAGAAATAAAGACACAGACTAGTTGTAACAAGGTCGGGAGTGCTCTAAAGTAAAAGTTTCGTCTGATCTCATTAATCTTGTATAAAAGGCACAGCATTTATTTTCCACCAGTACTGTGGCTGAATACTTTTTTTCCTACCATCCCTGAAGTCCAACTTTTTTGTAAATGCTCAAACCAAAAAAATGAACCAAATACTTGCACGAGCTCAATTACCTTCTAAAACTATTTGCATACATGTCTACATAACATTTATATCCACAATACCTGAACTGCTGCCTAAAAGCAGAAATAACAGTATGTTGGTGATGTGTGGGGAAGGAGGAGTTTTCAGACTTACTACCTGTGGGGAGTATTGCAACCAAGTGATGTTCATCTGTATGATCTATATTTTAAAAATCCAATATATTCTTCACTCTAGAATGACCCTGCTTGAGCAGGGAGGTTGAACCAGAAAATGTTCCTTCCAGACTTACTCATTCTGTGATTCTTCATCCTTGACATCTGACTTGAATAAAAGCCACAGGGCCCACCTTGACCATGAAATAAATCAAAAAGAAAGTGTAAGAACTAAAGCCACCGAATTGGTAACTCTTTTTTGACTCAGCCTTGGACCAAGGCAATGAACTTACTCTAAGACAATTTTGCAAGTTTGAGGTCTCCAAGCATCAGTGGATGTCAGCCACTCTCAAAACCCCTGAGCCAGAAACTGGTCCTTGAATTCTTTTGTTCTGAGGTACAGACGTATCAATGACTCACTCAGGTGTGAACACCTCTCAGCATCTTCCTTAATTTTCTTGCTCCCTTTATTCTGTTAAAAAAAAAAAAAGAGAAAAAATGTCTTTTCATTAGAGAGAAGGAAAATTACTTTGTGTGAGAAATGTCTGCACAAACTAAAGGTTACCACAACAAAAAGGCTTTGGCAGGGGACTCCCTGAGAGGGAGGCACAACAGTACAAGGCAGAGGACTGAGTGGAGCAGTGAAATGTCAGAGATGGAGATGAGGAGAGAGGGATACATAAAAGAACACAGCAGAAAAAAGAATCAAACCTCTGACTCTGGAAACTATTTATCAATGGGTTTTTCTTGGGAGTGTAACAAGGTCAGCATTTCATTCGGCATGTCTATATATTTTCCATCTGGGTGCTATTCTACAAAGAGTGGGATTTATTATAATTTCACTTCATTAGAGTTCATTTATTTCATCACTACACTATCCAGTGAAGAGCTATATTTTCCTCCCGATCAAAGAAGAGGTTTGACTGTTGTTTCTTCCCAGTCTTTCTATGAAAAAAATATTTCCATTTTACTATAAGCTCCGTTTCTTGGTTCATTCTACTAAAACTTAAAAAAAAAAAAGAAATTTGGAAGCAGAACTTTTTGTTTCCTTTTTTTTATTATTTTAAATTTTATTTAAAAGAGTGTAGTTTAAATAAAATTTATGAAAAAGAGTTCTACTTAGCAAAAAATTAATTTGGAATCTTTTTGACAAATTCCTCTCTCTCACCTCAGTTGTCTACAGGTGTTCACATCTTAGTCAATCATCCCGGAGATGCAGTCCATGGAGCTTGCAGTGTCTTTCATGTGATAAATAATTACTTCATTGACCACACTGCCAAGTCTTCTTCCAAATATCCATGCAACCTAGGAGGGTTCAACACAGGTGCAGAAAAACACCTGCATCTGAGTTAAACCAGAGTCCAACCTCTCCTTTTCATAGGCTTCCCTCATGGGTGTAGGGGAAATGAGAAAGATATTTGGAGACCTATTATTTGATTTGAAGGTGCTTATCTCTTTTCATGCATGTTTGGAGGTCCTGCAGTAACTGTTCCAAGGCCTTTGGAGCTATAAATGGTTCTGCTTTTGGAGTCAGTGGTAGACTTTTTCTGGAAGGTACTTCTGGGAGTAAATCTACAGTAGCTGCAGAATCACAGAGTCATGGAATCAGTAAGTATGGAAAAGCCCTCTAACATCACTGAGTCCAACCACTAACCCAGCACTGACAACACATCAGTAAACCGTGTCCCCAGGTGTCACATCTACCAGTTTTTTCAACACTTCCAGCGGACAGTTATTCTTCTACTGCCCTGAACAACCTGTTCCAGGAATTAACAGCCTTTTCCATAAAGAAATGGAAAATAATGTCAAATCTAAACATTCTGTGGTGGAACTTGAGGCTGTTTTCTCTTGTCCTGTCTCGTGTTACTTGGGAAAAGAGCCCGACTCCCACTTGGCTGTACCATCCTGATGGGGAGTTGTAGGGAACAATTGTCCCGAGGAGGATTAGGAGCATATTTATTCCTCTAATAACTGCAGATCAAGAGCTTTGATTCACTCTGTTAAAATATATTAGATATACACATCTTATTCCTCAGCAGAGAGAAATGTGTGTTTTTGAAATGGGGTGGTGTAAGCATTTGGGGCCTAAGGAATTGTGCACACCAGGGAAGGAAGTTCCCACCAGTGTCTGAAATGCTCTCCTGAAGCCCACGTACAGGATCCTCATGTGTAGACCACAGCTCATGTAGAATGTTATTAGAGAAAACAACTCCCCACTGAAAAATTTTCTAACAGCAGAAACAAGAAACAAAACTCTCAGACAACTCCATCTTGCCTCATCACAGATAAGGAAACAAAGGGTCGTGTCTCAACTTTCTGACTTTCAGAGTCATGGTGCCTCTGTGTATCTGGGATGTAATGCAGGGAAAACAGAAGTAAAAAAATATGCTGTAACACAATCAAACAGGTGTCTTAGAAGTATTATTCATTAAGTAAGCAGCAGCAAGAATTACATTTTGCTACAGAAGGAAAAGAAGTCCCACCAATAGTTTAGTTCCTAAGGTCACCATTTGTTCTGTAAAGAGTGTCCATGCCTGATTTTATATGTGTGTGTATAGAAATAGCATATTTATTAAATTAAATTTTAAATCTACATAAACTCTTACTGTACATATAATGATACCATTAAATAAATACAATATTATTATATGGCTACTATTACTGTAGTGTTGAAAAAGTGTTGAAGTGTTGAAAACCAGGTTGCATGGGGCCCTCAGCCCAACCTGGTTCAAGGGGAGGTGCTCCTGTCCATGGAAGATTTTGGAATAAGGTGATCCTTAGGGTCCCTTTCAACCCAAACCAATCTATGATTTTATGTTTAGTAAATAATATTAATAGTATATTAATATATTTCAAAATATATTAAAATGTTTTATCTGTGGGTCCCTATTTTAAAGTCAAGGTTGTATTGCCTAAAGAAAACAGAAACAAGGCCAAACACAATTGAAAATACTGAAAGACAGAACATTCCTTCTCCTTATGATATTTGGGATGCTTTTGACCTTGCCTGCAATCAAGTGAGCACAAAAAGACAGTCTCTTGACATTTGTTTGTAAAAAAAGTCAAGGTTATGTTTCCCACTGAAAGAAATGTAAATTAAAATACAAATTGAATTTATAAATTAACAAGAGGTTACAGAGCTGGAGTCTAGAGATATCTATTGGATCTCACAATGAAATACAGGTCTAATTTCTGTGCCTCTTCCTTTGTCAACTGAATCTTCATATGCTGTGGCCACCCTCCCTGAGCTCAGGGTGGCATCTGTGTTTTATCTCAAAAACTTCCTTAGCTCTCAACAGAACAGAACAGACAACAGACACCAGGCAGACATAAAACTTACAGGGTTAGATTTACAGGGTTAAATTTACAATAAATTATATATAACTAAGTGAATCCAAGAGGAAAAGATATGCCCAAAATGGCAGTTTCTCTGTGAGATCAATACTTCTGCATTTCAACACACAAACCTCCTAAGTGTTTAAGTTGAATATTATAGAAAATCTCTTCACTGAAAGGGTTGTTGAGTCCTGGCAAAACTGTCCAGGGCAGTGGTGGAGTCCCCATCCCTGAAGGGATTTAAAATCTGCGAGGATGTGGCACCTGGGAACAGGGGCTAGTGGTGGCCTTGGCAGTGCTGGGGGAATGCTTGGACTGGATCGCAGAATCATGGAACTTCTGAGGTTGAAAAAAGACCAAGTCCAGCCATGATTCTATCCTATCTGGTCCAGTCCATGATCCTATGATCCTAAGACTCTTGATTAAAATAATTACAGCTAGGTTAGCTTTAGCCTTTCGGAGTGAAGTGTAGATGCCAAGCTAGCCAACTTCCAGCTGGCTTCCTGAGATGTTCAAACCATTTTAAATAGGACTACACAGCGCTGTGAACATGACCTTCCTAGGTCTAAGTTACTGAAGAAAATTATTTAATGCAAGGGAATAAAGGTAAACATAGATTCCTTTCAAGTGCTGAAAAGTAAGAGCTATTTTCTGGCTTAAAAATATTATCTTGGTAGCTATGGATGAGGCAGAATCTCAACTAGAAAAAAAACAAGTGAGATATTATGCAGTTAGAGAGCAAAATTTTTTTTTTAATTTTTTTTTTTTTTTTTTTAATTTTCTGCTAGTCCAAGATGGACCAGTGAAACTCCTTCTTTCCAAGGAGACACTCAGTCATGCAGGGGTTAACGCCTCTTCTGGCCACCTGATTTTACAGCTGAAAACTTGGGAATTTGTGCACACTTATGCATGCAACAAACAAAGAGACTGCTTGCATTATAATCTCCTCAGGGACAGCCAACTGGGAAAGACAAATTTAGCAGTGTAGTTCTGGCTTTTTTACATAGCCTAATGCCATTAAACTCGACATCATGTAGACAATGAATGCTACAACAAAATACTGGTGCTGTTTATTAGCTGCCTGGCTTTTTTTCTTTTTTTCTTTTTTTTTTTTTGAGAGGAAGCACATGTCACATTTGTTTCAGACAACTGCATTGGGGTCCCACAGCTCTGATTAAATATGTATCATTTGTTCAGCTGCATCAGAGTCAGTTTTGGTCTACATACACATTTCGTTAATATTTTAAATAGGAAAAACAACAAAGAGAGGAGAAATTAACAGTTGCTGAACTTCTCCAATTACCACTAATCACATTTACACCCTGGGGTTTGCAGAATTAGAAATCAATTGGTGGCTTCCTCTTTCTACAGCAGGCAGTAAATGTGACAATTTAGGGAAAAGACTAGAAGACAACTCAATTCAACCTGAATACCCTTGTAAGTATTTCACAAAATGAAATAATTCACACAGTGAATTTATTGCTATGTTGTTTAATGTGACACAAAGATTATACGGCATCATTTACTAAAATGATAAATCATTGTGTGTGATTGATACCAAAAAAATGTGGCACCATTCCTTTTTATATAAGGATATTTTTTTCTTTCCTTTCAGACATTTGGAAATTGGATCCAGAGCAAAACCCTCGGTGAAGTCTTTCAGAATCATTTTACGGTGATTCACCTTTTCCTTTCAAGATTGTGAAAAATTATTTCTGAGAAAGAGCTACCTCAAACATGATTCTCTCTGGTTTTTTGGTTTTGTTTGGTTTTTTTTTTTTTGTTTTGAAGAGGACTTTTCCCAGCATCTAGTGTTGATTTAGCTACAACATATTGGTTAGGAGGTTACTTACTGTCAGTGTCACTTTGTATGATCTTTAATAATCAAAGAGCTTCTTCTTAAGAGTTTAGATAAACTCAAATTGGCCATGTACGTGTTTCTGAACATCATAAATGGTGAACCAGCAGGGTCAAGTGGTCCAAAGCTGCTTATGATTCCTTAATCTGGGAAAAGCCTTGGTGGGGCTGTCAAAGTAGGTTTTGCAATGAGTGTGTGAAAACTCGCACACGCTCATAAAGACATCGCTGCAGAGCTAAACTCACATCCACTGCTCACAATTAAAGGTGGAAAGAGAGGAGCATCTGACCAAAAATCAGTATTTGGGGAAAGAAAACAACCCTGTGGGTAGTTCCTTCTACAAGCAAGCTCAAGGTAGAATAAACTAATATGTCTGGAAAAAGGCATTGGTATGGAGCAAAAGCCTCATTCAGCTGAGCTTTTTGATTTTTCAAAATAGGGATGAAAATCCTGTTTTCTAAGAGAATATGCAGTCTGAAAAGCTTTTAGAGTCTTTATCTATACATGTGTTTGTACTCTTTCCTGCAGCATAGAAGCAGAACAAAATAAAAAAAACCTGTGAGGTGAGGAGGAAGAATGATTCAAGCAAACCTTTTAAAACTTGAAATTCACTTCATGGACATACTGACTTGATAGTGACTTGATATAAAAAACAAATAAATAAACACAAAAAATATAAACAAAAACCAGACAAGTCCTTTGTTCACTTGAACCATTTAATCTACTGCTCAAAGAAAAAAGACTTTACTATAGAGCTTCTTTTAAACTATTCCATTAATAAACCCACTGATAAAATTTAAGCGATTTGGTTTAAAATTTATGTTATGAAATGTTTAGCCTGTTAAATAGCTATCATACTATTTGTCAAAAACTCACTCAAGAAGCAATAATGATGTCTCCAGTAAAATAAGTAATATGACAGATACTGCTCTGCAGTTTAAGCAACCCTTAACAAGATTTTTCTTATTTTGAAGGCCAATATTTTATGTGATTACTTAAAAAATACAACTGACCTTTTGCAAATTCAGAGAATCTGAGCGTCAATTTAAGAAAAGAAAAAGTTTTATCATCATACCTATTTTCTTGAATCAGTCAGTTCTTTTTTCCTTAGACATTGTGCAAACTAGTGCTTTTTTGACCCTTTGGACCAGAATAAGATGGCTAAAACATAATTTGTCAATTTTGCTTTTTAATAGCAATTGAATAAGCTGTCATTGAGTGATTCTTATTCTTAAGACTACACACTGGATTCATGATAACATCTTAGTAACATACACAGTTACAAGATTTTTTAAAATCATATACAAAGGATAAAATACATGTCAGAGAAACTGCTGAATAATTTAAAGTTAATTATGTGATTGAAAGTTCAGAGGTTTACTCAAAGCTAAGAGAGTTTGTGGTTTTCATTCTTAAAAACTCATCTCTGTATGTCTCTCATACTGTCTGTAAGTCAGAGCCACCATCTAAAATTCAAGTGTGAAGCAAGCTAAAGATACCAAAATTAAAGCAACTGAAAGAATAGTTATGATTTACTTCTATAAGAAAATTATGAGAAAATATGGATGCTTTGCAAAGCATATTTGTAAGTCACCTCACATTAGCTGTATCTATGACTTTGTTCTCAAAAGAGGGGGCACATTCTACCTAAATATTTGAGCCAAGCTCTGTGAGTACTTTCCCTATATTTGTCAAAATGTTCCTGAACATTTTTTAATCTTTCAGCAAACAATCTCATCACAAAGCTTACTGTTCCTGGGGGCATGGGGACAGTGATTGTGCAGACCACATTTTTTTATATTTTTTCATGTTTAGATAGAGTTCTGGACCCATGATACAATACAACATACTTATGACAATCATCAAGAACACCTTCGTCTTGCTATTTCAATTAACAGCTCGACACCTAAAGTCACTGTTTTGCAAAAGAAATAAAAAAGTCAGGACAAGCTTGGAACAAACTTCTGATTCCACTCCAGTAGCTATGTGACATATTCCTCAAAAAACAGGATTCATCTCACCAAATTTTGGATTCAGTATCTATTTGTCTAATCCCGAGTTTGACATCTTGGCTTTCTCTGCTGTCATGGAGGAAAAACATCAAAATTCACACAGGCATCCTGCTGGGCTGTAATAAACTGCTCTATAAATGTCTCATTTTCATATAGGATGGTTTTTCCCCTTGAATTTCTTTCTGTTATTAGTATTGAGCCTGGAAGCATATCCTGCATCATGTCTGACAGCAGTGAGATTTTTGGCCTTTCTTACCTAGGAAGTGAAGCACTGGAACCAGCGGCCAGTTGTCAAGGCGAGTCCTTTGAACTCGTGGGTTTGATCCTGGAAACTGGCAGAAATCTGAATGAGCTCACAACCCCTGTGGGAGGAACACTCTCTTACAAAGCTTGGGCCAATGCCATCGAGGACCATAGATGTGATGACTGTGCTTTGTTAATGACCCTGCTATTCTCCTAGGAGCAATATTTGTGAGTATTATGAGTCAATGCTTTCTAGTAGTAGCCTTACTATGTGTATTTAGAATTACAGAAATGAAACAACCAAAACTTTAAAATCCAGCTAAGAAAATAGAAATCTGGGAGGAAAAGTTTTAACCTAAAGTAAGCTTTTCTTTTTAGTTTTGTTTGTTTCAACACAGGGCGGTGTGTTGTTCACAATGTGTGTGTCTCCAATACTCTGTTTTCAGTTTATGATGTTGTGTCCCTGACCAGAGGTGACACTTTGGCAGGATTCTCATGATTTTTTTTGCAGTAAGTTACAGAATGGCCAATAAATAAAAATAATTATTCTCTAGAGATATTAAACTGGCAGGTTTTACAGGCAATAACTTCACACGCAATCAGAACTAGGTCAGTGCACAGAGTAACAGCAACCCCTCTTTTCAAATCATTTGAGCCAAGTTTCCATGATTGTGGCACATATCTCTCTCCTCACCTTTTCAATTTTTCTGGTACTACCCACCTTGAGAGAGTGGTGGAGGCACAACACACACTGAAGGCACAGAGGGCATATGTACATTAATCATTAGAATAAAATTCAAATACCTCCACACCAATGCCAACCACAGAAATCACATCCCAGGGCTAAAATAGCTTTGACAGTTGTCCCAGTACTGTCTAATTGAGAGATTACAGATATGTTTTAGACTTTCCAATATAAATGGAGGCAACTTCTGTGTTTGCTCTGCTCTGCATTACTTAGAAGGCATGTTTAAAGGTACAATCCAGACCCTAATAATCTCACTGTCCAAACAGACAGGTTACTTGCAGGATAGTTCAGTACCTTGCCCTCTCCATCCAATCAGCCTCTGTTCCCTCAGTAAACTGAAAACAGGTTTCTTGCCTGGCTAATTAGCTCTTAAATGCCCTCTACCATCACATCATCAAGCTTACCCCCTAAATTTTTTAAGCATGTTAGTGAGATAATGAGTACAGATTTCAGATTCTCTGCACTTTCCAGGTGGAAGGACTGAGGGGGGAAAATGTTGAGGTTATGCCTTATCTAGCTTTAAAAATCTCAGATGGACCCCTGAGTAATTTCAGACCACCTATACAGTCATAAAGCAGCTGCAGAAAGCAATTATTCAAGCTGCCTTAGGGTGACATGGATTGTACCTCACTTTTATTAATTTCAAAAAGCTATTTTCATCAGAATGTAAATGCACACCTAAACTGTATGTAAATAAAAGTGTCATCAAAGCAAGTGGGTGACTGAAGTGATAGCTTATATTCCTTGACAATATTTCAAAGTAGGCAATTCACCATCTGAAGTCTGTCTGTTAAATTTTACCCATCACCGTTATTTGGGCACAAAACTATACTCCTGAAATACAAATTGAAGTGGGTATATCTGCTTGGATTAAGCCAAGACAAATTATAAAGTAGGCGGGATAGCTTTAGAAGTTGTTTTGTTGTTGTTGTTGTTGTTGCTGTTGTTAGCCATAAGAAAGGAACAGAACTGTTGGCATTTGCCTTGTAGGTGACATGGCTTTTGTGCTTCTGTGAAGACATTGCACTATAAATAACAACACAATAAATATCACACAGAATCACTGGGTTGGAAGAGACCTTAACCATGGCGCTGAGTGCCACATCCAACCTTTTTTTGAACACACCCAGGGATGGTGACTCCACCACCTCCCTTGGCAGACCATTGCATTTCTTTATCCCTTTTTCAGTAAAAAAAAAACTTTTTCCTAACTTCCAACATAAATTTCCCTTGGCACAGCCTAAGACTGTGGTATCATGGGATTCACCTGTAGAGGAGAATAAAGTATACTCAGAACCATACTCTGGCAAGGATGAAGGATGCCATGAAGGATCTACACATGTATTGTTAAGCTATTTTACCTCCAATCTAGACAGACCACCAGCTCTCTTTTTAGTGTTGCCCAATAATATATAAATTGCCAAATTTCTCAGAGGAAATGACAGCGACCAACACTAAATCACAGAAAATTCTAGCAGCTTGACAATATAGATTTCCCATGATTCATTCTAAATTAGCAAGAACACATTAATAAGAAAGTAAAGTTAAAATGCAAGCAGGATTTTCAAAGAATTTGCATTATCTAAGAAAATTATTCCTATATCTTTTCACTATCAATTAAAATTTTTAAATTACATTTCCAACACAGTATTATTGCTACTGGTATCCTTCTTAGAGATGAGGAACTGATCACAAAGATAAAATACAATAAAATCTGGAATCTAAATCATACCTCTTTCAACACAAAATATATTTTAATCAAACTACTTTCCTTCAAATTTATTATCAGAACCAGAAATTAGTCATGCTTGAGGGACAACATACCATATCATGCTGACTGCTGGTCTAATAATGCATGAAGTAAAATAAAATAAGGGAGCAAAAATATGTGAACTGGGCAAATGGTTAATGAACGTGAGTAGAGTGTGATTGCCCAAAAGACTAATAAATAAATAAATAAAGCTGAGAAAGTAACTGATTCCCTTAAAAGATTAGGAATTTCAGGCGAATAAACAAGTGATGAAACACCACTAGAAGCAGATATAAGCATCCTCAGGGTTATACAAATTGCTGGGATAAGAGACTAATATAGAGGCAAATAAATAACATCACTGAGGGGAAAGATTAAAAAGAGAAGGAGGGAAAAAAATGCATGTGGAAAATCATGGAAACAATTAGATTGGATAATACCCCTGACATCATTGAATCCAACTTATGACCAAACACCACTTTGCCTATTGGACCTGAGCACTGACTGCCACATCCAGGCTTTCCTTAAACACCTCCAGGGATGGTGATTCCACCTCCCTGGGCAGCCCATCCATTATCTGATCACCCCTCCTGTGAAGAAATTCTTCCTAATGTCCAACCTAAATGTCCCCTGGTGCAGCTTGAGACTGCGTCCTGCTGTGTTTTTACTCGTTGTTAGAAGCCACTGACTGTAATCCTTGATGACAATATTATTTGAAAATAATAACATCAAGTTTTAAACATGAGGTTTAAGTAGATGGCTTTGTATATTAATGATCTCAGTTTTCTACCTACATTTAACTGTCAAAAATGCATTCTAAAACAATACCTTTGAAGTAAAAGACCTAAAATATTCACACCACACTAGTAGGACTTCTCTGGGAGATGCTGTCGTTGTCAAGAAAATATAGACAAAAAAATTACAATATTTTTATATGTGAATAAGAACTATATTGTGCACTAGAGACACATATTAAAGCACTGTTTCTCTGGAGGATCATAGAAATTCAATAAAATGTCGATGTATCTTAATCCAGAATGCATTTATTTTCACCCATTTACTCCAGAAAGTTTTGTAATAGATCCTAGATGGAATAATTTCACACCCTTTCTAAGTAATTAATGAACAAAGAAATGAGATGCAATTCATGAAATCACTTGTTACGAATAATTCACCCAAACCTACTTAAAATCTCATAGGACTCTCTTAAATCAATGCTATAAGTGTTTATCTTGAGACCTGAATTTCGATGGCTTCCAAGTTTCTCTAATTCTCAGCTTCAGTAGAAAACAGGAGTAAAAATTAAAATGAACTGTTGATGACAACTCACATTTTTCCCCCTCAGTACATTTGTCTGATGTATAACAAAAGAACTAAAAGTGAGTTGGGAAATGCTTTGTTGAACATGAAATAGAGAGGCAAACCCTGTGTGAGATCTTCAAGGATGGAAATGACCAGAGAGGGTCTGCACCCGGAACCTTTAGCAAAATTTAGATAAAGGTGAAGAAGCTTTGATTTGGGCTACAGAGAAGGAATTTACTGCAACCTAATGCACAGGAGACATGGAAAATGAATAGTAGAGAGGAAAACATCTCCTCTCAGTAGAATGAGAAGAAATAGCCTCAAACTGTGCCATTGAAGATTTAGATTAGATGCTAAGAAATAATTCTTCACTGATGTGGTGGTCAAGCATTTGAACAGGTTGCCCAGGAGAGTGGTAGAGTCAACATCTCTGGCAGCTTGAAAAAACTTGTAGGTGTGACATTTGGGGATGTGATTTAGACCACTGGTTGAACTCAACGACTTTAGACATCTCTTTAAACCTTAATGATCCTACAATCCTATGTCACTGTGGAAAAAAAAAACAAACCAAAAAAAACCCCAAAACAAACAAATACAAAAACAAAAAGGCCTAAAAACAAAACAAAAGAAAACCACAAAACCCAACAGTAATCAAAATTGCTATTAAAAAAATAGAAATTGCTATTAAAAAATAAAAACTTTAGAAGCAATCTTCCCAAAAGTAAATTCAAATAAAAAATAACCTACACATGGACGGCAAAGAGTAGAAGTGTGTAAGCTAGTTCCTTGGTGTCTTTACTCCAGCACATATTTTCTATACTTGAATATTCTGTAAAGAGAGAGAAGGGGTACAGTACTCACTGGCTGCTGCCTTCCTGGAAATAGCTTTGAGGCAACTGTAAAAGTTCCCTTAAAAATTTATATTGGAGCTTCCAGTTCCCATAGCTCCTTTCTGATCCCTTGCTCAAGTCCTGTGCCAGAAAACCCTCTGCACTGTCCCCTTCTGAAGCAGGTGCAGCAGTCGGACAATAATCCAATAAAAATCCTATTAGCTGTGTCTCCATGACACTCCTGGTATCCATGGGGCCCACAATATCTTTAATGCACACAATAAATCCAGACCATTTCCTCCTTCAATTGCTCCCAATATGGCTCCACTTCCAGCACTGTTCAGCTCACCATTTTTTGTCACATTTCGCCATGAATGCTGAATCACTCTCTAATCTTCACAACGAAGCCAGCGGAGTCCCCACTAAATGAAACACATCACTCGGGTTTAGTTATCCCGAGTTTAGTTATCACAATTGCATCCAGGTGCATTCCTGTGGATTATGACCAGCAGAGACTCAGTGCTGACAGTAAAAATATCAGTTCCATGTCTGCAAAGTTTGGGGAAGGCTTTGAGGCAATTATTGCCCGAGCAAAACATCCCAGCTTAACCCTTAAGTGGCCAAAGGAGGAAAAACATCACTAGGTTAAAAGGGTATCAATGTATGGGTATGAGGCATAGAGACAACGCAAAATTAAGGCTACCAGAACAACAGCTCAGTCAAAAGTGTAAATAAAAGCAAAGCAATAACAAGTGTATGAAGGAGAGGAATTGCCAACAATTTGTCTTCTTGGACCTCTTCAGAGCAATGGATACTCACAAAAGTTTTCTGACTTACTGCTTTGTTAATCACAGCAGCTCAATCCAACACATCAATTAACTCCTTGTGAGTGGGTCTGGAGCACCTGAGGGAGCAGCTGAGGGAGCTGGGAAGGGGCTGAGCCTGGAGCAAAGGAGGCTCAGGGCTCTGCACAGCTCCTGACAGGAGGGGACAGCCGGGGGGGTCGGGCTGTGCTCCCAGGGAACAGGGACAGGAGGAGAGGGAACGGCCTCAGGCTGGGCCAGGGGACTTTTAGATTGGATATTAGGCAGAAATTTTCCAGAAAGAGGTCTGTAAAACATTGGAACAAGAAGCCTGGGTAAGTGGTGGAGTCCCCATCCCTGGAGGGGTTTAAAAGCCATGTGGATGTGTCATTTGTGCTAGTGGTGACCTTGGCAGTACTGGGTTAATGGCTGGGCTTGAGACCTTAGAAAGGCTTTTCTAACCTCAATTATTCTGTGATTCTATGAGGCTGTGGGACAGTGTGGTATTGCTAAATGAGAGGGAAGTTTATCATTTGAACACAACCCTGCTGATAGTCCAGCTGCCCTAGGCACATCACTGCAGCAGTTCTTGAGGTAAAACTCATCCCGTTTGAGAACAGAAGAGCCGAGCAGGCAGTTCCCATGGACACCAAAAAGTTCCATACACCACTGGCAGCCTGCATTACTAAGTCCACAGGTTGTCTGCATGTAATCTGTATGGCCAGGTAGAGGATGGGAGGCAGAGCCTGGAGGACTTAGAAATTATTTCAGAGACTGCTCTTACACAGCAGGAAATCATTACCCTTCTTCACCCCTGCAGATCCTGAAGAATCTGTGCCTGGCAATATATCTGTTGGGATGGAAAGTCAAGAGGCAGCTTGGCTATTTGCAGACTGCTCCCATCAAAAACTTTAGACCAAAAAGTTTAGGGAGGATGGACTGGATCTGTGTGTTTGTGTGAAAGTTTTTTTTGCAGAAGAGGTAGGTTTTAATATGTAGTTAAAAGAATCAACAAGTTGATTGCAAATGACTTAGCTGGAGGGCAGGAATACATTTAGGCTATTTAAAATTCTGTGCACTTTATTGTGATTTAGATGTCCTCTTTAATTACTTTTTCTAGCTGGCTGCTTAGAATTTCACATTGTTTATAGACCTACTTCCATACAGGCTTTGTCATATTATCCCATTTTGAGGGGAACTAAATAACTTTTGTGCCTCTTCTTCCAGAAGAGGCTCAGCAGCAGCAGCTCAGTGTGAGAACAACCACCTGTGAATGGAGAGAAAGTGGAGAATCTCCTGCTGGGGCACAGGTATATCCCCCTAAGAACCCCAAGAGTTTCATAATACTCATTATATGTGGTCAATAAAGTTGTCTCTGAATGCAGGAACAAGAGCAGTGAGTATGTGACCAGTGGGGCTGCCTTGTGCTGCTCCCCGTCCTCCCATCACCCAAGCCAGAAAAAAGAACATGCAGCAGGA
>NW_005054365.1:1055025-1101319 GCF_000277835.1 Geospiza fortis
GCAGGAATGTCATAAAGCACCTTGAAAATGAGTGCAGGGCTGATCTTGTGGGGTCCTCCTATTCTCTATTTGAACACAAATGTGTACACAAAGAAGATATAAATTGCAGCTCAGTGCAGGAAAACAAATTTTCCCCGTTCAGAAAAGAAATGTTACCTGCATCTTCCAAGTCCCTGTATAAAACAGAGCAATTGACTGGTTTAGTGAATTGAATTCAAACAAAAGAAAAAAAAAAGAAAAGAAATGTATGAAAACTTATAATTTAAAACTTGCAAATTATTTGCACAAGAGGTCAGAGTAATTCTCATGGAAAATTTTCATGCTAATTTTTTACTGAGTTCAGTGTATTCAGTATTCATTTCAGTATTCACTGCAATCATTTAAAGTAGTAATTAAAGAAAGAGTAACTGGCTGGAGTCACAAAAGGTGCTGGCTAAATATCTAAGGAAATAATCTCAAATCTGAGGACATCTGTAAGCTGGGATGGTTGGAGGGACAGATGACCAGCAGTGAAATTGGTGTAATTTAGGTTCATAGTACTTACATTGCTGAAGTACCAGAAGATGTGCTGTGTTGTGCATCAGAAGACCAGACCAGACATCCTAGCTCACTAAGCAAATTATTTTCATGCCAGTAATTGTCACAGACATCTTTTTATGAAAAATCCTTTCCTTAGGATGTTTTCCTCCTGAGAAGCTGAGAGGCCTCAGGAACAAAATGTAAACAATGGTTATCTGCTGCTGTGGAATGCAACAGGTGCATCTGTGATTGGCCCATGTTGGATGTTTATAATTAATGGCCAAGGGGAGGGGAGGGGAGGAGGAGACCTTAGACCCCTTCCAGTGCCGTGAGAGCTTTGGACAAGGACGTGAAGTGCCAGGCTTTACACTGACAGAGGACAGAGTTAGATGGGATGCTCAGAATTAATTATTTATTAAGAAAGTGCTGAGGCCCTGGCACAGCTTTCCCAGAGAAGTTGTGGCCATCCCATTCCTGGAAGTATTCAAGGCCACGTTAGACAGGGTTTGGAGAAACTGGGGATAGCAGAAGGCGTCACTGCCCATGGCAGGACCCTTTTTAGGTAAGGTCTCCAAGTGTCTGTTACTCAGACTCTTCACATACTCGTAGCATTTGCTCAGAGTTTGGGCAAAATGGTTCATGCTTGTGCCACCTTAATAATGTACAGGGACACACATGGACGCCTGGCAGGATTTCCAAACATGCACACACACACACACACACACACACAGAGTTACTGTGTGAAGTTTTTTGAGAAGCTTGAGGATGAAAATCATTAATTTGCTGTAAAATAGTATTACTTGTCAAATGTGCAGAATGTGCACATGTGCAAAACTTAATTCCTTTCATATCTTCCCGTCCTGTAATCCTGATGTCTTTAATTCAGTGTTTACCTAGGTGCATATTTAAAAAATAAAAGAATTCCCTGCTTATAAAACTTAGTAAAAGTTGTAAGATATAAATAATAATAAAATACTGTTTCTGACATTTTTGTTCTTGATGTCATTCATTCTGATTATTTTTTAAGTTCACAATTCTTCCCTTTTCATAGCTGTCTTCTCTGAGTCCTGTATTTTCCCTCATGGATATAGCAGAAATTAATATTCTCAAAAAGATAGTTTTTCAAACACCCTGACAATTATTCTTCAATATCTTTCTATTATTGTTATAATATGATGATTTTTATTATTATTTTTACACATTTTTTGGGGCTTAGGGATAATAATATAATCTTGGGATTCACCATTTCCTGTGCTACAGGCGCATTTTGTCATTAAACCCATCTCTCTGACACAGTCCATGCCTACCAAACACTTTCTGGTTTTCCAAAAACAAATATTTTGTGGTTTTCTGCTCTGCTTACACTAAAATGCTGTTCCTGTCTGCATCTGAATGACAAAGAGTAAAAAAAACCAGTTAAATTAATATACATAAAATATACACATGGTCAAATATTTTTAACAGCTGAGTAAAAAGAGCATGACAAAACCCAATCAGAGCCAGCCAGATGTTTCAATGATCTTGACTTGTGAGGGAAGGTCAGGCTCCCTAAAATCTATAGTTAGAGCATTTGGGTATTAAATAAAATTAGTAACAAAATTATTTGAGATGGAGTGGTACTGAAAAAGGGTGGACATATTTATTCAAAGTGTCATGGAATCATTTAGGATGGCAATGCTCTCCAAGATCAAGTCCAACAATTTCCCCAACACTTCCAAGACCACCACTAACCAACGTCCCCAAGTGCCACATTCACAGGGCTTTGAAATCCCTCCAGGGGTGAGGACTCCACCACTGCCCTGGGCAGCTGTGCCAGGGCTGGATAGCTCTTTGAGCAAAGAAATTTCCCCCAATATCTGATCTAAACCTCCCCTGGCCCAGCCTGAGGCCGTTCCCTCTCCTCCTGTCCCTGTTCCCTGGGAGCACAGCCCGCCCCCCCCGGCTGTCCCCTCCTGTCAGGAGCTGTGCAGAGCCACAAGGTCCCCCCTGAGCCTCCTTTGCTCCAGGCTCAGCCCCTTCCCAGCTCCCTCAGCCTCTCCTGGAGCTCCAGCCCCTTCAGTGTCTTCACCTGCTGACTTTGTGCTCTGGCTGAACATGATTCTTTTTATGTTTATTCAGAAAATGAGCAGCAGCACGTGTCCTGGGTCGGGGGTGCTGCAGCGCCGGCGCTGGGGCTGCTCAGCAGAGATGGCCCCGATGTCCCAGATGGAACGGCACAGGTTCCCCGGGTCAGAAGCCCCTTTTTATCCTGTTTTTTGGCCCCTTTATATTGGTTTCTGTTTGGATCCTTCATTTGCATGAAGGTTTAAGGCGCTTGATTGGCCCATTACAGTTCCGTCCAGGCTGGCTCATTTCGCCTGGGGGTGCTGCACTTAGATGTAATATGGTACGCTGAGTACCGTACTTCCTATAACTACCCTTTTAACCCCTTTTACAATATAATAACCAAACTAACAGTACACACTTAACGATCTATCAACTATTTTACAACAGTTTTCAACCTATTTTTAACATTGGGGCTGTGTCACACCCTGACTGGGACAGCCCAGGGGCCGTTGGCCTTCTTAGCCGTGCTGTTTGTCCAAAATATCTCCAGAAAAGTGGTGTACCTTCTAAACTAGATTAAATATTTAAGAGCTTGTTTTAGATTGGTAAAAGACAACCATTTGGCTCATTTTTTTCTCCTCTGAGTGTGTATATGAATACACACAGAAATAATTGAATTAACTTCTGAGAGAAATATTCTCCCTTTTATTTGCTCTGTGTGTTCGTACTGATCCTTTTTCTCAGTCAAATACATTTTGGTCACTTTAACCATTCTATTATGATCATTCCCATGCAACCATCTAAAAAGATGCATATACATAAGAATATACTACAAAATGTAAGAATAAGTGTTCATATCACAGGCTTATTTAGCCTGTATCTGTAATAGCATTAATGGCAGATGCTTAGGAAAATAGCTTAGATCTGAGTAATGAGATAATAGAATAGCACCCTGCTCTTGGTATAACCTCCCTGTTCCACCATCTTATGAACTTTACAAGCAGCAGCTTGTTTCTCAATGACTAAATTTAATAATTAATGCCTGACCTCCACAATATGTTCTGGCATAGAGTTAATAGTTTAACCATGCATTTCATTACAAAGTAATTCATCATCATATTTGCATTAAAAGTTCTGCCCAAAAATTTCATCCAATGCCCTCTGATAATTATTTCTTAACTGTGAAAACACTAATTATTATTTCCAATGTGCTTTCCCCATAAAATCTTCTTGAGTTTCTGGACATCAACAGCCCTGCTTGTCTAATATTGAAGCTGTTACAACCACAGCCTTGCACCTCCTCATGGAATTCGGTCTTCACCATTGTACTTTTTGTGTTATTTTCCCATATCCTTTCTGAGAATAATTTCAAATATAGACAATCTTGAACCTAAAAAATAACTGATATTTCTAGTTTCCCTATTAGTTTGATTTTCCCTGCTAATTTCTAGCATTTTTATTCATATTTTTCACCTCTTTTGGACACAAAATATTATTAATTATGCTTAGCACACTCCTGAAGATGTTTTTCCTGAGTATTACTTTGAATTCATGCTTTTAGTATGCACTATTTTTTCCCTCCACATGCATAAACTTGAAATTTATCAACCAATTGAGAGATCCAGTTTGGCACAGGACACTTTGAATGTGGGGAGGATGCCTAGCCAAAATACTTCTCAGTGACCAGAAATATTTCCACAGCTGAGTACAATATTCCTCCATTCCTCCATCTAATTATCTTATGCTGCATAATTAGACAAAGTGTAAACGCAAAACATAAACCCTATGGAATCTTTTGCACGTCAGTGCATTCAATCTTTCGTTCATGCTAGCTTTTTATTTTGTCCCCCAAGGTTGTTGCAATATTGTGGTGGGGAGGAAATATCCAACAGGACTAGAATTATCCTCTTCACCCCATTGTTGAAACAGCAGCATCCAAGCATCCCTATCTCTTTTAGGAGAAAGACCAAAATCCACACTGACTCATTTGTTTAAGCCTTTATGATTTCTGCTCACTAGGAAAAATTTTCAAGGTCACTTTCAGACCTCCTGTGAGCATCAGCTTGAGTCTACCTGTTCAGATTTCCTGTGGAATATGCAGAAACTATGCAAACCCTTGGAGATCTGCTTATTAATTTCATTAAGACAATGGGTACCATCAGAGTCCTGAGGTATTCTGTCTCCTCTTGTCTCCTTCACACTCCTTAGAAGTCCAGCTGGAAGTTCTAAAACATTTACTGGCCCCACAGGCACTCTGCTGTACATAACCAGAACTGCTTTTGACTTTTAAGAGCAACAAGGTAATGATTTCTGAGCTGTATCCTTAAACACAGCTTTAAATGAGACACCACTCATAAAAGATAAGAAGATCACAATAGTGATCTAAGTCATCTAAGTAATTCAGAATATTGACTGAATGCTAAAAGGAATACAGTTAGACTCTCTGGTTTGTTTTGTTCTTGTGGGGTTTTTTGTTGGTTTTTGTTTGTTTGGGGTTTGTTTTGTTTTGTTTTGTTTTAATATACAAGGTGCAAAATTATGCAACATGGATATTTTCCTCCAATGAAGCAACTCTTTCTTCCAGAGTGTGAACTGGACGGAGAAATTCAAGCCTTCATTACTGATGGATTGGGTTATTTTCCTTGCACTCTGAATGAACCCAGATTTACATTGCATTTACATTGATCACAATACACATCACAGGAAAAACAGGCAAATAAAAGCTGGGCTGATATTACTACACCATGACTGAAGACATCTGCGGTGTCACATCTGCCTGTGAAATCTATCTGGGTTACCACTACAGGGGAAAGAAATCTGACAGCATTATCAATATCATTCCAGGTAAATTTTTCTCACCTCATCAGAAATTGGGCATAATTAAGAAATTATGCCTAATTTCTGATGAAGTGAATCACACTCCCAAGTCCATACTGCTCCCAGATCAGACACACACATGCAATATAGACATTTTAAGACAGGTGAGAGAAACTACAACCCTGGTGTCTAAGAACAGGCTCACCTCTTGGAAACTCATGGGATTCTGGAGACCTTGATGGAAGAGTGGGAAGTCATCAAGCCGTGAAGACCTGACAGAGGAAGTGGTAGACAGGGAAGATAATGAGGTTGATCTCCTTCTGTCACCATGACACATAGCATTTAATCAGACTAGTAACAAGCAAATCAATTGTCGTCTCCACTATTGAAAAAAGCCAGAATGAAACATACATTCTCACCATGGGTTTAGTGTGTGGCTAAATACAGGCAGATGTTCCCTAAGGAACTGAGAATCCCTCTGAGGAAGCCCTGATTTCCTGAATTTGGTTATGGAAAGTTTTATTTAAACTACCAAACAACAGTGCTAGTAGTTTAATATATTTGGACATGCATGAGTATTTATAGTATTCCTGTAACAAGTATAAACTATCAGATGTTTTATACAACAAGTGGAAACAGCCAGATGTACATTTCTTCTGTTTATCCAATTTACTGCGTGTTCCCTGAAATGTGTTAATAGTAAAGTCCTGTTCTTTTCCCTCTTCCCATGTGCCCCATTACTAACAAATAATGAGATTTTAATACTTTAATTAATAACTTCTGGTAAGTCATTTAACATAACATTAAATAGCATGAAGAGCTAATTAAGCTGCTCAGTGAAATTCCACTCTAACAAATGCCTACCTGTTCATACAAAAGTCACACAGATTCTTAAGAAATTACTAAATATCTTGAACATCTCTTAAACAGCTGTTTTGTTCTGGTGTGGGTTTGGTTTTTGTTATCATAGGCAATTCTGCAGTCATAAATAAAACCCAATAAGCTCAAGAGAAAGCAACTGCTGAGAAAATTAACTTTTATGGAGTGAAAATATGGTTCAAGATTTTATTTTAGAATGTCTCAGCTTTGACTTCTGTTTTCTTTCAACAAGAAGTGAAATTTCTTGACATCCTATAATACTATATTTAAAATAACTTCAATTTTTGAGCAGGTTTGCGAACCAGAATCTCATCACTTCAGTTTTATTAATGTGCTTCTTTATCTCCTTTTGTTTTGACCTGAAATTCTTTTTTTTTTTCCTTAAATTCAAAACACACATACTCAGAAGGGAATCCTGTACAATTCTCCCTATTATCATACCAAAGCAATCCTTCCTGCCTCATGGCTTAAACCAATCTTTTAAGTACTGGAGTTGAGGAGGAAATAGTCCTCAGGGCTACTGCTGCCAGAACTACTGAATGCAGCCACCATGTTCCCCCTTTCATTGAAATTGTGTCACCTTTGTCACTCCTGAAGTCAAGACAAGGAAAGGAGCAAATATTATGTTCTCCAGAGCTCTTTGTATTTCTAGAGAACAAGAATAGGAAACCAATCTAGTCTATAGTTAATTGAATTATATGTGAATGTTCAAGTTAGTGAAAGAAAATGTAATTTTTAAGGGATAGAAAGTGACAAAAAATACTGCAATAGTAATAGTTTCCCACCTCAGCCACATTATGAGTTTTCTGTAAGGACTTTTCCATTTCCATCTTGAGCCAACCTATAAGTAAATTTTGCCCACATATCAGCAATGTTCAAGATATCCAGGCTGGAAAATACTAAATCAAATCTAGGTACTGAAAATTGAATAAATCACCTAATTTCATGCAACTGCATTTACCATGGTCTTGCTTTCTCCCTGGTATAGGAGAAACTAGTATAGGTTTATACAGTCCATAATGAGGAAGATTTTATTGTGGCCTTTTAGTACATAAAGAGGACCTATAAGAAAGAGGAAAAACATTTTAACAGGGTCTGTTACAATGGCACCTAACAAACCTCAATGATAGTAGGTGGGGCACGATGCAAGCTCAGGAATAACCTGCAAATTAAGGTAATTCAAGGGAAAAAGCCTTACTGTTTTATTCATTGCTTCAGCAGAGATTTGGTTTATCTGATCTGATCAAGTCGTCCTTTGAGCTGAAGATTTGGCTTCCAGAGGTTCCCCCAAAACTGTATTATCCTGTGATTTCTGTCTGACATTAACTGTGTGCAATTGATAATTTTGCTTTTCATAAGACACATATTGTAGAAAGGATTACAGTTGATGACATGTAATTTTTCATTGGATTTATTAATTAGCTTAAGAAGCTCAAAAAGACCACTTTATACCTGCATTGAAGTATGAAAGACAGCTTCCTGAAGCATGAATTAATACTCTTTAAGTCGAAAAGTTATATTTGATTTCTTTCCTCTATCATCTCTATGACTAAATGTGTCTCTCTGTACATGAAATACTATACACAGCAATTTATAGGGGAATAATAATTTGTTATTTCTCATTTTCCATTCAAGATCATTTTGCCCTTACTCATGACTGGAAACAAGAGGCAGCAGAAGTTACTTAGGCAGGTTAAACAACCTAATTAAATGTGAAAAATATTCAATGTGTTCACAAAAACTTCTCCAATATCCAGGGAACTTCTTGTTTTGTTCAGAACATCCCCCAGGATTTAGGCAAAGCCAGTGTCATAGACAGTTTAAGAACATATCACTCTCCCTCTCATACAATTGTCAGTATTATTAGCATAAGGCAAAAGTAATATTTGTATATAGAAATTCTCTTATGGAGTACAGGGGGGACACCCACAGGTAGGCCACCAGCCTCAAACAATTTCACTTGGTCTTTAAACAAGTGGGTTTTGGGTCATCCACTCACAGCATTTGAAAAAAGCATCCACAATGCCTCCGCTCTGCAAGAAGGGTGAATAAAGAGGTAGAATTTGATTTTTTTCTTTGATATGATGTGCAAAAGCAAATGGGAGCCCCTCCACAAGCTCTCATCAAGCTTGTGTTAGGACAGGGAATGGCTTCTTGCCACTTCCTCACGACAGATCTTCTCTTCAGTAGTATTCTGTGATACATAAAAATGACCAGACTGTTGACCTGTTTCTGGTGCTTAGATATACATGAGTATGGCCCAAAACCACAAGTTTTGTACCTGTAAATTCCAGCTCGGTAAAAAACTGCATTGTTGTTTTTTTTTTCACACCTTTGCTTTCCTCTCCCATTTTTAAAAACATAACAAGGAGAAAATGGAAATTAAACTACTATTTCTACTTTGAAAAATTGGATGATACATAGCTTTGTTACATAGGAGGTTGAAAAAGCAGATAGCTTAAGGTCTATTTCTGGTCTTAAAATCTGTTGTTTTCTGGTTCTGTCAGAACTGTAAATGAAAACTTGGATTCATTCTCACATTTTCCTGACTATTCAATTAACGCAGAATCTAATTTTTTTCCACATAACATACTAAATCTCTGACATTTGGCTATTATTCTTTGTTACTACTACAATATTGTTTAATAATACTGACAGAATTACTATGCAGTCAAAAGATACTATGAAAGCAGCCAGGCCTGAGACCTTAATTTTCCTTTAGTCATCATATCTCCCATATATCCAATTGCACTTTAAGACACCAAAAATCTGAAGTCTGCAAAGTCTCTTGTCACAACCCCTAGAAAAATAACTTCATGGTAGAGCTCAGAAAAGGGGCGGTGGAAGCAAGGCCAGAGGGTGGCAGGAACACCAACCTTGGGAAAAGATATATCAGTCTGATTGAAAACAGACTTGAAAATTCTTCATGGACAGCTTCCCCACCACCACCACCCATTTTTTTGTGTTTTGGTGGTTTTTTTTTGGTTGTTTTTTTTTTTTTTCCCTTGGTATGTGTGATCAAATGAGTTGAGTATGGAAGATAAAAGTAAAATAGAAAAAACCCGTGTCCCTTCCCATGGGGTGAGTTCCCAAATGAATTGCACACTTGACAGCCAAACATCCATGCTCAATGGTGCTTGTCATCGCCCACCCTCAGAACTGGCTGGAAACACTCTGGTTTTGACTTGAGCCTGATTGATCCCTCCAAACTTGCAAAGGCTGTGCCCCACTTCCTGGCACTGCCAGACAGGTTGCAAATCTTCACCACAGTAATTAGTGACCAGATTGCTGGCTATTTAGCTCACCGGGGAGGAGGAGTCAGATGTGACCCAGGAGAGGGAGTGTGAGAGGCAAGGAGAACAAAGGTGAGGCCAAAAGGGGGTTTGGGGCAGAATATGTCTGAGGGGAGACCTCATTGTGGTCTGAAGCTTCCTCTCTTCTTTCTGGTGACAGGGACAGGACCCCAGGGAATGGCCTGAAGTGGTAGAGGAGGTTTAGGTTGGGTATTAGATAAATATCTAATATCCCAGAGGGTGGCTGGGCACTGGAGCTGGCTCCCCAGGGAATGGTCACAGCACCAAGCCTGCCAGAGCTCAGGAAGTGTTTGGACAGCATTCCCAGGCACAGGGTGTGATCCCTATGTGTCCCTTCAGCTCGGGGTATTCCATGATGATGGGACTGCAAGCTATTACTGAGCAAATACTAAATTTAGCCTCACAGTATTATTACAACACATTTGCTGCACTAGAGAGAAGCACATTTTTATTTTAATTCCTTTAAATGTTAGGGAAATGCAATAGGTCTTTGTGGGAGTGACCTTCAGCCGCTTCAACAGGGCTGTCTGCAGCAATAGTCTGTTTAGATTCTGCCCATTACCTAAGTGCACAGAGGAAAATCTCTTTTGTGCCTCCTAATTTCTGCAGCAAGAGGTGAGTGAGCCTCCCCGCTCCTTCTGCGTGCCCAGACATAGGAAATCATGCTCCATCTCACAGTGTTTTTTATTTCTGTTGTGATTATTACAGGTTCAGAACACACTGGCAGTGGCTGGCCTTTCTGCTCTAATCACCCTGCACACACACAGCTCCCCGTGCTCTGCAGAATAAAGAGCACTTTGTTCAACAGACCCTCCACTCTTCCCCTGCTGCCTGCCACCAGCTCAGGGAATCTCCTCTGTTCCTCTTTGTCATTTACCTGGATGTTCCTCACCCAAGGTGTGTTCATGATCCAAAAATATTTTATGTGGGTTAATTTCTGGACTCAACAATCTTGGAGTTTTGGTTTTTTTTAAACCTAAATAATTCTATATCCCATCTTCCCTTTTTATTATCTAAGAAAACTAGTAGGGAACAGGCTGTAAGCTAGAAGTCCAGCAAGAAGGGGAGAAAAAACCCCTTATTTCAATGGGAGTTAATTGATAATTAGAAGATTTTAGCTCAGGGATATTACTGTGATTTCATTTTGTTCTTTCCCAAGAACAAAGAAGTCTATTTTAGGAAGGAGTGCTGAAAGGTTACTGAATGTCTCTAGGAGTTATCAGTGTCTGTTTACAATGGTGATCTACACTGCTGAGCTCACAGACCAGACACAGCTCCACAAACCCCCTCTCCCAGCTCTCCTCCCATACTATCAACAGCTAAACCCCAGCCCTCTCCCCCTTACCACTCCAAACACAGAAGTTGCTTTCAGGGGGATTTTTAGCCTCTTCTTTCAAGGTAGCATCACATCTGCAGTGGAAGACAAAAAGCAGAGTCACGCAGACCCGCTTGGGTTTACAGAATGGCCCCAGAGATTCCTGAAGGATCGTTATTGCCATATTTCACAGCACTTGGTGTCACTGTGACCGAGAAGCTCAGATATTCACCTTTGACCCAGGCCTGATAAGAGGCATAGGCAGCATTCCTCTGATAGTTAAGGTGGAAGAGTTATAATGGTGCACTGAGAGCAAAAGAAAGGGTGGCCCCACTGTGATTTAGGATTTGTAAGCTCCTTATGATGAGTAGAATTCACAATGAAATATGTTTTGTCATCGGGAGCTAAATCTTCCTGACAATGCCAGCTTTGTGCAGCAGTGGAATGGGCTTCCTCAAGAATAAACCTAGCAGGATGTGTCCCCTTGGGATCCTGGGAAGAAAAATCAATGGTTAGCACAAGAGCTCTTAATTTACACACCACGCAAGGGGCAGCAGCTGGAACAAGAAAGATGATCTAAATATTGAGTTGCCTTTGTTTAACTGAAAAATATGGTGTGCTCCTGATCTAGCTGAATTAGGGCAATGTTTCTGGCTGGGATTCTTCATCCATGCCAGTGGGGTGACACATGGAGGGCTAATTTTAAATAATGGAAGGGATGCCTATAAAGAAAGCAAACTCAGGGTAATTAAAATGATATATCACACACAGAGACAGATTGGTGTGTGCTGTTGAGATCCAGCCCTCTGTAAACAAGCAGCTGTACTGTACGTCCTCTTACCAAGATGCAGAAAATATTCCTTACCCTTACAAAAGTCACAAACCTTCCAAAGCCCTAGAAGAATCTCTACCTTCTTAATAACCTTTACTGCTAGGCTAGGAACCAGTGGCATATTTAATTACCTGTGCTTCCATATCCCTCTCTGCACAACTAACATGGTATTTTGTGTTTGGGATTTGAATCATGGCTCTGATGACAGGGAGAGAGCAGCAGGAGCTGCACACCTTGACTCCAGCAAAGATTTTGACACAGTTTGCCGGAACACACCATAACCAAATTGCCAATTTATAAATTGAATGAATATTCTGTGATGTGATGATTGTGGAAAATTGGCTGGATTGTAGAAAATTAACTGTACTTCCTGGTTTTAGGGTGGTGGACAACGATACAAAGTCCAGCCTGTAGCCAGAATCTGTGCTCTTTATTAAAAGCTTGAAAAAGGGGGTGGGGTACATTCTCACCAGGTTTGTAGATCACACCATGTTGGACAGGGAGGTTGACAAAAGTTCTTATACCAAGGGGCTTATGTGGCCTGGAGAAAGTGGCTAGCAGAAACTGGAATCTCCCAGAGCCCATTATCTGGGAAAGACTAACCCCATGAAACAGAGCTGAGCAAGGTTTTTACATGGGCACTTAGTGATAGGAAAAAGGGGAACAGTATTAAACTAAAAAGGAGAGATTAAGATCAGATGCTGGGAAGAAATTCCTCCCTCTGAGGGTGGGCAGGCCCTGTCACAGGGTGCCCAGAGCAGCTGTGCTGCCCTTGGATCCCTGGGAGTGCCCAAGGCCAGGCTGGAGAGGGCTTGGAGCAACCTGGGATGGTGGGAGGTGTCCCTGCACATGGCAGGGGGTGTTGCAATGAGATGGGATTTCGTGTTCCTTCCAACCCAACCCTTCTGTGGTTCAAGGAACAGGAGAGCTGGGGGTAGATGTCCCTCAGCAGTCCTTTTTAACTGAATTGTTCTGTGATACAGCTCACAAGTGGCCTTTAAGCCTCTTGTGAATAGTAAGGAAGAAGAAGCTGTCCAGGACAACCTGTTCCCCATCCAGATTGCCAGCTTTCATTTTACCAATTCAGCTACCTGAATGGCTTCTGCTCTTTCAGAACATACAGTATGAGAATAATTGTCCCCAGGTACCACACAGCTACAAGTAATAACAATTAGAGTGGATAAAGGACTTTGAGTCCCAGGCAGGGTTTTCTCCGTGAGCTCAATGTACGTTGCAAAACTCTGAGTTTTATCAAGGAACAGATTGTATCTGTACAGTGATTATTGTAACTGGTGGGTGACAATACATATTGCACTGGAATTTAACAATATTGTTTGAGTAATTACATCTGTGACAATTTCCTGTCAGGAGCATAAGCCTTGCTGCCTTTAAAGTGCAGCATGCCACACTGTGAGATATGGATGGTTACAGCTGGTGGGGACACCTGAGTTTGCTGTGGCTTATGCATCCACCCTCTCTCAAGAAAAAAAAAAATTAGATATATAATGCAAAAGGCAATATTTCTGAGTACAGCACCTTCCCCAGCTCAATGGGAAAAGCCTCAACCCTACCCTGCTTTTTTTCTGTCACATCCACAGTCCCAGGAAACACAGTGTGCTGCCACATGGCTCTGGAGGCAGCTGATGTCTGTTTTCTACTCAGTATGAGAGCCACTTCTCCCTTTACTGTTGCCAGAGGTTTAAACCCTTCAGCCAGGGCATATATTGGATCACAAATGCAAGTTCTTTCAGGAGAGCTGGGACTCACTGTCCAAAGTCAGGCTGCAGCAGAACCAGGAGCTCAAGAGCATCCTGCTCCCTGTCCAGCCTCCTGCAGGGCCATCGTGAGTGTGAGGGTGAGGCACAGTGAAAGGAAGAGCATTTAAAGATGCAAATAATCCCCATGTAGCTCTAATATTGTAAAAATCTTTTTCTTTTCTCTCTTCTGCATCACAAAAAAAAAATATAAGTGAGGAAATGTGCAGGACTTCAAAAATATCTTGTCTTTGAGGTCTTTGGGACCCCAAAGTATTCATTTTTGATGAAGTAGCATTTTGTACTTTACTTTTATATAGAATAGGTAAGAATGTAACATATACTTATATTTTTATATGTGTGGGCGTATACTTCATGAGCTACTATTGCCATAACATTCTGCTTAAAAGAATTAACTACTAAAAATTTGATAATTTATTTAAGAAGTCGATAATTTATTTAAGAAGTCAAAAATTTATTTAGGATAAAAAGTCAGAGGAAAACTCTTTTTCCTTCTTGAAATGAGAAATTTTACCAGACAACAACAACTTCAATTGACGCCTTTCCACTTTGCCTGCTCAAAATTTGTTGGAGACTTCAACCTCTGAAATAATTTTTTTTCATTTATTATGGAATGGTATTTTCCAGGAGACACCATTTGGTTAAGAAATTAATTGAGAGTAGAAACAGAACAAGAGGTAAAGAGATGGTGGTGAGAAGGGTGAAACCGCAAAGGATGAATATCTGTATTTTCCTTGGAATGGAGGCCTTTTCTTCACAACTTAGACCTACAGATTTAGTTAGACCCCTGTAGGTTGTGGCTGTGTTTGTGGCATCAGCAACTCCTTCCATTGCCTTCTCAGCAGGGTAAAGCTGTCCTTTGGTTCATCCAGAAGCAGAATTTCTGAAGTTCAGATGTGCAGACAAACAGCTTACAGGCTCATGGAAAGGTTTCTGCATCTCTTCAAGGCAGACTGGTCATTCTTGGCATGAACATATAATTTTATTCATGGGTTATTTAATTATCATGAAATCATTGTTTCTTTATTAAAAAACATCTTTGGCAAAGATGCCCTTGCATAAATAACCCTATAATTCAGGTACTTCCATTGTTTATATTCACTAAATAAAATAGAGATTGAGCTGAGAGCTAATAATTATTTACTATAATTTGCCTATTACATTGCTGGGAAGCCTTTTTAAAGGTAACATGATGTCATTATAAAGAGAAACTTGAGCCTCAAACCTCAACTATCATAGCAAATCTGAGTCCCATCATCTCTAAAGTCTGATGTTCTGAGATTTTGCATTTATAATTTAAGTCCAGCATTGTCTATTCTTCTGAATTTCATCAGAGTTCACAACAGAGGAGATTTTTATAATCTAATAAGTAATTCTAATACCTAGAAAAGACTTGGTGACATTTTTAAGTATGAAATATTCCTTAAATGACAGTTCACTTTTTAAAGTGCCAGAGACCATTGGAAAACACTCGATACAGAGTATGAAATATAAAATTTCTTTTAAGTCATAGAATAAATAGAAAGATCTTCCTAGACCTGTCCACATAACCCAGTTTTGAGGCTGCCCCAATGAAAACAAGAATATTTTCTTCACATTTGCATAGTAGTACCAGGTTCACCATTGCAAAGGAAAAAAAGTTTTACTGGAAAAAAAAAAAAAATAAAAAGAAAAAACAAATGCACTACTGATTTCCTTACCAGATTGCCAGGAGGAGAGCTAACCTCATCAGCTGCAGACACTCATCAGAAACATTTGACCATCCTGCAGATATAGCACAACCATCTGGTGTCAATGGAATTGCTTCAGCAGTGCTTTAGGATAAAGCACATTTCTGTACCAATCCAGGAGTTGCATTTACCCTCTCAACCTGTGACCTGCACTCAAAGTGCTCATACGGAAAAACCATCTTTAAACTTCCCTCAAAATATTGCTTTAATAACACTCTAACTCACCACCCAAAATAAATTTTAAAAAATATATATTTTTATAGATAGATGCACATATAGATGTACTGTGTGTACTTAAATACCTATAGGTGTATGTATACATGTATATATATATGTGTGTGTGCATATGTGCATAGCTGACAAAACAACAAAAAATCTAAATGCTAAAAAACATAGAAAAGCTTTATTAACCTTTGTCACAAGTTGTGGAAGGAGGTTTTGTTAATATTATTATTATTTTTGTGGGCCTTCTATTCATGACTGTTTGAAAAGAAAAAAAGGAAAGGTGGTATAACAGTCAATCACAAACAGAGTTAATCAGCTTTCAACAAGAGATGTCATGAACTGAAAAATTAAATTAAGCTAAAATAGGCCAAAATGACCTGTGTCAGTTCCCTGCTCACCTGCATTAAATTACTTGTAAACCCAAGAACTTGCAAGATCACAGTTTTATAGCAAATAAAGCCAGCTGGAGCCTGGAGAATTGTGCTGTCCTGTGTTTCCCAGACTGCAGTATATGGACTGCTGGGTGTCTGGAAGGTGTCAGAATGGGGCCTGTGAAATGACTGCCAAAATCCTTGAAAGATCACACAGAAGTGAATTCCCAAGAATTAATAACAAAATGCAAAACAAACCAAACAAACAGAAAACCCAGAAACAAAATAAAAATAAACACGCACATAGCCCCCAAACAAACAAACAGAGAGACCTCATGAAAACTGAAAGCACAAACAAACAAAGAGCAATTAAAAAAGAAAAAAAGGTACTCAATGTCAAACCCTCTTCCTTCAAAGTTTCTGTCTAAATAGACTCTGTTTCAGTAATACTGCATGAGATTATCTTTAGATGTGTTGCTTTGGTTTTTCTTTTAATTTGAATGTTTTGTCCAAAAAGATTACTTTATCTGGATTTTTGAATCTTGGGAATTATTGATCTCTCCTGTCCTCAGACCAGTTTGTCTAATTATGCCACCCCACTGGGAACCTTTTTTTCATCCCACTATCCATAAGCCAGCATTGCTTTTGGCCTTTCCTCCCACTTGTACTCGTCAGGGTATCCTCAAAATAAAGTTTCATTTCTCTTTTATGAACTTTGCCCCTGAAATTATACCAGCTTGAGAAAAAAAAAAAAAGATACTGATTGGTTGGGGTTTTTTTACCCTTTAAAAATTAGAGGAAGCATGAAAATTATGATCCTTCACTAGGAAGCTTCAGAATAGCTGTAACCACGTAATTACTACCGTGAATGAAATGGAAACTACCAAATACAGCAACTGATTTGTGATGCAAAATAAGTGCTTCCTGCTTTTCTCCCAAACTTAGTGCCCATGAAGAAGTGAGATACTGTAGCTGCAGGCATGAAAGCTACCCAAAATAAATTCTGTGAGTGGTGTGTGATGGGAAACATATTTTCTTCGCATTTTTGCTATCTTCCAAAATGCCTTTGGAAGAGGAAAGATGGTTCTAAAATAATGAGAGACTTTCCTGGCAAAACCATGCCTTAAATAAATTATTAGATGCCAGTGAGGAAACATCACTTCACAGCCAGTAAATCAGTGCCCTTTTGATTCAGGCTTCATTGAGGAAGGTCATGTTATGTTAAGGAACAGCAACTGTGAGTATCTAATAAAAGCCACCAGTGTCTCGTTGGTTGGCTTGGCAGCTGTGGAAACAGGGTGACCTTGCAGCAGAAGGTGACAGCACAAGCTTGCACCCTCACAAAGCCTCAGCCATAGGTAGGTTTATCCCCATGAATATTTCATTGTGGACTCAGCAGCATTACTCACAGGAGCAACATTATTCATGTGCTTAATAGTGACTGAAGAATCATATTTTGGTACCCTCACTCAAGCCTTAAAGCAGCTCCTCGGCCTTCAAAACTTCCACCCTTCATTTTGTTCTGTTTTCTAAAACACAGAAAAGTACTAGTATTAACTGGAGAAACTCCAGATACAAGAGCCAAATTTAAATGGACAATTCATTACCAACCAGCAGGACTGCGAGCATTTCAGAATGTACATGCCTAACTAACTTAATGTGAAATTTGAAATAATGCCATGGAGAGCCAAAGGGCTCTTTAAGCACCTGTCAGGTTGGAGGCTTTGAATAGATGGGCTACACTCCTGGATGTGTCTGTACTGCTACATTCTCCACATCAGGAGTGCTGGGTTAAGTTTAGTGCCGTCCTCTTTGATGGCATCAGTGGTGGGAAGTGTTGGGAAAACCGTGGCAGCATGGTGGCCAGTGCTTCCTACCAAGTGAAGTTCCTTGAAATGGTACCTGCCTCCAAAGCAGCTCAATCCAAAACGGTGTTGAAATCATTGAGAAAATCCATGCTGATTTTCCTTGACTTTGGAGCAGGCTGTTAAAATGCCCCAGGGCTCAGAACAAGGGGCTGTCAGGTGATGTATTTTCCAGCAGGTGCCATTAAAAGAGAGCAAATATTGGTTGTTACCAAGAGCCAACACAAATCTTCCTGTTGAATTTGCCAGGCTTCAGATAAAAACCTCTTTTGCAGTGTTTTCCATTCATCTGCAGGGAGATACTACACACGCTCAAGTCTTGGCTTGAGAGGTGTGGAGTACCTGTTTATTTCCATCAATACAGATAAGACAGTGGAGCTTTGCTCCCCTCATTCCTCTCGATAGCAAAATTACATGGAACAGTGGGAAATGACATTATGAGAGATAGCATTTTTTGCATTATAAAGCAATGTAATTCTCTTGGCTTTGTGGCTTCAACGAAATAATGCAAGTTTACACCAAACATGCTGTTATTTAAGCCTACCTAACTGAAACAGCTTTTGCATTAAAAAAAAAAAAAGCAAGCGAAACAAACCCCCAAAAAAACAACCAAACAAAAAACAACAACCAACCAAACAAACAAAAAACCAACAAAAACCACAACCCCAAACACACCAACAAAAATCACTAAACCTTAAAATGAAGATATTAAATCCAAATTCCTGTGCTGGTGGGTATATTTCTGCAAGCTTTCCTCCATTTTGCATACAGATATGCACTTAGTGTAAGCTATTCTTTTCCCCTTGATGTCTTGTGCACAGAAAATGCAAAGCTCAGGCATTAACAATAATCATAAAAACACCAAACCAAGCAATAATAATAATTATGGCACTGATTCGACATAATAACAGCAATAACTGGTTTTGAAACCCTGCGAGTGTAAAAGTCTTGTTTGCTTTATGAGCCTATACATAGTGCTGGTCTTAAAAGTAAGAAATGTGCTTTCCAGCTCAGATTTCATAAAAAAAAATTACATCTTTAATTAAGATTTATGGCATTCAATAGGACTCAGCAAGGATAGAAAAACTGCTTCAGAGTGTAAAAAAATAGCAGTTAAAAATGGGGAAATATGATTAAGTGTCTTTAATTCCTACTGCCTCCTTTACGGGGTTTCCAATGGCCTCAGGCAGAAATAGGCACTTATTGTCTTTAAAACGGCATTATTCTTGGCATAAAATGTTTATGGATCAAGATGAAACTCGTTTTGAGAAATAATAACACTGGCATGAATTGAAAGGACCTTGCCTTTGGAGGAGAAAAAAAAAATTAAACATATATTTAGTTTAATGGAAAAAATGTACTTAAAGGGAAACACTTTAAAAAAGGAGAGAGAGGTTTTCATGATGAAAAATATGATTTAGACATATAATACTTATGAGACCAAGGTGATTTGCATCTCAATAATGTAAAGTTATATTTAAATCTCAGTTCAGTCTTAAAATGGAGATAATGATGACCCTTAAAGGAGAATGGGGCTTTGCAAGGAGCACCATTAACTATTTCTAGGCAACTGTGTTGCCTTGGGCAATGAGAAGCTAGAAAAGGTAAAATCCTTTTAGGGCTCAGGCTCCTAAGCACTTGGCATATATTTCTGCAGATTTAACTGCAGGAAGCAGTAAATACTGATAGTCAAGCCTGGTCTGAGTCTTTGCAATCATATTCTTGTTGGCACTGCAAGCCACAGCCAAGAATGATCTGAAACGTGTGGCATTAAATTCATGACCCTCTCATTAAACCTTTCCCATGTCCCAAATCCAGGAGCCAATTTGAGGCATAGACCTGCCTGATCTCAGGTGGTTCTGCTGCCTGGGGTTGAAAATTACATGAACCCACTTTTGCCAAAATTTGGAGCTGTTTAAGGATTTATGAGTTGGGCTTCCCGTGCAGCTTTGTCTCCTTTGAAGTGGGAATGGTGACAAAAACCAAGAGTATTCTTGCTGGACCCCTGACCCTGCAGTTTGTATTATCAGCTTGCATCATCAAGGATTGGTGCACACTTGAGCATGGGTGCCCACACAGCTGCATGCTGAGAGATCTGAACCCAAAACCTGCATTAAAATACAAATAACTACAGCCAGAAAACAAGGTTCAACATGATTGAACCTGGAGGACTGATGAGGTGCTAACAAATTCCTTTTGATCTTGCTAGCTGTTTGAAATGCAAGTGGTGTTAAAGGTATCCTCTAACATTTTTGGAACATTTCTTGTTCCAGAAACATGGTTAGATCCCTTCAGCTCAGGAAATGTTGCTGGGGTAAGATGGTAACCTCATTGCAGTTGAGTTTGGAGATTGGGTTATGGCTGTTATATAAATGGAGCCTCAGGGAAATGCAGAAAAATAAAATAGCAGCAAGCAGCATATATTTTCTCCCATCTGGCAAAAGCTTGTTCCATTAAAAAAAAATCATGCAAGTAGTTAATATCTAAACTTTATTGAAATAACACCGTAAGATCCTAAGGACCAGACTGCATTCTTTTATCACCTCCTTTCCTAACCAGTAAAGGTGAAAAACACTGGATGCTCTGTTACTTCCCCCAGGAAAGAGGCAGCCTGAACAATTCTTTCTAGCCTAGGAATAAGACATAAAAGACAGCAAGGTCAGCTGAGACCTCAGAGAGGTTTCCACATCTCAGATCATCAAGATCTCATCAACCATTCAACCCTCCTCATTTAGGGCTTTTCAAGAAGGACTTCCTGAATGTATTTCATCAAAGAGATGATCTGTACTAAGCCTCACACAAATGTTCAGGAGTAAGGAGCCTCTGAAACTTCGGGTGACATTTAATTAGAAGCTACATAACCATGGAGAAATAATAATCAAATAAATATTAAAAAAAAATTACATTGGCAGAATGGCTGTTTAG
Source organism: Geospiza fortis (assembly GCF_000277835.1). Classification (NCBI taxonomy): domain Eukaryota; kingdom Metazoa; phylum Chordata; class Aves; order Passeriformes; family Thraupidae; genus Geospiza; species Geospiza fortis. The sequence continues at coordinate 1,075,639 of NW_005054365.1, forward strand.
ACCAGCCACAGGGAAAAGGGGTACCCATCTCAAAATAATATTAGTGCTTTGCACAGAGTAATCTTATGATTTTGGTTTCATGGATTTAAAATTAAAATGTCAACAGCAACCAGCTGCCTAATAAATAAAAGTTCTGACAGGTAGAGGAAAAAAAAAAGTGAGTTTTGCTTAACAAGTATAACTCATCTGAAGGATGATACTCACAAGGGTCATTCAAACCCCACAACCAGCATCATAGAGCAGGAGTATTGATTTATTACTGCCTTTTACTGACAAGCCAGTCAAGGTTTTACCTGACTTTCTGTCCTCTCTATTTAGGTGTCCAACACTGAGCTTACCAGGAGCTGCAAAAATATTAAGGTTAGTTCTGAAAATAATTTTTCTGTAGTCTCTGTGGGATTGTGCGGCTCAGCACCCAGCCCTTAATAAGGTGACAATCAAACTTTTCATTCTTACCAAGAGACATTTATCTCTGAGGAAGATAGGTCTGAAAGAGCAGCAAGAAAGTAGGCATATTTCCTTTGGTTCTGTGACACCAGCCCCATCCCCAAACCAAGCTCCCCATATCCCCAAGAGCAGATACAATCCTCAGTGCTGCATGATGAACTTGAGTCTCACTCACAGAGATTTTTGGAAATTCCAGAACTTGGACAACAAGTGATACAGATGCCTTCAAACACTGATCCAAGCGCTCCTTGGGCCTCAGAGCTGCAAGTGGAAGGTTAACCCAAAAAATTTCACATCACTATGGTTTGGTTGGACACTCCACTAAACCAGGGTGCTCCATGCCCTTGGGCACATCCAGGGATGAGGCAGCCACAGCTGCTCTGGGCACCCTGTGCCAGGGCCTGCCCACCCTCCCAGCCAGCAGTTCCTTCCCAATATCCCAAAATCTGTCCCTGCCCTCTGGCAGTGGAAGCCATTCCCTGTGTCCTGTCCCTTCATGCCTTGTCCCAAGTTCCTCTCCAGCTCTCCTCTGGCCTCTTTAGCTTTTTCTTTGGTTTCATCTTTCTAATATGAATAACACAAATTTACACCACTTAGTTGTGACACAATATAATGTTTATGTGTGCAGGATATTCAGCTAAAACCATGGATAATTTATGAGTTCATGTTTGTGTGAAAAGGGAAGTTCTGAGACATTTCCAAAATATTATTTTATTTTGGGATATTTTAGCTAACATATGGTTGCATCCAAATTTTGAAAACTAAATAATTCATTACCAATTTCCTTTAAATTAACCTTTTTGAACAAGTTACATTGTAGTTATCAAAATCTGCTACTTAATTTATTTTTATTTTTCAACTTTTTTATTGTATTCACATATACTCTCTCAAAGTGATTACCACCCTTAACATCTTCTAAGGAGACATAAAACTGTTTATGAGGAAAAACCATAACTATGTCTCATAAAAACTGCCATCATTTCATGAAGATCTCTGCTGCTAGATTCACTCTCTAAACTTGCCATTATATGGTAAATGCTGGAACAAAAAATTAGTGAGTGGAAGAATGTCTTGCATCTTCATCTAATTTTTAAATAATAGTTTTATGTCCTGAAAATATTTTAAAACATTTGCCTTTATTGAGTAACCTAAATATTCTAACTTTTCTAGGATTTTTTTTTCTTCCATTAAGAAAAATAAAAACTTTTTAGCCCTTTTGACAAGGCTGAAAACTTGAATTTTGATTCTAAAGTTGTTGGGGAAAAAAGGGAAATATTTAAGAGGTGTCCAAAAAGCAATTTATTTTTCAGGCTTTAAATGGGAAAATAGTTTTCTAGAATCGTTAGTACATGCAAAATTGAAGACATTCCTTTTTTAGTAATAACTTCTGTCTCTTACACTTCTAACAACACAACTCTCACAGATTAATTTTATTTTTTCTCTTGCCTTTCTTGACCTTCCTATTTAATAAATCAAACCAAAACAACTCTGCTTTGAAAAAAAATACACTCCAGAAATAGCCTCTATTTCCTGTATCTCCTTTTTTTCTAGCTTGTATGATTCTCATATGTCTTTTTTGGTTTTACTTATAAAAGACAAACGTGCTCCACTGGCACACAAACACACATTACAAAAAATATGCAAAATTTAGATTGATACTTATAGATTGGCATATTCCCAGATGATGTTGCTGATAACTTTACCTCTGCAGTGCCTAGTCACTGGATGCTGTTTACATTTGCAAACACCTAAAGATATAGAGGAGACAAAAAGTCCATAATTTTAGAGACACTGAAATTAAATTATTCTAAAAACATGCTGTTGTCTAAGGAAAAACTTGTGTTTGTACGTCACAGGTGAAAAGACTGTTTACCAAAACTGATGGGGAAAACACAAATAACTCTGAAGTTTGATTTTGCTGAAGTAGAAACTAAAATGGAAAAGAGGAAAATGGAAATCAAGAACTGTGTAGATCACAAAAGGAGGACTAGTGAGAGGTGAGAAGGTCTCACAGAGGCTCTCCTGGAGCTGTTTTTCCCAGAGCCTCCTGAAGACAGTGTCAGTAGAGCTCAGGATTTCCCTCTGAGGGGAACTGGGCTGGACACAGAACCCAGGGACAGCCTGGGAGAGGAGCCTCTCCTGATCTACAGTCACTTTCCCATGGTTTTGGGACATGAAGTAGAAAATCTCTCTCATCCCTGCCCATCCTTGCTGCCTCTTGCTGTGCAGCCTCTCTCTGTGCAGCCTCTTCTACCACCTACTTTGCTCCAGAAAAGGGAGCCCTTTATTGATGCCACATGGCTTGAAAAGCATTCTGCAGGTATTCAGATAAATTAATTTAAGTTCATTTTCTCACCTGGAAAGCTGTTTCGTGTCACAGAGGAACCAAATAGGAAGAGAGTCCCTTCCGTGTTTCTACACTCACTTTTATGAAGATTTAGCCTGTTGAAAAGCAAACCTGCAAGATAAAGTCACAAGTACTCACTGAAGGAAAAAACAACATCCACAGAAGAGGCTGTTCATAGCACACCCCCTCTCCTGGAACTGACTTGTTTATCTGGGACTGGATTCAAGTCTTCTGAGGCACTGAAAATCCCTGAGAGCAACCACCAACCCACATATGCATATATGTGAATACATATGCACAGCACTCCAAATTCATATTCTGTTGCCTAATTAATTGAGTAATGCCATCAGGAAGCAGTGAGACAAGCAGGTGACTAGTGTAAATAATAGAATGTGTGTTTTGGAGCCTCAGCAGTGAATGTCCTCCCCAGCCTAGTGTGAGCTATTCATTACTTTGTAGGTTGTTTGCAATAACAAATAGATGTGAGAATGTTGTGATTGGCTCATCAACATTTCATGAACTCAAAAAGAGCAACCCACAACCAAATAAACCTTCCATCTTAAATGATTCACTATGATCTGCTATTTTATATGAGCAGCTTTAGGGAGCTGGAATCACACCTCTTTTGTATAAACAAATACCTTGGTTCATGGCTACTTGGTTTGATTTATTTTAATAATAAAGAAAACTGGGGAGAAAATGAGATAAAATAGGGAGATAAAGGAAAATGCATCGGGTGATTTAGAGCAACTGAAATTACATGACTCTGCTCAACCAACACCCATATATCCAGCGCAATATGTTTCCCAAGATCACTCCTAACACCACGTTGAAGAGTCTCTGGCACGCTGTGCTTCTCAGCCTGGATGTAGTGCCCCAGTAAATGATGCCTGACATTTACACAGCACCTTTCACCTCCAAATCCCAAAGCACCTGACAGCCTGTTCAAACTGATTACAGGCTCAGGGCCAGGTTCTGCTCTCTGATGCGTTAAGGGAGAGGGAAGGACTCTGCCTTGGTAGCCTGGCTGTAACCTCAATTATATTACTGCAATTCCACTGACTTTGGACAATTTTAATAAAAGGTCATTTTACCAGGCCGTGAAACTCCACCATCAACAATACTTTTTGGTTCTGCACTGTGAGCACGCAGGTTTCAGACAGCCCACCACATCCGTGGGCAGCTCGTGGCAAAGAAGCAATGATGGTCATACCTCTACAAGGATTTCCAGTAAATAGTATTGATCCCAAAAACAGACCCAGCCTCGGGGCTATAAAAACACTTGGTTTATGACTCGATTTACAATACATGGGCCCAGTTTAATCTCAAATGATAGGAGCCCATAAACCTAAAATCTGACCAGTGCCAGGGCTCCCACAGTGGCCAGTGGACGTGAAGGTTGTCGGGATCTTGTTCAGTTGTGCTTTTTCTGTGGAGATGAACTTGTGAGCATTGCAAAACACAAGGCATTCCTACTGGTCTCTCTGAACTCTGAGATTTATGCTGTGCAGTTTTGCACACCACCTAATTTAGTCTTTCATTCTGCAGAATTAGAGAACTTGTTTGGTATAACTTAACAGGTTGCCTAAAAATATACCTTACACAGTACCTGGAAACACAAAGAATAAGGTTGTGTCAGGCCACCTGACAGAAACATGCATCCAGGCATAGCAGGATCACAAAACTGGGAGTAGGGTACCACTATCTGTGTGAATGAGGGTACAATCATTTTGCACAAGCACTTGCAAGCACTAGATAAACTTCCCCATCCTTCAACTCACGTGTAAGAGCAGCTCACCCACGTGCCAGAGAGGGATCAACAGAATCTACCTCCCTTAGATGTGTTCTTCCACTTAAATGATAGAGGAAGTTTGGTAGGAGTTTGGAATCAGAAAATCTATCAGGTCACCTCCAATCCAAATCATTCTACAAGTCTATGATTCTATGAAAACACACCCAATTGTTTGCACAGGACCAAACAAATGCCTTAATTGGATAATGAGTTGGACTTAAAGCCACGTTTGTGACTAGTCCAGCACAATGAGTCCTACAGGGTAGCATTCTTCCAGGCTTGTTCTTGGAAGGAGTACTTATCATTCACTGCAAGTCCTCATCAGAGTTTTATGAGTAAATACTTCTAATATTCAACACTCACATGAGCCATTGCTGGTCACAATCGCTCTGCATGTGGCAGGGATTGCTGCCTTGGTTACCCTCATCACCATGAGGTGAACAGTGCATCAGTAACCACACTTCCCCACAGCTGCTGAGTGTCTTCAAACAGCCCTGGAGCTGGGGCTGAATTGGGCTGTGCAAAATTGTGCGCAAATGTCTTCCTAAGATTTTTTTTTTAAAAAGGGGGAAGACAAAAAAAAATTAAAAAAAGAAGTCCAAGGGATCAATTCCAAAGGGCAAACGAACCTTAGCAGGTAAGGCCAGATGGCACTTAAGCCTCTTTACATGGTTGTCTATTTACACTCGGATGCTGCCACTTAATAACATTGACGGAGGAATAGTTAACAGAGGCAAGTGATTAATTAGTAGGTCAAAGGTTATTTCCACTCTGCTCCTTTTATTTACCTGAGACAAGATTAAATCAAATAAGAGCTCGTAGAAGGAGACTTCCAAGGGAAGCTGCTAATCACAGCTCGTGTACTTGGTATTCAAACAGTGTGCTCAAACTCTGGGGGGAAAAAAAAAGTTTGTCTGAAAGGATTGCAGCAAGCCAAGCAATCTATTGTAAAAACAGGGGCTCCTGGCTCGCTTTCCTGGGAGCTTTTATTCCTTGAATTGGAGAGACCTTATTGAGCCCAGAGTCCCACAGGTCTAGCACGAGAAACAAAACAGATGCTGCCAGAACTTCGTGTATTACATTTGACAAAGAGGAAAGTTAGCCCAATTTCATGGGGACGTGTACCCAGGAATAAATTGGTTCATGGCAGTTGCAACAGAGAGTATCCTCTGTTCTATCAACATGTTCCACCCTCTTAAAGGAATATTGGATTTTATACTTTCCTGTTCTCAGCCTTGAAACAGACTGTCTTATAGCCTTGAAGATGTTAGCAAACCTGCCTGTAATATCAAAGCATGTTTTCTCCTTAAGAATATTACATCTTTTTTTATTATCTTTCCTTAGGATATCTTAACTCAGAGTATAGAGGGGCCTCATTCCTGTTAGTGCTCTTGTAACCCCATTGCAATTACAGCCATTAGTGGAATAGTGGAATGTCAGTGCTGGTACTAGATGCAGAAATGGATGTACCCTTGAATGCCAAACCTCTCTTGAATGACTGGAAATTGCCTGTTTTCCAAATGTACATTTCTACAGTGACTTCATGCCTGTGGAATGCCAAATAATAGAAATCCTGGACTCAGACGTGCTTGGAAATATGAATCTTGATCCAAAACCGAGTTATGTAGTTTGGGACCACCTGTAGGTTTTATGAGATGTGGGCACTGGAGGTACCCACTGCCAGAGCAAACACAGGAGGCGTGGGAAGCATCTGGGCAGGTTCCCTTGGGCTGGGCTGCAAATCCAGCTCAGGATCTCTGGGAGCTGCTCAGGGTCTCATGCTGGGCTGGTGGGCAGGTCCAGATGATTTTGCTGTGCAAGATTTGTGAAGAGTGTTCAGCCCTGAAGCTCCAACCCAGCCCTGGAGGCACTGGAAGATTGAGTTCAGTCTCAGAGTGAATCTCAGAACCACCGAGTGTTGATCCTGCCCTGGAATAAATCAGGGCAGTGTTGTTTCATTCATAAGGAGAGGCAGCTTTCTGCATGCTCTGCTTGAACTGCTTGAACCTTCAAAATACTGTTCTGAGCACAGAAAGATGAATTGCAGATGAGAAGAAGGCCTCTGTGGGCCAGGTAAGCTTCAGGCTTATTTTCTGTCTCTCTCACAGATTTGCTATCGGATATGGGTAAATCCAATGGAGATTACATAGTTCTCTGTGCATCCATGTTTCATCTGGAAATAATACAGTTATCTGCATCTGTCTAAATATAAAAGCCAAGGTGCTCAGGTATTGCCATCAGAGAGTACAGACAAGTCCCTCAGGCTTTTAGATGTGAATGCAAGTCTGGCCCCATGCTTTTCCAAACTTCAAGAGAAGTTATGTCCCATCACAATTATGTGGAGAAAACCATTCAGATTAATTCCCACTGAGAGGTCTCACATACTTCTGGTCCCCAAAAGCCTTCATTAATATTTTGGAATTCTCTTTTTTTTTTTTTTTTTCCTTCTTCCTTTGTTGTTTTTCTGTCTCACAAATCACTTGGTAAATTAAGTCTAAAATGCTTCTGGTTTAGAGATTAGCAATATAACAAACTAAATCAAGTTCTGCAGGCTAACTATGCTGAACCAGATCCTCTGTATAATCAAGCAGTCCTGAGATGAGGTGTGCCATGACAAACATGGTTTGAAATGTAACCTGGACCACCAGTCAGGAACTATGACCCTGGAGAAAAAGCCCATGAGTCTTTCTTTCATTTTTCTTGCTTATGCCCCATGCCTTTTCCATATATCTGCCTGGTTCCAGAGTAATAGAGGTTTCCCTGCTGGAGAAGACTTGAACCATTTGGCACCCAGTCTCTTGGCAGTGACAGCCCCGAGGAAGCCACCACTGCTTCACAACCTCCTGCTTTTCAGTGTCTGAAGAGGACTGGAAATAATTCTAAAGGACAGTTAGCAAAAGTTTAATCAGATAATTGCGATAATGCTCTCAATCTCTAACTGGCTCTATATTAAAAAATGTAATTATCCCACTAGCTGGTGATAAGCTGAGATTTCTAAGAAGCCTGAGTGTTTGAGACAACCTTGTCACAGGGGTGTTTGTGTTTTACACACAGATATATCTGTCCTTAGGCAGAGGGTAAGGAAATGGAGAGGGCGGTGAGATGTCTGAGGGAAGCACAGCAGCAGGAACTGCAGCCCACAGAACCATTCTGGCTATCCCTTCACCTCCGTGTGAGCAGGAGATCTGGTCCCCCTTTTAGCCTAGCAAATGAGCTTTGTTTGGCAGGAAAAGAGGTGCAGAACTGGTGTCAGTTCTAGAAATCTCAGTGAAATTGCATCAACTTGCAGTTGTGCTAAACTGCACTGAACACTTTGAACACTTGAGCTTAGAAGCAAAGAGGAGAGTGGAAGGGAATGAAGAGAGGGAGAGGGAGAGGGAGAGGGAGAGGGAGAGGGAGAGGGAGAGACTATTTGGAGTGTGGGACACCAAAGTCCAGCCATCTGAGAGCATGTGTATGAAGAGATGTTTTCTAGGGTAGAGAAATGAGGCCATGGGAAGAACAGTCTATTCTTCAGTCTCATTTTCTACCTTGAAAGGTCATGTTTGACTGATAATGTCATTTTTTTTATCCTGTCAAAGCAAATGTAGGCTGGAAATGACATCATCTTGCCTGAGGGAGCTTTATAACACCTCCTTGGTTTTGTGGCACTCAGCAGTGCATATTGTGGAAACAGAATCAGATGAGCACTTACCCATCATCAACAAAGCAGCAGATCTTCCAGACCCACAAGGTGTGACCTGTGTTTTCCACACTTTTCTCGCCCTGCTTCCACAGCAGAGGCCAGCAGAAACCATGGAAAAGGAAGACAAGATGCCACTCAGACCAAGGAATGCCTTCCTACACAGTGTCCTGGTTCATCACATGCCAAAACACACTTGGGACTGAGCTCTCCTCTCCCAGGGGGGCTCTTTGCCTGCCACCATGGTGCTGTGGGTGCTACAGCTCTGCTTTTTCTTTAACTTTTGGGTTCAGCAGATCTCCAAATTGTATGTTTTGCCTGCAGCTGTAGCAATGCTTTGCAACACAGCAGCTCTGACTCCAAGTGATCACAGCTGGCGCATCTCTTTGAGCTAAATTGGTGAAAGACAGGGTAAATGACAGGTTACTTCAATGCAGCTCTTAGCAAGAACTTATGGAGATTATTATGAAGGAGCTGGAAAAGTCATCACTGGAATCTGCTTGTGGAGCTGACAACTGAGAGATAGCTTTCTTTGATAACTTTTAATCACTGTGTTTTCTACTTATGCAAATTGCAATAATACCCTTGATGCTCTGGATTTCTGTAGCGTTCAGGCTTGTGGCAATGACACGACAATTCAGAGGTGGATGTTCATCCTGCTCTTGCTTATGTCTGCTTCAAAGGTGTATGACATTTGTTGGTGACATACACTGATTCATGTAGTACGTGTGTCACCAGAACATGCGTTCAGAAAGAAACATCCCACAAGATGCCACTTTGGGAGACTTAATCTCAATTTCATCATTGTTTAGGGTTTACTTGCAGAGCTAATTGCAAGCAAGCTGCCTTTGTGTACCAAAAACAAGAAGAAAAAAACATAAAATACGTAGCAGCCTAATTTGTCTTGTACCAAGCTTTCTCCTAGTCCTTCATTCCACAGAACAGGCAGAGAGAGACTGAAATCTGAAATACTCTGCCTACATATGAACCAGGTGGACATTTCAAACTCAAGAGGTAGCCTAATAAAACTCATTCTTGCTAGGTGATACGATAGGCTTCGTATGCCTAAATTACCATCCTGGTTTGCAAAATAAAATGATGACTCCTAAGTCACTCAGAGAGGTTTTAAAGTGCTACCAAGCATCTCTGCACAGACACAGGTCTTAGTGGATATCATGACCTGGTGTAATACCTTCTCATGAGTGACGTGGAAATTGCCTATTTATTCCACTCTGGCTCCATCGTGGGATTAGTCTCTATATTACAGTTACTGGTGGTTTTCCCAGTTCAGCTTTCCATGGGTTTCTTTGAAAGATGATTTAATAGGCCACGGGGCCATAATGCTGTCAGGAGATGTGGTGCTATTAGATCATACTGACGCTAATTGAGACTTAATACACCCTCTTGCCTAAAAGAATGTATTGTGGGTAATTTTATCTCGATATTCAATCTAAACTTTCCATCTCATTACTCCCAGCCTTACCCACTCCAGCCACCCTAAATGATCACTCCGCCTGTTTCCACCAATGATAAAGATGTGGGCAGTTATCATATTCCAGCCCCTGCTCCTCTGGATGTAATTAGGCCAAGGTGTAAAGTGAGCTGGGTCGCCCAAGGTCACAGCTTGGCCTAAAAGAGGAGGTCAAATGGGGGAAGGGGAGCTCTATCAAGGCAGTGCTGTTGAGTAGCTCGACTGAAAAAAAGCAAGCCCGGTTTATTTTAGTTTGCTCTGTTCTTTTTGTTAATGTGCCTCTTTTTCCCCTGCTTGTAGGAACTGATACTAAGGTGTGTACATTCAACATTGCAGATATCTGTCTGGCCCAGGTTTTGCAAAGTTTTGAGAAACATGGTATAAATTGAATTTTTCTGATGTGGCACGAGAGCTGTGAGTGCTACATTGGTGTTACAGGGATAAACTTGTCAAGTTTAAGCCAAGTTCCACCCAGACATACACTCTGAGATTCACACTGAGCACTCAGGTGGCCTTCTTAGGTTTCCACCCAGGTTAGCAAACATAAGCATGCAGGAAGTTTAGTGGGCAATCTATTAGACCTGTACTGAAATCACCATGATGCCAACACCAAGTAAGGTTCAAGCTTAGATCAAACTTCAGCAAAAAGGCAGAGAGGGGCAGGGCTGAGCTCACAGACCCTCAGATTAAGTTCTGCACAACTTCAGAGCTCAGCTCTGTTACTCACACACAGGTGTTTGGTGGCATCTGAGATGTCTTGGAGTATTCCACAAAATTTTTATGGGCTGTTCCAGAAAGGCAGAAGGCTCCTTCAGGCCCCTGGAGGAATGCCACATGCTCCTTGGCTTACCAAGAATATTAGAAATCCCTATAGGTGGGTAACTGAATCAGGATCACTGTTGTTTTATTTTTACAATAGTGAGAGTATAGAGCGAATTTTGTGCAAATCCTTTTATTTGGGACTTTTTAATGTGTGTGGGTGGGATTGTATTAACCACATTTTTCTGAAAAGAGTTCTGAAAAGAATTTTTCTATAATGTCAATTTTGAATCAGAACAAATTTGAAAAAAAATTAAAAACTTGATTAGTTTCTTCCTGGACGGAATACATTTGTAAAATCCTTTTACCAGCTCTATTGAGTATGAAGCTGGGTGTAGGAAACAATGCACTTTGCTCAAGAAAAACAACCAAAATTCCAGAATGAAAATGTTGGACTAGATTAAGGGATTTTGTTGTGGGTTTATATACCACAGGTGGTCCTGTGATGAAAGGAGAAAGATGAACCAGAGATAGTATCCAGAATTCCAACCAGAAGATGCAGGGCTAATGGACAACCAGTCCTCAGGGTGATGGAAATTGCAACTTTTTGGCTCTGGAACTGTTATTTTCTACTTCTCAAGAAGCTTCATCCCTTCTTCAGCCTGGGGATATGTTGCTGTGACCAGCACAGTGTCACTCCTGAAAGAGCTGAGCTGGTGATGCAAAGACACAATGGTTTGTCTGGGAAAAACATTTGTGTTTTATGCAGCAGACACTTTCCATCCCCACCAAAAGAGCTTTGGCATTGTCCATGTGTTGCAAGACAATGCCCAAAGCAGATCAGCCAAACCCCAGGAGAAGATACAGGCTTAGCAACATCATAGAATTCACAGCCAAAACGTGACAGGGCTCTTCCAATCTCACAGCCAAGGCAGCAGGGGCAAAGCCCATTTCAGCAGGGCTTTCCCCAGATCTGAGTTTAGCACCAGCACATCATTAAACACCGGTGGACTGGGGTAACTGCACGTCTCTGCCTCTCCTGCTGCAGCCACAAACCTGCAGCCACTCACAAGCAGGGTCTCAGAGCTGATGGACACATCTTTGTGCTCCAAATGTCTCAGTCTTCCATGTCATAAAGGTGTGTGAGGAAGAAGAGGAAAGATTGGCACATGGAAACCACACAGCTTATCTGGGCAATCTGTTAAAGAATCCCACAAAATAGGTTTATATGGGGTTTTTTTTTCCCTTTTCACCATAAAATCACAGAATTATTTATGTTGGAAGGGACCTCAAAGCTCATTTAGTCCAATTCCACCTGCATGGCCTGGGACACCTTCCACCAGACCAGTTTGCTCCAAGCTCTGTCCAATCTGGCTCTGAACACTTCCATTCACAGTTATGGATAAATCATTTAGGATGTGAAATAACCTTCTGGCTGGACTGTTCAATACTCACCAGATCAGGGAATAATAATGTTCCATCTGCCTTTGTAACCTTAATCCTGCCCTTAAGAGGATAGCTGCCATTCCAGCAGCTTTCATCAAACAAGTACACATTTTCATTGTAAATCCTTTTATAAGATTATTTTTTCCCATGGCTAAAGGTCAGAGTTTATTCTGACAGATACAGGATTGTGAGAAACAAGGGTACAAATAACAGATGCACCTAATACCTAATCAGTAAATTAAGGGAGAAAAAAAAAAAAAAAACAACCTTTATTCTTTGTTTATGTGGGAATGATTCCTCCCACAGTCTAAATCCACCATGGTCCCTATGGAATCAAAAGAGAAAAACTCACAATAAAAACAATAGAAATCACTAGAGGAGAGACTGATGAAACAGTGTAAAGTCCTGAAATTTTGTGATCCACTTGTCACCAGCACAGGACAGCCAGGAAAAGACTGCAGGCTTAAAAAAAGTACTTTTTCTTGAGGCATCTGCACCCATAGGAAATTCCACCCTTCCTCCCACAGGATCAGGCCACACGGTATCATATGTTTGTCACTTCCAGGATGGATTACTGCAGCTCCTGGCATTTGGTGACGAATGAGAAAACAATGTAGAGAGTGCAGCTGATGCAAACCACTTCTCCCCACTTCCTGCTGGGGTGAAGAAACACTGAACATATAAAACCCACGTACCAGACCTTCCACCATACTTTTCAACACTGGTTTAATATTTTCATCCTTATAAGATCGTGGTGACACTTTGCAAAGAGGTGTGTGCTTCCTCCTCATAAACCCCCAAAGCCCCCCAAACTCCCAGATTAAGATCTATGAAAATGATGTGTGAATACACAATTCATTCATTTAATTGCTTTCTTTAATTTGGTCAGAAAAGTCAAAATACCTTCTTTTCAAGTTCTTCAAGTCAAAATACCTTATTTTCATGTTCTCTAGTTCCCATAATTATTAAAAATTAGGAAATTACAACAAAAAGAAACACATTGAATTCAACATATTCCCCCTCCCCACCCTGCCCAGTCTACCATTTTAGTGGGAAAAAGAACAAGGAAAAAATCCTAACCTGAACAACCTCAAAAAAAAACATTCCTGTTATTTTGAGAGCTTTAACTCAAGAAGATTGCTCACCAAGCTGTAATCCAAATGTAGAACACGAACAGTTCATAAAAAAACAGATACCTCAAAGACAAATTCACAAGATTTTAACTTTTTGGAATTTATTTCCTTATAAAGTTCTATATCAGAAAAAAAATAAGTCATACTTTTCTTCTTGCTACCTCTGACCTGTAAAACGCCTCTTACAAAGTGTGGAGGAAAAAGCTGTTATGAAATAAGAGACCTGCTTACCTCCCTGTGGCTTCAACTGCTCCAGCAGATGACGAAAAAACCTCAGTCTTGGGTTCTGCACTTGGATTACCTCCCTTTTAGCTGCTGAATTCCCACTGCCAACCAACTCAAGGCAAGGAGATAACTGGAATTCAGGTTGTTACAACCCTACCTTCAATCTAAGACATATTTGCATGTCCAGGAGGAGTTCACGTCTCCTCATAACCCAATCTGCCTTTGGATCTGTATCTGTGCACATTGCCCTGGAGATTAGTGAGCTCCTGGGTGATAAATACCTCCCCCCTTCCCCTGTAAAACCCCCTGTTCTTGTGAGGATCATTGCCACAGGTGAAGGCCGTGTGTGGGGGCCAAGCATCCTGACAAAGGAACTGGCAGCAGTTCCTTTTGCAACCTGCTAGGGAGACTTTGGGAGAACCAATACCTAGGGGAAAAAAAAAAGTGATTGAGGACTGCTGAAGTAACCCCAGCTAAAATCAGTTTTATGTCTGAGTTGAAAGAAAGCTGAGCATCAAGCAGCAAAAAGGATTTAATTTCACCATTGAGGTGCCCAGAGGCCATCTGCTGCTGAATGCCCGCATGCTCTTTGCTTGCCATATTATAGCAAGAAAGGACTTTTTGTTGTTCTTGCTGGTCCTGCTTGTGTCTGTCCAATGGGTTTCCAATCTCTTTTGTTGGCTCCGGTGTTTTCCCCACAGTCCATATCAGAGAGCACTGGAGGCTGTGCTGGTGACCACTTACCCGCCCTCTGAGCCTCTGAGCCTCTCTCCCTCTGTTTCCCTGTGACTCCATCACGCTTCGCACTGGGCTCACATGGAAACTGCCCCAGAGACAAGCCAATGCTGGGATCATCTGTTGCCTTATTTAAGCAGTTTGTCGTGTCGGGAGCGCGACACCGCAGCGCTGGGAGCGTCCCCGGCTGCCAGCAGCCTTTGCAGGGGTGAAGCTCCAGACATGCCCACCCCTAGGAAGGCTGAGACCAGCCTTCTTCTCCCCCCTGGGCCCTCACTTTCTCCTGATGCATCTGCCTGATGAGCACTCTCCTGTGCTCCCTTCACACCATGGGCAGGTCTGCCAGGCCCAGCCAAAATCTCTGGGCACCAATCATAGCGGGGCACGCTCTTCACTCCAGAGCTTTTTGGTGAAATTGCTCGTGCTTTAGCCAGGATGGTGCCTGACATGAGAATGCCCTGGCTCTCCACAGCCATGAAACACAAAAAAACTCAAAGGAGCTGGCTGAAGGCTTCCCAGCCCTCGAGTTTGGTGCCTATGATAGACCAAATGATCAATTTTCATAAACTGCTGCAAAATCTCCCAGCACCACCAGCAGTTTCTGAGATTTCTGAGAGTCATGAGTTTATTTGTTGCTGGGATGTGCCCCTGAAAATCATTTCTAATGCTGACTGCTGAGTTGGTTAGATTTTTTTTAGTTTCTGCTTTTGCTTTTTTTTTTCCACGGAAAAGATTTTCAGTGTTGCTGGGGAGGATGTTTCTTGAAAGGATTGTTGCAGCAAGAAATGGCTGCAGCTGGAGTTAGAGCGCCTAAAAATAACTATAATAGAAATAAACAAATACTACCACTCTAGCCACATAACAAAGTAAGTTTAGGATAAGAGACCCAAGGATTTAACCTTCAGCTGCCTTGCTGAGCAGACACAGAGCACCAACAAAAGGCATGGACTGTGCGTGGGACACCATGATTCTCTTTTGAGTTCCTTAACCTCTCCTCATCCAAAGTTCTAAGAACTGAATGCTGAGCCATCCAGACCTGCCTGTGTTTGAGACACTCCACCAGGACCCCTTGTTTGCAGAGGTTCTGATGAATTAGCACTTTACTGTTCCTTTGGTCTCAGTGGGAATTCTGTTAAAACCTTTTCTGTGACACATCCCCTGGTCCCATCCACATTCCTCATTAGACAAGCAGACAGAATTTCAGATTCTTTAAGAGACATCCACAGAATATATGAACTAGCCTAAAAGCATTTTGGAGACTGTACAGACCTTAATATTGAGTGTCATGGGCCAAGTTATCATCTTTCTGACATATCTGGCCCTTTTCTTAGTACCCTTTGCCAAAAATCATTATTCATCTAAAATACCTTCATCTCCACAAGGCTGTATAATCAATATTGCCAGGTGCTGTAAGGGCTAATAGTGGATAATAGCTTCTGGCTCTGTATTAAAGTCCAAAGAGTCACTAGTGAAATAAGGTCTGATTTGGTACAAACAAGGGCTCTGCCTTGGATTCACCAGATTTGCTGGGATTAAACTTGTGATGTCCACGTACAGTTGCTTTATGTGATCTCTGGATCGTATTAAGCACACATCATTTGTCATGTGAACTTGCTGAAGGCACGAGACACCTCACAGAGGCCAAGGAGTCAATGCCACACACATCACCAAACAACAAAACCTGTGTAACAACCACCCACTGAATTAACTCTTCTTATTCTCCTCTGTGGCAATGCTGACAAAAGACACACATCTCCAGGGAATGAGCTCTCCTCCTTGCCTGACCCATCTGACAATCACAGGACTCAGAAACTGTCTTACAGCTGGAGCCTGACAAGTTAAATCCAGCTTGCAGCTAAAGGTTGGAAGGAATCAGTCATGAAGGACTCAAGTGAAAGATTTCTTCTGGCAGATCAGAAAAGAGTAACGTCCCCCCTCCTGGAACGGACCTCGTGCATTCATGAGCACACACAGGTATCTCTCTGCTGCACACCAAAAGCATGAAAAGCCATCACATGAAATGCTGTAATTTTGTCAGCCACCCCCATACCTTGCTAAACACTTCATGTAGGAAACCAACTTTACACTGCACGAAGCTCCACCCATCCAGATGATGTTGTCATTTCCATGGTAACTAAAGTACCTCAAAGGCAAAAGAACAGATGGAGACTGGAAGAAAAAAAAAATAATCCAAGGACCAAAAGTGAACATATGTGGTGCAAGAAAAAATATTAAGTTGTGGGCAGCTATTAGGTTTATTATCACTTGCAAAAGTAGACCTTGATAAACTCAGTCACGGCTCTGCAGTCAGGAGTGGCACAATCACATCAGTTGTGTGACAATACCAATCTCACAGCAGCCCCTGCTCTCACTCCCTTCCCCTTACAACAAATTTCAAAGAATAATTGTCTTTGCTCCCTTAATGACTTGTTTTGGTGTGAGGACAAGAGCAGCCAAAACAAGCAGAAAGAATGTAGCAGGTCGCATGCTTGGCTGCCCACTGCGCGTCCTCAGGACCAAAGTCTCCAGGAGGGAGTGAGGGATTGTCCCTCCCCAGCAAGGCTGGGGCAGCCAAGGGAGAAAAACTGCACACACATGACCTGTGCTTGTTATTGCATCCCCCTCACCTGTGCTTTGTCTGGCTCCTGTACTTCAAATTTACGTGAGACATCACATGAAGGATGTGCTGGCAACTCCACAGCAATTTGGAGCATCTTTATAATTGGGTTAATAGTTATGGCACAGTCTTCGCTTGACTTCCTCTGGAATTAATCCATCTTTGTGGATTGCTGTCAATCAGAAGGGAAACTTGCAATTTACATAGGACAATTTGTTCTGTGTCAACTTTCTAAGACTGAGCAAGGCAAGTGTAATTTGGGAACAGGAGCTGTGATGGAGAGAAAAGAAAAAAAGAAAAAAAAAATCTTATATTTTTAGCTTTCTCTCGGAAGAAGTTTCCTGCTCTATATTATATAATTTATTTAAGATGCAGAGTTTCATCAAAGTGAAAAATGTTAAAAATATATCCTGTTTCCTAAACTCTTCACAGGTTAAGCTGGACAGAGTTAGTGTAAACTTCAGAGCATGGAAAGCTCATGTATGAACTAGAAAGGTGTGAGAAATGTGAATTCAAGCCCTCCTGTCCAAGGCTCTCACTGCAACCCAAGGTAAATAATTTTCTTTTTTGTTTTATGCCTTGCCTCCTTGTTGGTAAAACAGGAGCACTGGAGTCCCCCTCAAGTCTTGCAGATTGTGAGGATAAATGTTTTTTTAGGAGACTGAGAATTGCTCAGGCCCTTCTGTAAAAAAGGGCCAAATTAGCACCAAAAGTGTCTGCATCCTCTGATAATTTTTTTATTGGGAGTGACTTTTTGACATCCATGTTTTTAGTCTGCATTTCACTTCTAATGAACAGTGGGCTGCACCATGAGCTTCTCTCAAAGGCACATGCTGCTGCATGAGCACAATGTTGTGCAGCTGTAGCAAGAAATGCTTTGTCAGTTGATATTTTAAAGCATGATCAAAATAAAATTTTTAAAAAAACCAACCCCGAAATATGAAAATGTATTTGTCTTTTAAATTCTAAGGACAGAAGTGATCCTTTTGCTGCTGATGCTCTTCTTGTCCTTTTATTTTTGTTTTCCCTTGGCTTTGCCCCCCTTTCTTTTCCAAAATTTAAATAACCTCATATAAATTGCTTGAGATTTTATTCCCCCCACAAGCCCGGGCGCTGCTGCAGGAGCCGCTCGCAGCCAGGTGTGCGACCTGCCGGCAGAGGGCAATGCTTCATGGCTATTCAACCAAAACCGCCCAAAACTTCCCAAGTTACACAGGCAGGCGCGGAAAAGGGCAAGAAAAGCAGGCAAGGCAGTACTGCAGCCGTGAGGCAGATCCCACCCGCCTCAGCCCCATGCACACGTGTGGGTCTGGGTTGTTTGTTATTGGTTTTTTCGTTTCTGGGTTTTTTTTTTTTTTTTGGGGGGGGGGGGGTGGTTTTTTTTTATTTTTGTTTCTTGGGTTTTTTTTCAAAATTTATCTCAGTGGTAAAGAAAGTGTGATAAGAAAACGTTGATAAATGACTGAGGTGTGAGCAAAAAAGTTGTGCTGCGCTTTCCCCGGAACACAGGGAATCAATCAGATTTTCTGGTTTTGCAGATCTGGAATTCCTTGCCCAGTTTTCCCTTGGGACAGAGAGCCGAGGTAACTCAGGATGCTCCCTCTGAATCAGGGCATCTCTGTGTCACCCGATGCCGAGGCTGGATGTCACCCTGGGAGTGTCAGGAAATGTGTCGTAGTTCTCGGGCGGATGCTTTAGTGGGGTAAGAATCAAGATTTAGGGCCAGGCAGAGTGGGGTATCTAATCCCAGTTTGGGCCCTGGCTTTTGTGGAGTTCAATTAATCATTGTTCTAAGATCTTCTTTGATGGGGAGGCCTTATTGGCATCTTGGCCTTGTGACAGCTCAGTTGCTTTTTAATCTTAGCTATTTGGATAGCATGTGACCACTCTTTATGCCGTTATAAAGTTAATTTGGGTCTCCTGTATGACAACGGTGGCTGGCACATGGTTTACCAACCCTATATTTGCCATGGCTAAGTCAAGTTTACATTCATTGCTTAATGTTAACTACTGCTGAATACCCGTGAGGGTGTGGCAATTGCAAGGAAAAGGGAGAAAAGGCAAAATTAGGTATCCCAAGGCTCTGCTGTAGACCTGGAACTCACAAATATAATCTGCTTTCTGCACAGTGTGCTACAGCTCGCTGTAGTAAGGGCTCAAACCTCCCCCTGTGCACTGACCAAGCTGGTGCCTGTCCTGCCTGGCTGGGAACAGGGCTGTCCCTGAGATGAGGTCCAGCGCAGATGACAGAGGCTTAATACCAGCAGTTATTCTTGTCAGATGTTGCACTCTGGCCCTGCGGGATCTTGTTCCCTCTGCGTGCGGGCTGGCAGGGGCTGGTGCAGCACATGGTGCAGCCAAGCACCCTGGAGAATGTTTGCAAACTGCTGTTCAGATGGAGCTCCGCTCTGAAATGAGATCCACCTTGTTCCTCATGTTTCCATCTTCAAAAGTTTCAGATGTCCCACAACAATGATAAATAATTGAAGCATAAAAAGCATCCATGTGTCAAGTTTTGCGAAGCCCTGGGAGGGAAGGAAAGGCGATTTAAATTTTAGACAAAGAAGGTGCAGAGGTATTGAGAACAGGTTACTCTCCATATGTATATTATCTATGGATGGATATCCATATGGATATTATCCACTGCCATCTGAAGGATTTTGCACATTACTAATAGCATGTGAACATGATCTTTGTTTATTTCCTCCAAATAATCCTTGGGGCCAACATCAGCTCACCCTCTTACTGCTGATTTTATCTTGTGGTCTGTGTCTCCTGCCCTGTGACTGGCCCAAGAAAATTATACAGACAAAGATAGCTGACATTTTCTTATTCTTTTAATATTGTTGGTATGGGCTTTGTTGGAGGTTTTTTTTAGGGAGGATGAGGTACATATATTTTAATAAAACCAAGGCCATTCTGCATTATTTCATGAGAAACAAATTGTTAGCCTCTCCATGGGACTGAGAACATACTTGGACAAGATAAATCAATCATTTCTGATTCAAATAATGTCATCTATGCCTAAAAGAACAGCCTAATAAAACACAGGGGCAGACCCACCCAAGAACAGCCAGCTGTGTCATTCTTGGAGCAGTGGACTGGAACAGAAGATTTGAGTGTCTGCTCTGATTTAACAGGTTGCAAATGAAATCACACATCACCACTGAGATCTAACCATGAAGGCAAGACTGTGTCCCTTTCTACACCAAGAAATCCATTTTGGGTTGGAGAAATTTTCTGAGCCAAATTTCCTGAGCCAATTCTCAGAGCCAAAACAACACCCTGCGGTTTCAGGGGTTCAGCAATTTCTCGAAAAGTCATGACTTGACCTAACATTATGGCAGTGTTTCTTCAGTCACTGGATGGCTACTTGCACCTAGAAGTAGTAAGATTTTGCTTGCTGCTACAGGGCAGCTCCCACGAGAAATGCGCTGTATGCACCTTGCTGTCAGCAAAGGACATTTACACAATTCTTTTGCAAATTCATTTCCCAGGCTGCCAAGCTAGAAAGGACCATGCAGACCATCTAGGCTGTGATCAGGGATTCAGCTTGGCTTAGGCTGAAGGATAGTTCTATTTTATTCAGTTAAACTTTATTTCCAGAAAGGAATCTCAGATCAAATCCAGAATTGCACCTGGCTGATGTAACCCTCAGCCCCAGTGTGGACCCCAAATGTCTGAGTGAGGTCTTCCAATTGCAGTGTGAGGACTGAGTTAGTGATTATTTGAATTTACAGTGAATAAGAGTCAATTAAACCATTATTTGTGAAATGTTGAAGAATGGTCCCAGCCCTCTTCCTTGAGAGTTTAGGAACCTATGTCCAGTCCCTTGATATAATTTAATTTTCTCACATACAGACCTCTTTCCATCTGCAATCAAATATATTTCTGATGGCTAAACACAATTCTTCAACCCTTGCCCTCAATTTTTTTTTCCCATTTCCCCCAAGTATTTGTTTTTGTTACTCTTTTCTATACCCTGTCCAGTTTTGTCAACATGTGTCTTAAAATGTGGCTGTGAGACCCTTGGACAGCCTCTAAAATTCAACCCAAGACTCACACCAGAACTTTCAGATTTGAGGTTCCAACTCAGAGCTGGCAGTGCCAGGCTTGTCCAGGTTTTTGTTCTGGGTTTATAAGAAGCATCTTAGTACAATAAAACACATTTGTTTGCCCAAGCCAGGCAGTGTTTGCTACATCAGGCCATGGACTCTCATTCTTTGCTATTTCAGTGACCATAATGTCATCTACAAATGTCATCAGGAGCAGTTTTATATTTACTTCCAGATCACTGATGAATAGCATAAGAGGAAACCCTAGTAACACTCTTCTTTGGCCATAATTCTGCATTGACAATTGCTTTCAGAGATCTGTCAGTTAGGCAGTTCTTAACTCATTTCATGTCTGCTCCTGTCCTGAACCCAATTACTTTTGCTTGGCTAAAACATATCTTCTCGGAAGCCATCCACTCTCCAAGCTGAAAATGTCATGAGATGGTGATTTTTACCCACTCTGCTATTAAGCTTCTGAAGTGATTAATTGCTATGAACCTTGTACATCTTCATTTCAATGTGATATTTTCTCTGAATTCAACTTCTGGTTATCAATTCCTTTTATGGCTTCCCCAAATAGATTAAACCATTCTTTATAGCCAAAATTCCCAAACAGATCCAGTAATTCCATTCTCTCCCTATCCTAAATTACACAGCTTTCAGTTGCCTCCTGCCTGTCTTGTCCTTCATTGACTGATGTCACATTTCTGCTGAGGTTTTGTGCTTTTTATTCATGTTGCTGCTTCTATGATAGTTTATAAACCTCAGATATACATAAGTATGCATATTGAAGGCTATATGTACATATAGATGCAAAATTGTAATGTTTATGAAAACTGTGATGGAAATCCACACCATCCTAATACAATGGTGCACATGAGAATCCAGGATGGGTTTTGATGCTTGTTAGCAATTAGTTTCTTTGAAGATTTTTTTTTTTTTTTTATGAGGGAAAGAATTTAATGCATTTACGAGATCAGAGTCACTCATTTGCTCAGGGAAGGCTGAGGAACATCAACACACAATAAAAGCAGTGGCAAAATGATGGATGTTGAAAGAGCAAATACTCAGAGGGTTTCAAAAGGACAGGAGTGTCTGAGCAGCCTGAGCAAAGGGCAGGGCCTGGTGCTCTGCTGGTGTGCCAGCAAGCGCTGCATCACTGAGCATTACAACGTTTGTGTGCAGAGAAATGTTTAGACACCATCTCCACAGGGGTAAAGAAGGATGTGGAAAGATCAGATAGATAACAAAAGCGCGGGTTTGAGCCTGAGACTCCCATTTCGTCATCTCCCTGGTTGTTAAGCTACCAAAGTTTTCTCCTAATTGTCCTGGTTGAGGAATTGGAGAAAAAATCCTCTTGTTTTTGGACAGTAACCAACACGACACAGCCTTTGGTCAGCATCATGAGGATGCTGAGACAAGGGTGTCAGTTCTGAGTTATCAAAATAATGTACAAGGGAAATGGTTTGAGGTGGGTATGCTGTGGGTATGAATGCCCTAAAACCATGGAGAATCAACAAAAACAGGGGAGTTATGTCTCCAAAATTAGTTTTGCACTTGATTTCCAACCCCTTGGCCCTGAATTTTGATTCTTGCCTGTCATTGTTCACACAACAATGTTGAAACTCAGTACCAGATGTCTGAAAGATTTATAAAATAGAAGAGTAACTTTAAAAATCACTGTTATTTCTAATTTGTCCAAACAGTTGAATTACCATTTTTTGATTGAAAAAAAAAAGAAAAAAAGAGTGAGTATTGAAATATGTTCACATTTCCCCCCTGTTTTCACTTGTCTTGAAATTTGATTGTAGTGCGATGCAAGGAGTTGGAAACTGTGTATCTGAAATTTTGGTTGTGTGTATGTACATATAAATAGATAAATGATCATAAGATGATAGAGAGAGAGATAGAAATGATAGATAGATAGATAGATAGATTAGATAGATAGATAGATAGATAGATAGATAGATAGATAGATAGATAGATAGACAGATAGATAGTCTTCTACATAAGTCTCAGAAATGTGCTAGATATCTGATAAGCCACAGCACACAAGGAAAGTATCTGTTTTAAGCACTTTTAATAGTAAATATATATTTTTAATTATCTGATTGTATTTTTGTATCCTATAAAGTTACCACTGTCTTACTGCAGGCCTCTCAAGATTTATTTTTTTTTGTAACTTTCACATTGACTTACAAATGACCCAATAATTCTGCATAATTTTAATTCATACCTTGAACTTTGGGAGAGTTATATAGATATTTAACTTAATATGCTATTTATATAAAAACAACAAGCTCATGGCCTTCATTACAAAACATCTGTCTCATGCAGTCAAGGTTATGTGTAGACTGATAGGCACAAATAGGAAACTCAGGTCTGCTGCAGAACCAAACCAACTTTATGAATACCATCATATTTTTTTTTAAGTGAAAAGAACAAAGAGAAGAGAACTTCCTCTTTGAGATTATCCACTTAGATTGAACTCCTTGACACACAGCAGAAACAGAGGGAGGAGGTTGTTTAAAAGAGGGAAAATTTTCTAGAACTAGAAGACAAAACCACAGGTCAGAAAAGCTTTGATGTCAGCACTGATCCAGGGTGATTTATGCACACGTGTCCTACATGGTGACCACTCAAAGGGATGGGTCTTTTTCTGTTTATGAAATTTATCCTGACAGAGTTTGATGTCTACAAGTAAAAGTAACCAGGTGTGATTTTTTTTCTTTTAGTTATACATATGACAGGCCTAAAAATAACTTTGGGTGAATCACAAACTTCCTTTGCTAGGTCTGAGTCTTTCTTATTATTGTTTCTTTAAATTCTGCCATGTTTTCAATGTGAGCATTAAATAAGCCATTATCTCTATTGCTTTCTAAATTGAACTCACTTTGAAATTATTTTTTGTGGGGCTGCTTAAATACATTTGTTTATGTATATGTATCCTCTCCAGAAGTAAATAAATACAAAATAAAAAGAGAAAAGGCTCAGAAAACATTTTGTATCCTAAATTTACTGAATATGTGCAAAATATTATTTTCTAGCAAAGGGGAAGCAAATGTAATTTTTTTCCTTTGCTTTTTCTCTTTTTTGGGGGGGTATTTGATTCCATAATTTGGTTCTCTGTGTTAATTTAATGATGCCAGTTATTTCCTAGCCATTTGTCAGCTTATTCCAAGGAGGAAGATGATGGTCAGCGGAGCTCTTTGATACAGAGTTCACCTGCCAAAAGTTTTCATTTCAAAACCAGAATTCTTCACGCGAAATGTCAGCAGCGGCTCTGCCAAGAAATGTTGAAACTGTTTCTTTTTTCCTTTTGTTTAGATACAAAATGACAAAATGTAGCTCCAGTTGGGTGATTTAATTCAAAGAAATAAGCCTCCCTTCCACGTCAAAGAGCGGATTGGAAATGACAATCCCTGTTTGGTTTCAATCAGAAACGTCGAAATTTTCAGAGCGACATTTCCGATCCCAGGGTTTGTGAGTCCCGTGTTTGTTTGGGATGGAGATGGGGTTGATCTGTTGGTTAGCATTTGGGAGGCTTCTTGTGTATTTTAATGATTTATTTGTTTTCTCCTATTGGAGAGAAGCATGAGGAAAAGCCCATGAGGGAGGGACAGGCTGCTGCACCTGAGCTCAGGTGTTTGGGATTTGTGGGTATCTGGCGGATGTCAGTCACACAGGGATATCCAAAGGGAAGTGATGCTTTGGTGTGGCTTTTACCCAGGAATTTTTTCCCAGGAGCAGAGTGGGGCTGAGGGCACATCCTCACCCAGGCAGCTGAGTCTACTGAGGGTTGGGGAGGGCTGTGCTGGCATCTCATGGGCCCACAAATCTCTTCCTCCCGTCTGGAGTTAGACTGCGACCTGGGCTGTAGGTCTGCTGCTCCTCCTAAAGGGACAGGGCGAGCGAGCTGCAGTTTTCCAGTCTGGAGAACACAAGGCCTTTCTAAAGGACCCCCTGCCAGAGCCTAAAGGTGGTCCAAGAGAGCTGGAGAAGAATTTTTACATGGGCCTGGAGCGGGGAATGGCTTCAGACTGAAAAAGTGCAGGTTTAGATTGAATATGAGGAAGAAATTCTTGGCTGTGAGGGTGGTGAGGCCCTGGCAGAGGGTGTCCAGAGAAGCTGTGGCTGCCTCATCTCTGGAAGTGCCCAAGTGCAGGTGGGATGGGGGTTTGGGGAAGCCTGGGATACTAGAAGGTGTCCCTACCTATGGCAGGGCCTGGTACAAGATCTTTAAGATCCCTTCCAAGTGAAATAATTCTAAGATTCTATGACGTAAGTGATATCAGATACGAATAAGCCTCCATGGATGGTGAGGACCAACCCTTTCATCAGCTGCACACTGAATTCAGGTCACTCAGGATGATGGCCTGGAGCCACCCTCTGTCCCAGAGCAAAGAGGAGAGACTTGGTGTTCTTTGAGCCTCCTGCAGCACTCTGGGACAGGGAGCCCTGTGGCACCATCTTTGCAAGGGACCAAGCATGCAGAGGAACTCAGTGGGGTACTCCACACATTCCCACTCCTGCCCCTGGAATGTTATCTTCATCTGTAAGTACAACTCCACAGCTCCATTCCACAAGTCTTCCCTTCCTCTGGGGGTTCCTCCTCATCATCTCTGCGGTTACTCAGGCAAGCCAGCAATTTACTCCCGTGAGTAAAGGTTTGCCCAGCTGGCAGACCAAAAGGCAGCATCATCCAGACTGCTGGCAGAGCAAGGGTGGGAAAGGAAGAGCCCAACAATTTGGATTTTGCACCACTCCGCAGGCCTGCAGCTGGGTTTGTGTGGTGTTTTGTTCACTGCTACTGGTCCATTCTGAAAGGTGCTGGGCTTAGGGGGGGTGGATTTAGTCCTTAAATGAGTGGTCGAGCGTCCTTGCTTATCTCCCCCAGCCCCAGAGAGGGAATTCTCAGTGTGGCCAGAGCAGCACCCACCGTACCCCAAAAATGTCTCACACAGGTCAAGAA
>NW_005054365.1:1104185-1104609 GCF_000277835.1 Geospiza fortis
TGGCGCAAGGCTCCTGCCCGGCGCCGGGCACTCGCACTCGCACTCGCACTCACACTCACACCCCTTCCTCGCCGGGTTTCCCCGCAGGGCAAGGGGAATTCGGGTCCCTCATTGAATCCCCGGGTGCATATCGTGTGTCGGTGTGAGCGAGTGAGTGTGTGTCAGCGTGAGCGTGCCCGTTTGTTTGCATCCCAACACCCCAGCGCCCCAGCGGGCACGGCGCTCCCCGCGCTGCCCCTGCCCGCCTGCTGTATTTATGTCTCCAAAAGGCAGTTGAGAGAAGGATTTCCGATTCGTTTCCGGTTCAAATAAACGGCCCCGATAATCCCGGGCCTGACGCCTGATGCTCAAAAGGCACTTGGCCGCCGGGAGCCCAACCCGGGGAGGCGGGGGGGACACGGGGCACACCCGGCTCGGACACCCC
>NW_005054365.1:1104750-1122062 GCF_000277835.1 Geospiza fortis
GCTGCCGTGAGCCGGGCTAACCCAGCCGGGCTCTGGGAGGAGTGGGAGGATGAAGGGGGAGCCTGGCAGGCTGTTCCCGCGGTGTACAGAGGTGTTTCATTAGGCACCGGCCCGCGGCGGCCCCGCTCTGGGGTGGGGGGGACCCTCCGTGTGTCCTTCTGTATCCGTCTGTCTCTCTGCAAAGGATGCAGAGGAGTGGGGAGAGGAGAGGGCAGAGCTGGCCAGTGCTCTGCTGTCAGGGAGAGCATCTGAGCCTCCTGGCGTGGATGGAATTGTTCCAGGAGGAAAGGGCTGCTGGCAAATCCAGTCCTGGGTGGAATATTATGGGCCCAAATGGGAACGATTGGTGGTTTGAAAGCCCCTGCATGCAGGATTGACTCGGTGCAGGCTGCAGAAATGGCATTATCAGGTGTCTGGAGACAGGTAGGGACAGCATGAACCTGAGGAAACAAGTGGATCCTGTATTGTGGACAGCAAAAAAAAAAAAATATTCTTATCAGGGAATCATAGAATCATAGAATGTTTTGGTTGGAACGGATGTTAAAGCTCATCTCATTCCAGCCCCATTTTCCCCCAAGGCAGGGACACTTCCCCTAGACCAGGCTGCTCCAAGCCCCATCCAGCCTGGCCCCAGACAATTCCAGGGACTGGACATGTTCATGGGAAAATGTGCAAGTGTCTGTTTCATGCACAGCTTTCTGCACTTCCTCAGCCTTTGCTGAGATTACACCCTCATCAAAAGCTCCTTCCACTCAAAGGAGAAACTTTTTTCCATCTCCATTTGTTTTTTAGCTGAAAGGAGAAAAAAAACCCCATCCACACAATGGACTTGTACTTTAATCTCTGTTCTTAGCTCAGAAGGGTTATGTAAAAATAGGGAAAAAAACAAAAGCAGAAACACTCAGTGAATGGAGACTTCTCTTCCATCTCTTATTGGCTTCAACTTTTTTTTTTTAAACTTCTCAGACTCAAAGTTTTAATTGAAACCAGAAGTCTATTGAGAAGTAACTGAGCCAAGAAAACCTCTGTTTTCTCTGCAACTAGGGATGGGGAATAAATAATTTTTAGCTGATGTTATTTCAAGTTGTTTGAGCTTTTTGATTCCTGCCAAAAAGCCCAGCATAGATTATTAACACATTATCATTTTAGGAGGACTCACTTTTTGAAATGCTATAAAGTGGTGTGTTAGGTTTGTGCAGAGCCATAAACTGTGCTGGTTGTTGGCAAACAAAAGAAACAGTGGCCATGATTTATTATTAATAATGACCATAACTGAGCTATTTAGCTTGATTTGATATATACTGGTTTCTCTGCTGAGGTTGCTCTGTATTGTTTTCAATAATATTGTACTTTGATTAAGTTGGGAACTGTTCTTGTTTAACAACTGCTATTGCTGTGTGCTAATTAACTCAAGGAGTTAAATGCTCAGAAAGGTGCAGCCATAATTTTTTGGCTTCAGATGCTGCTTAATCTCCTCTTCTGCTCTTTTTTGACCCATCCTTTGAGCTCCTTTTCCCTACCACACGCATCTCTTAGGTGTAAGTGCCAATTTACCAACAGGACTCTTGTTTTCTATTACCAGATTTGCCTAATCCCAGTTTCAGTGACTTTTTTTTCCCCTCTCAGTAGGGCTCAATTGCTCACACATAATCTTTCCCTTCTGTTTTCTTTCCCCTTTGGACAACACCCTCCAGGACTGAAAAACTCTTGCCTTGTGCCCCGAGACTTGCAATTACACAGCAATTTTGACTCTTGACCTAACTAGTAGCAAGCAAGGCTATTGTCTAATGAACCACGTAAAAACAGTTCTGGGATCCAACAGATTGTTGTGATGGAAATGAAAGATGTCCCAGTGAACTGATGACTGATTTGTTTAACCATATGCCTAGGCGGTTTTCCTTGCTCCCCATTAACCACCCATCTCTGGAGTATCTGTGATCTGTGGGTCTGTGACAATGCTGAAAGGCAGAATTAATAACTGCCAAAATGCTTCCCATGAAGCATGGGGGGACAGATTTTAAGCCGTGCTCAGAACATGCAGCACCATTTTTGCCTGCTATAGCAAGCAGGCATGCAGGGTTTAGGGTTTGTAAGTGATGTGTTTAAGCGTGCTTCAGGTGATGAAGGCAGCAAATCTGTGTGTAAAAATCACAGAATCAGAGAGTGACTTGTGTTGGAAGGGAGTTTAAGCATCGTCTCATTCCATGGGCAGGGACACCTTCCATTATCCCAGCCTGCTCCCAGCCCTGTCCAATTTGGCCTTGCACTCCCCCAGGCATGGGGCAGCCACAGCTTCTCTTGGAAACCTGTGCCAGGGCCTCACCACCTCACTGGGAGGAATATTTTTCTAATATAGGTGACCTATAAAATAGTAAGTAGACAGAGGAAATCCATGGTAAGGTCTAGTCTCTTTGCTGGGAAGTCCAGGAAACCTTAGGGCAGCATAAATACAAAGTTTAGAGCTAGTGCAAAGAGAGGAAGGTGAGACTCTGTGGGAGAACCTTAGTGGAGAAGGTTCCCAGTGTTTTGCTGCAGGGCTTGTGGTTTCTACTGGGACTGGTTTTGCTGCTATTGTAGGTTCTGTTCTCATTACCTTCTTTCCAGCTTGATAGAAAAAAGCTCTCTTTCCCGTTATTCTTGCTGAGGAAATAAAATGACTTACACTTTTAGGAAATTGTCACCTTGATTAAAGATGGACTTCAAAACCCCTCAACTCAGTGTTTGAGCCTGGGGGGACTGTGAGATCTGAAAGCGATTTGCAAACATTGGATATTGGGTCTCCTCTTTCTTTCTGATATAGACATGAAATCAGTTTGCAAGTGTGCGTGGTTAGCAACACCTGGAGACTGTTTCTTTCTCCTCCTGATGAGAAGGCTTCACCTGATGTGCCTTCAGAAGTTCATTGCATTTTTGGACCTGTTTAGAGGTCTGCTGGGTGCTGGGACCAAGCACAGCTCCGCAACAGGCACTTGGATTCTGAATTCACATTTGACTGGTTGTAGAGAGTACAAAATTAAGGGAATAACAGCTGGGGGAATAAAGAAAGACAAAATAATTTCTTAAATTGAATAAAAGCAGTCAGAATCTTTCCGAGCTGAGGAAATGAGTGAAGGAAGTAGCTATTTTCTATTTATCAGCTCTTGAGAGAGAGCAGGGTTAGGAGCTATTTTGCCCTTCTGGAGATGAATTTACTTTGGAGGACAAATTGTCCAAATGCAATGATGAACTTTTCAAGAAGGTTTGGGATGACTGGCTATGAAAAGAAACCTTCTGACATTATTTCATTTAGGGTTTTGTTGTCTTATGTCTCTTCAAAAGACCCAGCAGAAACTTTGAAGAAGAGCAGGCAACCAAAGAGGAAGGTGGCCAGGGAAATACTCTGGGAATGTGGACCTTGGTGCTCTCACACATCCCTGGGTCAGGTTTACTCCCGCTCATGAGTAGGCACTCTGGTGGGGCTTGTGCTCTTGTCCACCCAGCACAGGGGTTTTTCAGGGAATACAGGAGTTGTGCAAGTGGTGAGGATGAGTTACCTTTCCTGCGCAGGGCTGCTGAGTCTGATGTGCCCTTTTGAATGTGTGGAAAAGCCATGCAAGAGGAGGCCAATTTCCATGCAAATCTGAGGTCACAAAGTGGTGACAAGGCTCTGACCTTCCCTGGTGAGCCCCAGAGCATGAGGTGGCCCAAGGCTTGGCTCTGCAATACACTGGGAGGAGCTGGCATTGTGGCTAAATATTGTCGTGGGGTGACTTACTCATCTTCTCAGTGCCTCTGAAAGAGTGAATTCCAGGTTCAGTAAGGGTTGCTGTGCAATCCTGGGCAGACAAGGGCTCTGTGAGGATGGCAGCAATGACAGCAAAGTTTCCTCTGTTGTAGTATGGTATAACTAGTAACAGTGCTTGGGAAATCTTTTCAGAAGAATGTGTGGTAGGCAAGCGTGGGGTAACCCAGGACCCACTCAAACACCTCAAAATTAGAGATGGGTTAAAGATCGGAAGCCTGAGGTTTTAAGTTACTTTGAAATTTTTGTTAGCCTTAACCTTTAAAACTGAGATATATATGTATACAATGAATCATCCTCTTTCTGTCCTGGCATTTTAGCAGATGGAGAAGCCAGTTTTAAGATGGAAGGGAGAAAATGATAATACTCAAACCAGAGGTCAAGCTGCAAGGTGTTACAGGCATGTCTTCACTCAACATGAATCCACATATCCTGAATGTCCTACTGATGTGATTTCTAAGACTTGGACACTGGCCCAACTTCCCCCTGTGCTTCCAGACCCAGCATATTCTGGAGTGATGCTGTGATCCATGTCTACGTCTCCTCAAGATTCACTAAATATTTGGCT
This sequence comes from Geospiza fortis, assembly GCF_000277835.1. Lineage (NCBI taxonomy): Eukaryota > Metazoa > Chordata > Aves > Passeriformes > Thraupidae > Geospiza > Geospiza fortis. The sequence goes on from NW_005054365.1 coordinate 1,109,100, forward strand.
TGGAGAATGTAGTGGGGTTCCCACTGAAACTCCTCTGAAATGCTATTAGTTTCCTAGACAAGGAAACCCTTCCTGTAGTTTTTCTTTCATTTTTTTGTTTTTTTGTTTTTTTTCTCTCTCTCTAAAGCCTTCCTATGGGGCTCTATAGCGGGAATTCAATGGAATTCTATACTGGGAATAATTCTCTGCTGAATCCCTTAGTCCTTTTTCAGAAGGGATCAGAGACACAAAGCTTAACTGGGGGAGTTCAGTAAGTGTTCAAACAGGACTGTACACATGTAAAGTGCTGTAGCAGGCATCTGGGCAAAGTGTTACTATACATGTCCATTGTTCCTAAAGTTGCAAATCAGTTTAAAATATTAACCCGTACATTCACATCCTTGCAATTTCCATAAATCTTCAACTAATGGGCTGAAAAATGGCATGCTTTCTCTCTGTTTCATGACAATTTTCTTCCTGAAAAGTTGAGTAAGCCTCTCCAGCTATTGGTTTTGTTTTCAATCAATTCAAAAAAAGTGAGAGTGGAAGAAGGAAACACTTCCCCTTTTTTAATCATTCTAACTGCATGCTTTTAAAGATGACAGCAGTCTCTATCTTCTGGATGTAGGGCTTCTTGATGGCCTCTTTTATCTTTTGGTGTTTGAGTGAGACAAAAATTGGAGGCCATGGTTTCTGATGCCACAACAGATTGGAGAGTAGACATCCTGAAGTTAATGGTATTCTGTAGTCTGTTGGCTTAAAGAGAAGGGCACTGGCCCAACAAATCCTGTTGGATAGGAATCATAAATGGCTCTTTTTTCATAGGTGTTGGTTACATTAGATTAGAGTTCTGTGTCGTAGGAGGTACTCACAGGAGCATGAGTCCTGCTCTTCCACATCTATCACCAGCATTGAAGAGACATCTGCTCTTAAAACGTGCTGTCTTCTAGGTGTGGCTTTTAGGACAGAACATTTTCTTCACCCTTAGCTCAGCAAAGAGACCTCCCAAAGTGCTTAAGGAAAACCTTTGGAATAAAAAAAGCACTGTGAGTAAAAAATAAAATAACAATAGGCTGCAGCATGCTCCTAGGTAGGAACTGAGAACTTATTCAAACCCATAGCCATCTCCAGATGGGGAGCAGCAGCACAGACACCTCAGTTCAGGGCTCTCTTGGCCCATCACAGCCAACAGACCTAACTTTGTTTTGTTGGGAGCAAAATGAAGGATTCAGATTAAGAGACAGCAATCCAAGGTTCATTGGTGAAGAGAGGTAGTATCCATGACTGACTCAATACTAGATTCCTCTTCAAGTGTTGATCCCATCCCAACCTTTAACATCCTCCTGGAGTCAGTGTTAGAAGCATTACAAGTGACAGAATGAGAGGAAATGGTCTCAAGTTGCTCCAGGGGAGGTTTAGATTAGATAACAGGAATAAATTGTTTCCTGGAGGGTTGGTCAGCCATCGGAACAGGCTGCCCTGGAAAGTGTTAAAGTCACCATGCATGAAGTGATCAAAAAAATGTGTGGATGTGGCACTTGGGGACATGGGGTGGCCTCGGCAGTGCTGGAGGAATGGCTGGAGTCCATGATCTTAGAAGGCTTTTCCAACCTGAATGATTCTATGAGTCTATGGGAGTAATAATCCAAAGTGCTGGTCCTGCTTCAATAGGGATTTGAGTGGTGAATCTGGGGCTCCTGACCCTCTGTGCTGCCTTGGAGGGAGCCCGATGTGTGCGAAGAGCACTGTAAAGTAATTGAGCTGGAGAGGCCGTTCAGGCCTGCAGATACTCAGCAGGCTTTTATCTCCTCCTGACTCAACTTCACACAGCACTTCTGTAACCACTTCCTCTTCAGCCTCATTAGAGGCAAAGGTGCTCCTTCTCTTTGCCCACAGCAGCTGTCAGTTATCTTGCCTTTATTCTTGGCCTCAGGTCTTCCCATCAGCATGCTCCCAGCTAATGTTTTTGTGCCTCTTGATATCACTGTCCCAGCACTGTGGGCTGCTCTTTGTCCCGTGTGCATCCAGCTGCATCCACTTGTGTCCTGTGCTGCTTTTTCCTCCTGATTTTTCCTCTCCTCCTTCTCCTTCTCCTTCTCCTTCTCCTTCTCCTTCTCCTTCTCCTTCTCCTTCTCCTTCTCCTTCTCCTTCTCCTTCTCCTTCTCCTTCTTCATCATCTTCTTCTTCTTCTTCATCATCTTCTTCTTCTTCTTTGTCATCTTCATCATCTTTGTCTTCTTCTATCTATGAGGCTTTAAGGGAATTTCTTGTTTTTCTGGCCCTGACACTCTCTTTCCCCCAAAAAACTGATGTACTCTGCTGGACAAAGCACTCCCAATGCTTTCCTTTAGATACCCCAAATTATTGCTATTCTTCTTGTATGCCCTCTGGACACCCCTTTTTCTCACAGTGCCCTCTCGATGTTGGGGATGCTTGGTGTATTATACAGCACCAAGCAAGATACCACTGCTTACTCAGCCTGGAAACACACAGTGCAGTGTCCTGGATGGACAAAATCCAAACTTTCTTACTCCCAGCATGGTTTGAAGCATGAAGAATGGAATAACATGGGATGTGTTGTTTGTACAGACTCCAGACTGGGCACGGGATGGATCCTGGACTGAAGCCTTTTAGGTCCTCCTTGTGCCATCACTTATGGCTCTGAGGAATGGATGCTGAGCCAAGACATGGTGCATTCCCCATCAGATGTGTTGTTAGATTTTATTTATTTATTTCTTTTTCCCGAAGGAAGAGGAAGCTGGTCTATTTGGCACATGAGCAAGCAAAAATGAAATAAGCAAGCAAAAATGAAATAATGGAGAAGGGGGGGGGAAAGGTGAAAAAAGGAGTTCTGTGGCAGCAGCAGTAAATAAAAACAAAACTCTCATTAATGATTCATGCAGAGAAATAATTTTCCACACATTTCGTGGTGCAGAGGGAAATGTTTGATCAGAGGGAGAAGAAGAGATTGTTGCCCTGCCATGACGGTGTTAGAAGGAGGCTACTGTGTATGATGGCAGCTCTCCAAGAGCAGAGTCAATCTAGGAAAGTTTGGTAACACAGATGATGGAATTGTACAGGGGTTTGCTTTCTGTGGCTGATCTCTGTGCCAATAACCTTTCCCTAAATACCCATAAAACTTTCCATTTGTAGCCTGGAGTAGCTGCTGCTACCTCCAGGATGGTGTGCTTGGCAAGAGCTGGCTGGAACATAGTAAGTATTTAAGTCCCCTTCTGTGCACATTGACACTTCCTCCCAAAGAGTTTTATGGCTGTTGTTAATGGAATAAATGTTATCCTTGCACACACTGCATCCAGCAGAGTGCTCAGGGTGGTCTCCTGGGTCATCCCAGGAGTCACCTCTGATTGTGCATCACACTGAGAGTGATGATGATTGGTCTGGGAGCTCAGCAACCTGGTGTTGATCTGACTTAGGCAAATTTACCAGCTTGACTTTTTGTGTTGTAATGAGCTGAGGCACAGCTGGCATCTCCTTCTGCTTTTCAGTGTCCTGGAGGCCTGATGTTCACAAGGAAAATGGGCAAAAACCACATGCCAGCTATAGATGTCATTAGGATCAAACACTACCTTTGATTTCCTAGAGAAGTTGTAAATGCCTGGAAGTGTTCCAGGCCAGGTTGGACTTGGGTTTGGAGCAACCTGGTCTAGTGGAAAGTGTTCCTGCCCATGGCAAGGGGCTGGAAAAAGATGGTTGCTAAGGTCCCTTCCAACACAAACCAAATTTTTGTTGCCTACCTCGGAGGGAATAAATGGGAGAAGTTTGATCATTTTAGAGACCAGAAGCCTCTGTGAGAAGGTGTTCATAGGTCTGATGACTGCACCCCCTTTCCCAACTCTCTGATACAGCTTTAGGCAATGAGTGAGTAGATTTACAAAACTTTGGTAGATTTCTCAGTCAGGAGCTTGTAAAAGCCCTTGGGCAGCATGATGGGCACCTCTCCTGCCCCTGCAGATGGGTGCTTTGCTACACTGGCCACAGCTGTACCTTGGGCAGTACTGCTTTTATTGTCCTTGTGATTTATGGCCGTGTCAGTTGTTAATCATTCAGTTGGCCCTCCTGCAAGCCCTCTATGATAGTGAGTTACTTACATAGAAAGGTGACTATCTGATCTAATTATAAAGTCTCAAACCTAATTATGGAGTCCGATATGATTCCATAATCTACTTTAAATGTGTCTATGTTGAGAAGACAGATACGTGTGTGTGTGTGTGTAATGTGCACACTTACATGCCTCTGTATGTAATTACAGGTGTGCTTGGATTTTCTTTTATTTCTGCCTCTTTGTCTTGGGCAGGATGCTTGCAGCTTCATCTGGCTGTGACAGATATTTGGTTTACCACATCTTTTTCCCTCCAGTGTGACTTTTCCTGGCTCCCTTTGCCATACTTGGGCACACTGAGGCACAGCCATCGGTCAGTGTTGCTCAGGAGGTGCAGAGGGAGGGTAGCTCTTAGACTCAGCACAATCCGATGGAAACAAGTGAAGATTATATTTCTGGCAACTGCCATTAACTCTGGCTCCTTGTTTCCACGTGGATAACCCACATCTGGGACAGCTTGCATCCTGTCCCTTTGTAGAAATTCCTCTTGTAATCCACGCAAAATCAGAGGCAGAGTTAGGCAGATTTGAACAAAAGCAGACTTGGAGGCAGAGGGACCATGTGAAGAGTAATCAAATTTCTTCTTCTAATTCACCCTATTAATGAATTACATACCTTAGTTAGATGGACACAAGGCAGGTGAGAGGGAGAGGGTGTTTCCTATGTGATCCATAATGTGGACAGAAAATAACTGCCACAGTCATTATTGGAGCTCCCTGCCAAAGTTGGGTTGTTCTCTCAGAGGATCATGCCCTCAGGAAGTATGAGAGGCTGTGGTCCAAAGCTGCCATAAATCTATCCCCAGGGCTCTGAGCCGTGGATTAAATACAGTACTGGTACATGATACTGATCCAGTATAAACTATACTGATTCAAATTTGCTCAAAAAAAAAATTGCAGTGATTTAATTTTATCCCAGAAGACTTTGTATTGTATCATGCTATGTCACTTGTCTGCACCACTCTCGCTTTATGCCTTACAAGTTTTCCCATCCTCTGGAACTGACTTTAAGTCACCACAAAGGAAATTTTAAGCCTCATGTTGTGTGCTTGCCCATTCCACAGAAGTGTGATCAGATGCCTGTTCCTGAGCAGCATCAAAGTCATGCTGCTGGCTATCTGGCAGTGCATGGACAGAGATCACAACCAAGCATGAAATTCCAATTTCTTTTTGCAAAACAATAATGAAGGAATAGGCTGGGGCCATTTTTGTACTCCAGTATGGGTTAACTGGGTTGAGTACAGCTTGTCACATGCTGGGATGTTGGATTTTTAAGACCCATGACAAATTCTGAAGTTTTACAGACCCTGCTCATAAAAGCAGGTTTCTGACCAAAACTTGCCCTTGGCTGTAACATAGGTTGTCCACTGGCTTCTGGCCCAGAGGCAGCTGCATTTCCACAGTGTCATCCATGACCATGGAAGCAACCTGGGAGTCTTAGGAGGGAAAGGTGAAATCTCATTCTTAAACACTGCTGCATAGTCTCCAGTGCTTTGCGGTGAATGGTTTTAGAAGGATGGAATGTAAAGAAGCTTCCAGGATTCCTGATATTTTGCAGAGATTAGGGCTTTAATGCAATGTCCCATGGAAGAATGGAAGATCCAAAGGCAACCTGACAGGCACAGAGTTTGAAAAGTTGTGACCTCCCCTTTGCATCCCTGATAAGCCTCAGACTTGTGCTTTAGTTTCCACCGACTTGAACCTGTTTAACAGACTTTTTTTTCTGTTTCACCCATTCATTTTGGACTCTATGAATGAAATTAAAGCAGTCTCATTAGTACAGTGGTATTAGTGTAGACAGCACCTCTTAATATTGCTCCCACCTCCCTGCTGGTATTCCTAGTGCTTGAGCAGTTCAGAGGAACTGCAGAAACACTGGGCAGCTGAGCCTGCCTTGCTTGCATGTGTCAAAACAGTGTTTGCGTGCTCCTAGTGTGGTTGCTATCACATTTAGAATCACAGAATCATAGAACTACCTCCAAGATCACTGAGTCCAAGCTTAGGGCAAAAGCTGTGCCAAGTATTATGTTCACTTTCATTCCACAGAGAACCCCAAGCAGGTGGATTTCCCCTCCCTCCTATTGGCTCTCACCTCTGTTTTTGTCCTCGGCAAATTTTCACTTTAATCACCTTATAGCTGGAGCATCTGAATACTCACAAGAACCAGGTTGCCTGAGGTAGAAGAAGGGAGCATATTCAGAACCCCTAATAGGAGACATCCAGTATGACCCAAATGGGGGTTTTGCACTTGAAGGTCTTTGCCTCCATAAGAGTATTTGAGGTGCCCAGAGGAGCTGATAAGAAACTTGAGCACTAGTAACAAGGCTGAGCAAGCAGGCGTTTGATTATTTCTCAGTACTTATCAGAGGAAGTGTGAATCTCTCCCTAATTAAGAGCTAATGCCAACTTCTGTGAAATTTATTGTCATTCACCTGTGAATGATCCTCCTCAAATTTAACTTGACTGCAGGATGCCTGCTAGCAGTAACACTTTCCTCAGTGAGCTTAATTTGGATGGTAAAATGCCTCTGTAGCTGCTTATTGAACAGGACTTGATGCTGGTGAGCATTGGAGGCCTGAAACGACAGTCTGGGTCAGCACTTAGAAGTTCAGACATACCTCATGTCCTGGGTGTTTAAAATAGAAATAGAGCTCTTCCAACAACAGGACAAGTAGGAATGGCTTTAAACCAACAGAGAGTTGGTTTAAATTGGATGTTGGGAAGAAATTCTTCCCTGTGAGGGTGGTGAAGCCCTGGCAGGTGGCTGCCCCATCCCTGGAAGTGCTCAAGGCCAGGTTGGATGGGGCTTGGAGCAACCTGGGATAGTGGAAGGTGTCCCTGCCCACAGCAGTGGGGTGGAACAAGATGAGCTTTAGAGTCCCTTCCAACACAAACCATTCTATGATTCTGCTCACAGGCACTCTGGAGAGAGGAGGTTTCCAGTAGAGGTTACACATTCAGAGGCCTGAAGTGAGGTTTCTAATTAGTCAAAGCACAGGTAGCCTGCCCAAACTAGAAAGACGAGTATGATGTCCCTGCACCCAAGTCATTTAACTATTAACCCTGAAGGAGAGTAAGGAGATATCTAGAACAATGACCCAGTTAATTCTGGGTGCAGCACTTGAGTGCAGGGTTATTTGTTGCTACCTGTGGGTCTGGTGATATCATCTGCAGACTCTTGGCAGAACAGGAGGCCAATATTTTTAAGTTGGGTTTTAAGGTGGATTTGGCATGAATTCATCTGACACGGGCGCAATGCTATGACTTTATTTATCTGTTGCTTGTTTATGCTGAGCCGGAGGCACACGGCCAAGCAGGGATGAGTACTTGGACATTATGACCCAGCGTTTGGGTTCCACAATCAGACTTTGGAGCAGAAACCTGGCTTTTTATTCACCCTCCATAAAACATTACCCAATGGCTCAAAACATGAATGACTCTTCCTGTCCTGGAGCCATGAGCTGCATTTAAGCTCCCGCGCAGGTGAGGGTCCCAGGAGGGTTGGCTCATAAAGGCAATTCCAGCTGTCCCTTCCCTGCATCCTTGGTGGCTGCGGGCTCGTCCTGCTGAGCTGCTCCAGAGCCTGCTGTCTGCAGCCAGCAGCGAGAGAGGTTAAAAGCCTGTGGGCGGAGGCCGGCACACAGTGCCCATTGTACATGCGCGCATACCAGAGCGGTAACTCCCTGGAATGCTGCACCGCCGAGCTTTTACCACCTTGTGTTTGTGTTGCAGCCCGGGAGAGTGTGTACATTGTGTCCCTCTCCGCGTAGATTAACAATGTAAAACGGCAGCTAAATAAGACTTTTTTTTTTTTTTTTTCATTTTTCCTTTCCTTGATTGGGCCGGTTGGAAGAGGAAGGTGTCTCTGACTCCCATCACCTCCACGAGCACAAGGAGAGGCAAAGTGCAAAGTCAGTCAATTAGGTGGAGCAGCTCCTTGCAACCGGGGTGGCTTTCATGTACTAATTGTGTCAGTAATTAGCAACTACCACATGGTTTGTGTTCAAAATGTATGGCATTTTGTAAGGGCATTAACTAACCCACTCTGCAATGGGTTTGAAGGATGTAAGCGTGATCCTTGTTTCCCAGAGGTGAACTGGAGAGACTGGCTGACCACAGGGTGAGTCAGGGCAGGCATGCATGAGACCTCAGATCTGTTAGTTTCCTCAAGATCATCTCACAGGAGGATCAGCTCTGGGAATTTAATCTCTCCACTATTGCCAGGAGATGTGCAACTCAAGTATAAGGGTTTTTGTAGCGCATTTCTATCTCCTGTGAGCTACGGAAACCATTCCTAAGGCCAGATGACAAGTCCAAGTTTGGGGCTTTTTTTCTTCTTTTTTTTTCTTTCTGCTTGGGTTGTCAGCTTGTGCTATTTATGGGAACTTTATTTGAATTTGTGTCTGCTGGGACCTGGTCCCCAAGTGATTTCATGGAGCTATAGGACACTTAGGACCTTCCACTAGTGGCCATCCATGCCCAGATCAGAAAAGTGACACACAGCCACACTCCAGTGAAAATATGTATCTATAACTAATAAAAGACACTAGTTATTACTTCTTGTTGAATTTCAAGCCCCTGCAAGGTACCTTTAAAAAGCCAAAAGAAGCCAGTGGTACAAGGACATGTGTTTCTTCTAGGTGAACTGTGCTTTACAGCAGTGTACACTGGCACTCTTGTTCTGATTTGGTGATAGGTAGCAAGATAATTTCTATTTTTTTTCCTCTGTGTCATATCACTGCCAAGAATGACCTGGGAAATCCCTGGCTGTGCTCAGATCTTGATGGCAGTTGGTCAAGTGCAGCTGAGCTAATCTAGCAGGGAGCTACTCTGGAAAGAGCCAGTCTGAGCCCCCAGCACCTACTCCCGGCAGCGCCTTCCTGTTTCCTTCTCCATTTGCCAGAAGTGTTACTCGTTGTTTCTCCTAAAGTTGCAGAAAATATATTTATTTCTCTCCACTAATTTTGTAGACTTACACTTTTTTGTGGATTCTTATGCTAATTTTGTGGCTGAAATTGGCTCGCCATGAGGGGTGTGGGGGGGGTGGCAATAGGGGAGTTTTAGGGAGGGTGCAGGAAAGCGCCTCAATACCTTTTACAACACCCCATAAATATTACTTATAGCAAGAATTCCTTGGGTGATACAGCTTTTGCCTCAAATGAACTCCACAGCTTCTCCCTTTAACTGAGGCTTTGAAAGATACCAAGCAGGAGTTTCCATCTCAAAGGGTTCCATCTCTGATGTTCTAAAGAAAGATAAAATTTGCAAGGTCAAGAGCACAGTCTGTGCATCATCCAGCCCAAGACTTTTCCACAGAACAGTGTAATGAGGGCATGAAGAACTCTGGAAAACCTTGAGTTTAGCTTTTCTCCATGAACCTCAGTGCTTGGGACACTGACATGCCCTGAAAGAAGCCCAGGTGGATCCTCCTGCAATTCCAGTATCCCACAGAGTATCTTGGGCTGGAGCTGGTCTCTAATGAATTGCTCATCCAAAGCAGGATTACCCTCAGAATAGCTGACAGCCAAGGGCATGTCTCTCTCTCACCTGGGAAGTGAGGAAACAGAGAGTTTGAAACTCTGCTGCTGATTCAGAGGGCAGCACCATGTTTTCTGTGCTCTGATCACTAGGTTATTGTTTAACCCAAGGCAAGTATCGGAGTTTACTTTTTTCCCCTGCTGGAAACCCTGTGACAGTGAGCATGCTGAGGTAATGAGGAGATTCATGGGTGTGGAGAGCTGGCTGTCCCCTCATTTATTGCATAAGTCGAGTTGAAGATGTTTGCATTGAGACAACACTTTGGGTGTTTGGTTTGGTTTTTGTTTTGTTTTGGTTTTTTTTAAATATATATCCATTGTCATCAGTTTAACAATAGACATGGCAAGTGTTCATAGCTTTGTGATGTCAGATCCAGCCCTCAGAAATGCTGGTGAGCCTTGGTTCCCACTTTCTCCAAGGAAAGCCCTTGAGATGCTGCAGGGGAAGCCTGAGTGTGCCCTGTGCCCTGTTTCAAACATCTCCACACTGATTTGATATATGTGTGAGTGTGCTAACTTCCTCTTTTTTTTTCCCTTTCTTTTCACAGTGGCACATTTGGTCTCTTCTGAGCATCTTGCAGCCTCTGGGTGACCAGGACATTGAATTTGGTGGACAGTTGCCATTCGCTCCCTGGGATCGTATCCGCCCTTGCTTCCCTCATCCCCTTCTGTACTCCCCTTCCCTCCAACCAAACTCCAGGGCGTTGTGATATTGCCATGGAGCCCAGAGAGACTTTGAGCAGCTCCCGGCAAAGGGGAGGCGAGGCAGACTTTCTGCCAGCTGCCGTCACCTCCACGAAGGCTTCGCCTGTCTCGGGCTGTGCAGGGGAGACGATGCTGTCTTCGTCAGGCGCGGGGAAAGGGATCCCGGTGAGCAGCGAGAGGCTGGAGCCTGAGGAAGAGGATGAGCTGGGTTCTGGAAGAGACGTGGATTCCACTTCCAATGCGGACAGCGAGAAATGGGTGGCGGGAGATGGCCTGGAGGAGCAGGAGTTTTCCATCAAGGAGGCTAACTTCACGGAGGGGAGTTTAAAACTAAAGATCCAGACCACCAAGAGAGCGAAGAAGCCCCCAAAGAACTTGGAGAACTACATTTGCCCTCCCGAGATCAAAATCACCATCAAGCAGTCTGGGGAGCAGAAACTTTCCAGAACTGGGAAAAATAGCAAAGCAACTAAAGAGGAGGACAGATCACACTCCAAAAAGAAGGTAGGTTCCATTCTTTTACATAATTCCAGAAGGAGAGGGAGAGGGAAGGAATGAATCTTCTAAAACAATTTGTGTCCAAGGCATAGCCTTTGCAAGATTTGGCCTTGGAGCAGCACAGGGCAAGTATCATCCTGCACTGCCACGTATGCATGGGGAATGATCTTGAACTATCCTTCAGATGAACCAATTCAGAAGAGATCAAAAGTTCAACCAGGCTTCTTCTATTTTTGTATGTAATTGAGTTTTGAGATTAATGATTACATGAGTAAGAAATGAAGGGGCCCACTTCTAAACTGCTTTGTGCCTGAGCACTAATGCTCAAACCTTTTGGCAGTTAAGGCATTCAACTGCATTTTTAAAATAGAGGTATGTGCATGGTGAACAATTGAATTCCTGTATTCTGGGTGATGGGCTCCATTATTCTTGATTACAGCATTGTGTGAGTAGCACTATAGTTATGCTACAGAAAATACTTCCATTATAAGTCTCATTTTCTTCCAGATGCATATCATTTTCTTGAAATATCCTTCTGCAGAGAAATTTTTAGTACTTTAAGTCTGGGTAAAAATTGAACTTTTTTTTATTTTTCACTTATTCAAGGATGAGAAAAGAAAGAAAATCCTTTCTTCGTATGAGCTGTTTTCAGGAGCACCCTTTTGATTTGATGTTGGGTTGATTTTTCTGTAGTGTCGCCTACACTTAGCACATACACCAAATTTAGTTTGAGTGTATTAAGCAGCGCTGCTGGGGACACACATTTTTGGATAAGTGGTATTTTCTGTCTTAAGCATCAGTCAAGTATGTTTGGTCAGGTCATAGTAAAAATATTTCACCTCTGCCTCCTTAGTAACACATCGGTTTCACGATGAGTTCAGACAGAACCCAGATTTGATAGAAGATGCACAAGTATCTCCAAAACCTCGACAAATTGATCTGGGATTTAGGCACCCTCTGATTAGGGCTTAGGTCACGGCTTGGTTTTCCTGCTCATGCAGATTTGATCCTTCTTCTCCAACACCTTACGCGTGATCGGTGCTCAAAGGGCTATGTGAAGCCTTGAGGAGACTAATTGCCTGGAGAAATTCTTCTCTACCTCTTCCTGGAGAAATCCTCCTTGGCAGACTGACGTAGACCAAAATTGTCATGACTCAAAATCACTTTTTTGAGCATTGATATTTCCCATTGACTCAAGGCAGAGCCCAAGGAGATTATCATCACTCACTTTTGGAGTACTTTTCTTACAAGCAGAACTTGAAAACAAACTAAAAAAAAACAATTCAAGGGGATTTTTTTTCCCCTTAATCTTTTAAATGATGTAGTCAATGGGCATGAAAGAGGTAGCTCTTTTTAACACAGCAGAGGTTTGGCCCTATAACACTTTGAGAAGAGAATTTCCCACTTATTGAAAAGGATGATCTGCCTTCTTAGCACCAAGCAATGTCTAATTTCCACTTTTCTGTCCTCCCTGAATGTTAGTAGAGGTCTCAGGGGAAGCAGCAGTTTTATGAGACTATGCTCAGTGACAGCAAAGATGTCACAAGCAATCCTTCCATGGCAATGTAGAGGGGAAAACAGGAGCAGCAAACCCCTACTTACCAAGCATGAGCTGTGGAGAATATGACTGCAGAGAATCAGAGCCCTCATTTCTATGTATCACCAAGTCTGATGGGCATGGAAGGTGTGTTCTCTTCTGTGTGGTCATCCAAAAGGTTGAATAAATAAAGCTAAGCATAAGGAAGTTATGCACAAGAAAATCCCCAAACAAAAACCAAACAAACCCAGTGGGAACAATAGTTAAAAAAAAAACACCTTGTAGCATGGTTATGCTCAGGGTGCTGACTTTATTGCAGGAGGATAAGGAGTTTGAAAGAAACAGACCACGGCTCAGACACAGCTGCATCCAGCTTGCACCTGCATTGCGAGGTCCGAGCTGGCCGGGGCTGTGCTCACACACACCCTGTTCTCAATCTGGGAGCGCTTTGGGTCAACACTGGTCTAATCTGGCCATTAAAACAAACAAAAAAACCTCAGCACCCAGCAGGTGGGTGCTGTGAGCAGATGGGGAGAAGGCTGCTGCCCAGCTGCACCATTAGCATAACACCCAACGGCTGGCGGGCCG
>NW_005054365.1:1122072-1132593 GCF_000277835.1 Geospiza fortis
ACCGGCGGCCGCGCGGCAGCTGCTGAGCCGCAGCTGCGCCAGAGATGTCCCCGGCAGGGGTCTGGAAGACCCCAGTGCTGTGATCTCAAGGGTTGTGCCTGATGCCTGGAGACCAGCAGCCTGCATCACCAGGATGGGGAATAACCTGCGTCCCTGCAGCCCGGGGGGATTGCACACATGCCCGCCTCTCGGCTCGTGGGGTTCCAGGGTCAGGCTGTGAGCACCTCGCATCAAGGGGGGATCAAAGGCACTGCAGAAAGGGAAGCTGGGAGAGAGGGGGAGAAAAGTCCTGGTGCTGGCAGAGTGATTTCTTCTGTGGCCAATATCTATCTCGTGGTGGGTACGGAAATTTTGGGGGGGAAGATAACTAGGAGGAAACAGCAAGTTGAAATTTGCATGCATATGTAGCTCTCTGGTCTATCTGTGTGTTTCCCTGGAAGAGCAGAGCAAGCAGGAACCCTCTGCACTTAACCTGCAGAACCATTGAGAGCTTCAGTAATGGTTGTGGAGAAAGAAAAAAAAGTGATTTGTCACATTTAAATGGTTTTGGCGGTTTTGAAATTTCAGCGTTAGGCTGTTTTGATTGCCTGTTGCTTTAATCAGCACAAGCTCCAGAAAAGCAGCTCCTGGCAGCAGAAGGAGGGAATAAGACATTTAAAGAGTGGGACAGACCTTCAGCTGGCATCAATCCACTGTCCTTTATGGATTTTTGCCAGGAGAGTTTGGCCCAATGTACACATTTCCCTTGCACATGGGAGCATTATTTGGGTTTACCACCTTGCTCATGGAGAATATACACAGACTGAGCTGCAAGTGCCAGTCTTGTGCCTCTGGTGGGTGGGAGTCGCTGTCCTGCACATCACGGAGTAGCACCCAAATTTATTTTTCCCCTGAGGAAAAATATCAGGACTTGAAAATCCCCTTAGCTCGTTGCATAATATTTCCAGCTACATTTCCAGCAGTCCCCAGTGCTTTGAAATACCACTTCAGCATTCTTGCAGGAGTTTCAATACACACAGCACAGAGAGCAAGTAATGAAAACATGGAAGCAATTTAAGTAACAGCATGTGGGTACACAAAGGACTGGTAATGCCAGCAATGTAAAAAGGGACTGTGAATTGGGGATATAGCATTTATTCAGTGGCCACTTAGGGAGGAAGAAGATATGCCTGTTTCTAAGCTTTACGCTACTCTGCTAATTAGGCAATAGGGGTTAGTGCTTGATTTCTAAAGCTGTGGTCCAGAGAGCAGCAGTGATTAGAAGGGGACTCTGTGGAGAGCCACGATGCTCATGTGCTGAGGCCCAGGATTTTTGCCTTTGATTCCAGCTGCTACACTATATTAAAAGACATAAACATGCATTAAATACTTTCCTCATGTTGCTTTTCTGTGTGAGCAATCGCCCCAGGGATGTTATGCGATCCTGAACGGGAGGGGAGGGAATTCAGGAGAGGATTTAGCTGGGTGCAGTTGCTGATGCCCCGGAGTGGGGAGGGAGGCAGGGGATGAGAGAATACCAGCGTTGGGAATCTCTGCTCTGCTGGCTTGAATGCCTGGCTGCAACGCAACAACTTTTGGGGTTTCTTTTAAGTCCAGACCATGCCAAGTTTCACATCGGCTTCCCTTACTTAAAAAAAAAGAGTAAGGGTAGTTTCCTAACTCTTTTCCTGGGGCTGCTCAGAAGTTGAATCATAGCTTGAGCTTTTTCTTTGGCTGCTTGTGTGGCAGTTGGAAAGTGCACAAATGTTCTGTAAGAGTTTTCTCTTCTTTCAACCCTTTAGCACCTGGGGATGGAGCAGGCTGAACTGTTTCCACTTCTAAACCCACAAATAGCTCCATTTCATTTAGTCTGATTGGAGAAGGAGGGAGGGAGGGAGGGAGGGAAGAAAAAAGCCAGGAGCCCAGAGGATGTCCTGCTGGCAGGCTGGCAAGCCCAGCAGCTGCTGCTCTCTCACCTGCAGTGGGGTTGTTCGAGCCAACCAGCGCAGCAACACTAAAGGTGCTTTTTCCTTCAGATAAGGAAACATGTTATCAGTCTGGAAGAATATTGAAAGTGTGGTATCAAATGCAATGAAGCAACCTATCAGCATTCCCTGCCTGCCATGTAGCATTTAACAAGTCCCAGCTGAACAGTTATTTCTCTGGTTTTGTTATATTTCCTTTTTTTGTCCCTTCCCTGTATTTGTTTTTGTTTTTTTCTTTTTTTTTTCTATTCTCTTATGTCTGTAGGCACTTCATTTTCCACCCCTTCTTTCTTTAGGCACAGCCTGACAAAGGTTCTTTGCAGCTTTCATCATACGCATAATGTCCTTCAGAGGATATAAGCTTGTGGTTTTGTAATTATTACTGCACTAGGGTTTTTTGAGAGCTTGGGATGGGTGAATGCATTTTACTGCTGAGAGATAAGCACAGCAGCAAGTCAATTGGAAGTAAAGCTTCCTTGTGTGTAGTCAGAGGAAACTCTATCTCTGGATTTTCTAGCAATGTTGTTTTGTTTTTTTTTCCTTTGAGTTTTTGTAGGTGTTTGCCATTTCTCTGCAGGAAGCAGTTCTAACACTTTCCCCCTTGAAATTCAATTCACAGTCTTCCTTTTCACTGCCCCACATATGTAACTTTTTCTGGTGATTCACCTTTCATTGAAGACTCTCTCACTCACGTGCCCTCACCATTGCTGATGCCAAATTTATTTTTGCATTTTTTTTTCTTTTATACTATTTTATTATAGTTCTATATTCTTTACACATATATTTGTAGCTCTATAGCCTATCATAGTATTTATAGCTAGCATTTTACCTACTCTAGTAGACAGAAAGATAAACCGAATTCCCTAGCAGCTCCAAGCTGGGGGTCTAAGGTTAGATTCTTGGGGAAGCCAAGGTTGAAACTAGCTGTCCGAGACACATTTTCATAAAGTTCCTGTCTAAAAGAGGGGGAACTGAAAGAAGGTTGAACTGGGAAGGAATTACCTCCCCACTGACTGAGGTGATTCCCACCTCCCACTAAGTGGGATTTTTGTCAGATATGCCAATTTGCTAAACATATAAAAATTATGTATGTGTTATGCTACATGGTCCATCTTTGGCGTTTTCCACCTGTCAAACTGTGCACCTAAGGATCCTGGTAAAGGTAACCCCTTTTTATCACCTAACTGTGTCTGGCTCATGATTTTAGCACCAGCAAAAAGGCATCATTGCCTGCCCTCTTTTTCCACAGAATATCACAAGTGCTCCCCCTCCTCTCCTTCCCCCTTCTTTTTATTGATGACTGCACATTGCACTTTCCCTCCAGGTTCTCGTGTGCATCCGCAGCTCTTGCTGCATTACCCCTGTGCTGGACTCATCTCCCCGGTGATTTGTGTGCATGATCATCCAATTGCTCACTGTGCATGCTTATGCCTCTTTGCTAGGGGCATCCCTGTGCAAGATGTCATCTGAGTCAGCTCTTCCTGTTGCAATCCCAAACGTGGCCCAGGGGGTTGATGTAAGTGCTTGGCCTAGTGAGGAAAAGAAGGCACTTGCGGGTTAGTTGTACCTGCTTGAAGTGGTGGGGTTTGATTTACAGCTTATTTTTCTTCCCCTCCCTCTCCCCGCCTCCCCAAAGTATGGAACATTCACAGTCCCTTCAGCTTGGACCTGTTTCTGTGCTGGTTTAGTCCTTGTTATTTCTTTGTAAAGCCTTGAGGAAGCTTTATGTGATGCTTGTTGCATCTACCTGGAGCTCACACCAGCAGAGTAGAGCTCAGCCTCTTCCCAGGCTATGGTACAATAGCAGAGCCCCAGAAGTGCCAGCACAGTGGAGCAGTGCTCTCCCAGCTGCCTGCAAGGCAAAACTGGCTCTTGAGCAGCTGAGAGATAAATGCAGAGCTGCTCTAACAGGCAAGAGGCTCCTGGCATTTTTAGTCTTTCTACACAAGTGCATGGGTGCAAAGATACACAAACTCAGCTCTTTGATAGTCATCCCAGGTGCCCTTCAGGCTAGCTTTTCTTTCTACCACATTGTTGAAGGCACAAATGAAACAGCTGCAGTTTGGTGGTCTCCCACCTCAGGTATCTTAGGCTCACCGCAAAAAAAGAACAAGAATGAATGGTGGGGGCTTTTTTGGTTTGTGTTTGTGAAAAAATAATTTCTTCACTTAAGAAACCAGTTTTTCCAGGAGGTGAGGACAGCTTAGGTTCATCCTGGTCCATGAAGGCACCTGAGGCGCTGACACTGGGAGCTGAGTCATCTTGATCCCCCACATAGCCATCTGGAGGAGGCTAGTCCCATCTGAAGGTGGTTCAAAGCCTCTCCATGAAGAGGTGGAGGGCTGGATCCCAGATTTAACCCTTCTTTCTCCTCCAAAGCTTGCTGGAGAAGTGTCTGTCTTGCATCGTGTCCTGGATATCTGGATATCTTGTGACAGGAATAAGGCAGAGTGTCTTTTCCAGCTCAGTGCTCTGCCTGAGCCAGCTGATGCCCATCCCTTAGTTCTGTCTGCTCCCAAATAATTGTGCTTTTTTTTTTTTTTTTTTTTGCTACTAGTCAAGTGGGTGCTAAAGAAGCAAACATCTGTCAGTGAAGGGATGGGCTGAGGAAATGTAAGCAGGCTTTTTCTGCTGAACACAGAGTGCCAAACAAGGAAGACTTGGTGTACTTGATTAGCTGCCATATGACCAGGGCTTGGGGAGGCTGTCTGTGTTGAGGACAGGTTTTGTTTTGCAGCAGTCTCTCCCTCCCACAGCTGAGTTTCGATGGCCTTCTGTGACATTTCCTTGTTTACTTGTGCTGTGTCCTTCTCTTCCAACCATGACAAAATATCCACAGACCTGGTGTTGGGATTGAGGAGATGCTGCAAGGAAGCAACTGGGACAAGTGCAGAGAGCTGGGGGTCCAGGTGGAGGTCCTTAGCCCCACTCACCAAACTACAGGTGTCATACAGGAGGACAAGGTGCAAAGCCTTGGCCAAATTGGTGCTGTTTCAAAAGCAATGTGGCCTCCAGGCTAACAGAGATGGAGACGTGATGCGCTGGCATGTACGCCCAGGGCTGCAAACTGGATGTGTTTTCATATGCAGAGATTTTGGTGTCTCAGTCCTTCACATACATGATCATGTTCTTCCAGCATCAGCTTTTGCCTGCAGTGCTTCCTCCCCTTCCAGGCATGCCTGACCACAGATAGCTTCTGATTTACTTACAGACTTTTCATCTTGACTTCGTTTTTCACACAAATACACACACACACACACAACACACACAGCTAGCCTCTCAGGTCAGGTCTGATTCTTCCCATGCTTCATTCCCAGATGGGTTCCTTGCTGGCCTCATTCTCTGCCCAGCCAGTGGGACTGAGAGATGGACCCATCTTAGTTCATTTGAAGGGAAACTTATCTTTACCTGGTGCTCTCAGCTTGTATTTTATTTTGCTTTTTTTAAGATAACAGAGACTTGAAAAAGTTAGTTTCTAGCCACTTTCCTCCTATGTGACTTCTCTGGTGTCTAGTGATGAATGAACTTCTCAGCTAAGCCCTTTTTGGGAGCCTCTCAGAGTTCCCTTTTGTCTGGCCAGAGAACAATTGGAACAAAATATATTAGCATATTTTATCCCAAAGACTGTGATTTTGCATCACATTTGATCAACACTGGACAAAATATTCAAAAAACATTGAGGAGAGAGGATTGTGCAGTCAGGCAAGGACTTTGTGTGTGCATTCACATATACAAAAACACCGTGTGACCATGTTAGCCTTGTTTCCTTAGGAAACTGGTCTAAAAATATCCAGAATAAACATGAATTGTTTTGCTTTTTTAATGTTGAGACTTTTCCAACTCTTGGACCTTAAAATTATTCAATTTCAGATGCGACCCTCGAGGACAAGTCCAGTTAGCTGTGTTTTCATAAGAACATTATTTTCCACTTCTTGCCATGACTTCTAACACAAGTTAGGTCAGTGGCTGTTGCCTTCTTCATTTCAAGACATAAGATGCTATTTCTACATCGTGGTTATATTTGGACTCTGAGCTGCAGGTGGTTGTTGTGAGGAAAGGTATTCTCAAGGCATGGTGTGTGTAGCAGTAGCACAACACTGCTTTTCACATGGACAGCAAACTCTGCTTCTCCAGACTGGGCACAATAGTATCAGTCCAAATATCTTCCTATTATTTTTCTTTTTTTTCTTGGAGTTGTGGGCTAGCAGTGAAAAGAACAGCATGAGGGCTAAGGTGTCTTACTACAGGTTGCAAATGGGATTGTATACCTGAGATCTGGCTTGGACTGTGGCCAAGGCAGGTTAGCTGCAGATGAGGACATGGTCATTCAAGATAGACAGTCAACCACAGCTGAACCAAATGGCGTTTTAAGGTGCTGTCTCATGCTGCTGCTGTGCATCCATGTCTGCTGTTGGCAGGTCCTGGACAAAAGAAAGCATCAGGAGGGCCTGTCTTCCCACAAGAATTTCACAAATTCTGTAGAGAGGAGGATAAGTGGAACCATCTTGTCTCTTAGTACAGAATGTGAAATAGAGCAATGAGATTAAGTGACTCACTCAAGGAACCTGTCACAGGCCGGGTTAATGCTCAAACCTTTTTCACTGAGCTGTGGTTACTTAACCATGACAAAGTTGAGTCTCCCAGGGGCAGCCTGATCTCCAAGCATGGAATGCAGAGCCCTTCTGGAAACCAGTCCACTTCTAGCTGTCATTTAAACAGATGAATTTTTTTTAAAATAGTTAACTCTCTGCATCTTCACTGCTCACTTAAAAATAAAACTTATCTCAGGGAAGAGCTAGGGCTGGATGCAGAAATAAGGGGGTGGAGTTTTGGGGCCAGCATGAAATCAGTTGACCTAGATGACCTTAATAATCCCTTCTGGTCTGTAAACCCTAAAATGTGGTAAGAGTTGAATGAGGAATATCTACTGGAGAACTCATTATCTTCTCATCAGTTTCTCATGGCTGTCTCTCACCTGGGTGGCAAGGTTTACAGAGAGAGACGGTATCTTTTTATCAACATTGGGTGTTACAAAAACTCTACCACTATAAACTTGGGTGGTTCATTGAGGAATTCCAGTACTTTGCAGCGTCCTAACTTCATGTGAGCTGCTCTCCCTCCACACGGCTGAAAGATGAGAATCAGCCCAGAGGGGATTTGTGGGTAATTCTGCCTTGTCCAATGCTCTCGCTTTCCTAAGGAATGTGGTGGCACAAACAAATGAGACAGAGGACATGGCCCCCCTCTCTCTCTCCATGCTGAGGACCATGGCAAGGAGAGGGCCGAGCACTGGGCTCCAGTGAGTCACCAGGATCACACCCTCTCCCCACTGCAGGGCGAGTCACCGCTTCCCCAGCTGGTGCTTCTGTGAGAAGGCACTTCTGTAACAACCTGGTTGGCAAACATTTCCCAGGAGGATGTGTAGGAAACAGTTTCCTCATACCTCCGAGGTAGAGCTTACACTGGGATTACTAAATAATCAGTAGTGTCCCCTGCTCCTCCGTAGAACATTGTGCCAGCCTGGGTAGCTTCACCAAAACTTTATCTGCAGTATTTCCAGGTGGCTAATTTGATGAAAGGTCATTCTTAAAACTAAGAAAAGTATACCTGAGGCAGATATACTGGGGAGCAGCAGCATTAACAGGGTCTGGATCAGCCCTCATTTCTGCCTCCCACCAAAGTCTATCCAGCTGCAGGGACAGTCCCTACATTAGTCACCTATCTAATCTGCATTAACAGGGAGCTTGAAGGCACTTCTTTTATTGCATCTTCCACTGGGAACTGACGCTGTTGGATTTACAAGGTATTCTGGTTCTTATATCCTATGCTATGTGCAGGTTGGATGGTGATAATTAATTTGTCCTGTCCATTTTCTGACATTGTGTCCACCAGCACACAGCTGGTGAAGCTCTCTTCTCAAAGACAGCCTCTTGCTTTCCATGGGATACTTTTCTTCAATAATTTATGTAATCAGCAGGACAAATACCCTCCAGCCTTTTCTCTCTTTGGTCTTAATTCCATTGCATCACTTGTAATTATATTCCTGATTTGAAATTGGAGGAGGGGGTAGCATGGGAAAGCCAACTTGTTTCTGTGACTACAGCACAGACATCACAGGAAGAAATGAGGAGAGGGTGATGGGGAAGGACTGGTCTGTCCTTAGGCCATCAGCTCTGGGCGTGGGCAGGAGCTGCACTTAGTCACTGGGGACCAGCGACTGCCAGCATGCTCCTTGGGAATCTGTGACAAAACAGGGTGGCTCTGCGGGAGGGCAGCACGTCCTTTGCTGCTCCCTGCGCTGTGGCTGGCAGCTGTGGTGCATAACCAAGCCATGCTTCATCCTTGGAGCCGGCTTGGGTCCTTGGGATGCGGAGCTCTGGGCTGTAATTTGGCTGTTTGTGTTATCTTAAGGATGTTTCAAAGAAAAAGGAGGGCAGCTTGTGATGCACAGCTCAACCTGAGGCATTTGAGTGTGATAGAAGGGCTGGCAGTGATTTATTGTTGGCTTTCTGCACTTGCTGGAGTTCATATCACTGATATAAATGCAAGACTTTGGTAAAGTAGGACTGTTGCAAATTACTCTCTAAATAAGTCTTTTACTGCCTATACATTATTTTGTCCACTGAATTTTGCCTCGACCTGCTTAGATGTTGGTGTTGAGGATTGTCCTAAGGTAGTGAAAAGGTGGGAGATGGAAACCCTGTCTCTTTTCAGTCAATCTGACCTCACTTAATCTAATATACTCAGCACGAGCCCGTGGGGTACAGCAGCTGTGTGCTGGAGATACAAGTCGACTCAGTCCATCTTGGCCACATGGTTTAATGGGTCTATGAAATCTCTGGGTCAAAGGCCAGCCACCATGCCCATCTTTGTCACATCTCAGTGATGTGTATCTTGGCAGGTTTTTCTTTTTGTTCCTCCCCGGCATGGAAAGAACCATCTGCCGGGTTGGCTTTCATAAGAATTTTGAAAAATACCAATTTCCCTTTGTTGAGGGGTGTGTGTGTGAGGGGGTGGGGGCACACAGGACAGAAGGAGGAAGGAGAGCCTGACCTAAAACCAAGGCCGTATTTTCAGAGATTTTAGAATAGCTTGTATTGTGTTTCCTACTCCCCAAGGAAGGGTTGTCCTCTTTCTTCTTTTCTCTTTGATTCGATTCCCTGCCACTCTGCGAGCAAGTCAGAAGCTGCAGCTGCTGCTGTCAGCTGGGAAGGGAGTCCCCTTGTTTAAAAACCATGTGTTAATCCCTGGTTAGAAAAAGTAGCAATGCTTTATGTTCCCCTTATAGCCCCCTTTTCTCTCTACATCTTGACTGCCTGCCCGCAGACTTGCCGCTTGTGTGAAAACAGATGCAGGTTGACACCAGAGAGACTCAACAAGGACCACAGGTAGCATGAAACTCTGTAAATAAATAAGCCCAAAGCCTGGTTAAAGTGATCAAATATAGTTTTGAGAGTAGGGTGGGAGTCAGAAAGGACAAGTGTTTTATGAGGTCTGGGAGAAAATTGTGGAGAGCTTTAGGAGTAAGGGGAGCTGTTTTTGTCATAGCTGTTGGACACAGATGGGGAGAAGTGTTTGCTCAATGGGCCTGTGCTTTGTTCCCAAGGAAAAGCCAGCAGCCCAGTGGGAGAGGAATTTAAACAGTGAGGTAAGGAGAAAGGAGGATTTGGGCTCTGCCAGATGGAGACAGCCATGCAGGCAGTGCTGGAGAGGGTCTGATGGGTAAATAAGAGGCCCAAGGGGCTCAGTGCATTTACCATCAGGTGTGATACCACAGCATTGATGGGTGAATGCAAAAGGTGGCCTGGGGCTGAAACAGGAGAGAAAGAAAGGGTTTTGATTTTGACCATCAAAAAACACCTTCCTATTTTTTCTAGTAGAACAAGAAAATGAATCACCACAAAGATAGGGAAAAGGGACTTAGATGATGGATGGTACTTACAGAAAAATGAAGGCAGTGCCCTGTAACTGTTATAGATCATAGAATGATTTGGGTTGGAAACCCGTGCCATGGGCAGAGGCAACTTTAAACCATGTCACCTCTATTGGCAGAAAAGATAACAGGTTTTTAGCTCTTTCATAAGGTTTTGAAGCAGAAAATTGAGGCAGGCAGAGGTGTATCACCCAGGGCCACTGGAGAAGGCATCACACCACTGCATCCAGGACCCTGCTCCCACCTCATGGCTTGGCTGGATCGGTCATTCCCCCCACCATGCCGCAGATCTCCTTGTCCACAGGCTGCAAGAAACAACAGGGCTTCCCTGTTGTTTCTTGGTTTGAAGGGCTGTTGAAGGGCTTTTCCTGCCACCCTTTCCCAGATGTGCCGCTGCGGGCAGGGACAGCCATGCCCACCCACCATGGGCGGCAGGTGGGCCCAAGCTCCGCGGTTCCCCAGCGGATTATCGTGACCTCTGCTCCGCGGTTTGGGGGACAGGAAGGAGCCAGCAGCCACGGTCTGCACCCCACGCTGCTGCCCTGCCTTCCCTGCCGCGGCCCCTCGTTAATAAAGAGGTGTAATTGGGAGCCCTCCCTCCATCCCGTCTGGTGTGAGGCCATT
>NW_005054365.1:1132605-1143652 GCF_000277835.1 Geospiza fortis
TTTTTCTTGAGAGAGAAAAGCAAAAAGAAAGGTTGATCGGCACTGGCGAAGGTGTGCTCCTGGAGCATAAAAATACCCCGAGAGCAAAGGGGACAAAGTGCACGGGAGAAGCGTGGATTTAAGTGTTTTGAGTTTGCTTCTCAAGTTTGCTGGGCGAGATGCGAATCTTGGAAGAAGCCCAACCAATAACAAAAACCAGACAAACAAAAAACTTTTCCAACTGAGCAAAAAAAAAAAAAAAACAACCAAAAAACAAACAACAACAACAACCACCAAAAAAAAAAAAAAGAGAAAAAAACAGGAAAGAAGTTAAAGAAGTTTGATCTGCTTAGCTGGCTGAAGGGAAAATAGGAGAGTGGCTGGGGTTTGCTGCCAAAGAATTTTGTTTCTGTTTTATATGTGCTAGCACATTGCTTTTGGAGTCAAGATTTTCTACTTCATGTGCACTAACACACTGCCTTTGGTGTTAAGAGTGCAGCTCTCCTGTGCCTCCCCGTTTCCCATCAACCCCGTTAGACATCTCTTTTTTTCAAATGAGAATAGAAAATCAAACAAAACAAGTGACAAACATTCCTGTGTTCATTTTAGGTTGAAGTAAAACTCACATTTAAGCCTCATTGAAAGACCTAAACTAAGTTGAAAATGTCTGCACTGTGAAGGGTGGGCTTTGCCATTGAAACCCTTGTGTTTCAACTGTGTGAAAGTTGCAGAAAAATGCACATGGGATATGCAGAATTTAATTTTTTTTTTAAGTTAGAGAATAGGGTAGTGGTGTGAAAGAAAGAATTAGTTATGGCAAATCTTATTAGTGTCCATTGTAAGCAGAGAAGCAGAGACATATGGGACCACTTGCAAAATTATTTCTTGTTTATTCAGCTTCGTAACCGAAGCAAATTTTTTTGCATAGTGTCATTTATTTGGCAGCTGGAGGGGTGTGGAAGGTGTGCGTCTATGAAGCAAAAAGGGGGGAAGAGAGAGCACAGTATTGGTATTCCATTAAAAGTGATGCTCAGTGCTTTGTTTGTCAGGTTTTGGCAAGGCTTTTTGCTTTGAAAGCCATTCAGAGAGGATCGAAGCAGATGGCAGGGAGATCCTGTTTGTGTTATTTTTGGACATTCCCATTGAAAGTCTCAGATTGTTGTCCTTTTTCCCCCTTCCCCCACTCATGCATGTTTTTCTTTCTTCCTTCCTTTCCCCTTTTCTTCTTGAGAACATTTTATTTTTTTTTAAGCGTATATTATTAATCATACAACATCACCTAAAAGCTGGGTGTGTTCCTGATGAACCGAGCTGTGGCTAGTTTATATTTTTGTCTACCTACAGTCGGACAAAGCAGTGGGAGGACTGTGTCCTGAAGCAGTACAAGCAGGGTTAGGAGAGTGAGCTGGGAAGCCAGACTGCCATTTTATGGGGTTCAGCTCAAGAGCAGCACATCTCCCTGGCAGACCAGCAGCTGTGTTAAGCCCAGGCAGCAAGTTTAGATTGAAGGTCTCTGATAAAACAACTTTACTGACCCCCATCCTTTCTAAGCCCTTGTGGAGGAAAGGACCAGCTGGCTCTTTGTGATGGTCTTCCCATGTCACTGGTCAGATTCCTTGGTCTCAGGCAGCCTGGAAAGCTTTTGTTCTGCCATCATCAGTGCCCAGATTGTGGTAGCAAGAGAGAACTTTGTTGCCTCACATTGCTGGTATAAACAGCTTCCCTGAGTAGTAATTTACTTTTGAATAACA
The DNA here is from genome assembly GCF_000277835.1 of Geospiza fortis. Classification (NCBI taxonomy): domain Eukaryota; kingdom Metazoa; phylum Chordata; class Aves; order Passeriformes; family Thraupidae; genus Geospiza; species Geospiza fortis. The sequence continues at coordinate 1,134,336 of NW_005054365.1, forward strand.
GCACTGGAAATGTCTGCAGTGCTTTTCATGTGGAAGTCTTCACAGAAGCCCTTCACAACCTTTGTGCAGGCAATCCAGCAAAGCTGAGCCTGGTCCAATCAGTTAAAGCACTTGGCTAGCCCAGGTCTATCAGCGGGGATGTGCACACACAAGGAGGATGGGAGGTCTTGGCTGCAGTTGGTATCCAAAAGTTCAGGTGATTCACCCGAAGCTCCTCCAGATGATTAAATCTCTTAAGCTAAACTGGAAATCTCGAGGAAACAAGCATTATCATGCTTGTTCTGTCAGTGGTTATTCCCAGATAGAAGCAGATATTTAAATCCTCAAGTCTTTGCATAAGGTAATATTAGCAGTGCTTTGGCACAGGAAAATACTTTACAAGGACATAAAGCTTTGGCCCAGAAAAATAAGCAAATGAACTTTACAGGTTTCACTTTTACTACTGTAACACTAAAACACAGTTCAGTGCAGGTTGTGTTTGAGTTCAAGGTGATGATTCATCTTGGTTTTTAGATTGATTGAACCTGTATACCCACATCCTCACTTTTTTTTTTTTTTTGGTAACTGGTGCACTGAGGGAATCCACTTCATAAGCTCTCATTTTGTTCTTAATTGAATGAACACTCAGAAGTCTTTCATGTGCATTGCAGCACTTGAGTTTCAGTGCTGTAGTTGCAAGGTGGTAGTGGGTGACCCATTATGTGTGAAGTGATGTCCCTTGAGCTGCATTTTGTTGGCTGCAATAAGCTCTGGAGGGGAAAAAAATAAAATACAAAAAACAAACCAATCTTCACCTTTCTCTCACTGTTATCTCTTGCTGGATGATGAACATCCCCTTGGCAGGATTTTTGTTCTGCAGTGCTGACTTTTGTGCCTGCCTTATTAAAGTTTGGCAACTCCTTTTTGTTACCTACTGGACGAGCCTTCTGCTCAGAGGACCTTCCCCTGCTCCTGGGGTGGCACGGCTGCTCTGGCCAGTGAGGATTTCCCTTCCAGAGCTCCTAGGGATAAGGGCTTTCCTGGTCTGGCGCTTTGAGAAGGGAGCCAAGCAACAGTCTCAGCCTAGACAAAAGGCAAACTCGACCTACTATTTATGTAGTTACTTAAACATGATTTAACCTAAATAATGCACACTGTGACTTGGCCGGGGGAGAGGGGGAAGGGGAGGAGAGGAGCTTGTTTCTAATGAGCCAGGAGACAGGACAATTAATTACATATGAAGGACAGATAACTGACAGCAAACTGTCTACAGTAGAGAGAAACAAAATACCGATGTGAACAATTAAAGCGTCCATGTGATGGAAGGGTCAGCAATTTCTCATAGAGCAGGCGGCTGGGCATAGCCCCTGGAGAGCCACAGTGGATGCTCGGCTGAGCGGGAGGCCAGGTGGGCAGAGATTTTGGGGTCCTCCACCATCAAGGCTGAGCAGGCATTTCTGAGGCTGACAGGCAGCGCTCTGGGCATTATTTTCATCACACGCGCTTTTGACAGCGGAACTGTTAGCTACTAATCTCAGCAACACGTGTGGTGGGGAGGAGAGCGGGTGAGGCAGCAGAGCAAAGGCTCCACGGGCAATTAGGTACCTGCCTCAGGATGCTGCCAGCCATGTGAAGAAGAGCTGAGATGATGGAGGTTTTCCTTCCCCCTTTTCTTCCTCCTTAAAAATTGTTAATTTTCCTCACCGTCCCCCGGACGTGGAAGCACAAATCTCGGCTAGCAGTTGAATTCTTTGAGGACCGTGTTCAGAAATTTCCATCCTCTCTGCTCACCCTCCCTAAACTGCAATGAAATCTGGCATGACTTACCACTCACATCACCCCTTTCATCCTCCCCTCTCTGCCGGCCCATCCTGCAGTCAGCCCCTGGCTGTAAAGGTTTGAAGGTAAAGGCCGATGGATTAGCCTAGGGAAGGGCCAAAGGTTAAATGAGCAGGGCTAGCAGCATGCAAAGGGCTACGATTGAAATATTTGCTGAATGCTGACAGGCAGCAGAATAGAGGCAGACAAGTGGCAAATTCCTGTTTTCTCCTCTAATTGAGAAAATATTTTGGGTGGTATTCAGGCAGGCTGCAGATCAAGACCGGGAAAGTCAGCCAGCCAGGGAGGACTTTAATGAAAACACTATTCCCACTAAAGGTTTCCAAAACCTTTGTGTTTATTCTTGCGGAAATCCCCGGAGTCTGAGGCTTACCTTTTGCTTGGTCATTTTTGCCATGCAACTGCAGAGCCAAAATGCTGCCCCTCTGAACTTGACATGTCTCACAAGCAGAATTTGACCAGTTCTTGATGTTTTTGCAGCTACAGAAGTCTTTCTTTCATTGAATCGTAGAAAGGTTTGAGTTGGAACGAGCCTTCAATATCATCTTGTTCCGAACCCCTGCCATGGTCAGGGACATTTTCCACCTGACCAGGTTGCTCTAAGCCCCATCAAACCTTTCTTTGGAAGTCTAGCTTATAGCATGGAGGTGCTACCATGAAAAATCCCGATGTTGTGAAGATCCATCTCTCATCTGCTGGACAGGACATTAATGAGATTTGATGATATATTGATAAAACATGACAACTACTCAACCCTTGATATTATTTGCTTGTTAGACAGATAATACTCAGTTGTGTTTCAAGCCCATGTAATATGTGGCGGCCTTGTGCCTGGACAGGGCTGTTACAGTTATCGTGGAAGTGAAGAGAGAGAAATTGTGTTTTTCTGGTGCATCACAGGTTGACTGCACTGATTTCTGCCTTGGGCCACCCCTCTGGCATTCCTTGCTTGCTTTAGGATGTTAGTGGGAAGCTCTGGTGGCACTTGTGAGGAGGAAATTCCAGGTTGATGTCACCACAAGCAGTTCACTGGCCTTTCACACCCTGACATCTTCCTTCAAGGGGTCATTTATTCCTGCAAATGCCCTCTGCCTTAAGCCTTCTGCTTTCCCCTTCCCCAAATGCTCCTTCAAAAGCTGATAATGTACTGAGAAGGTTTCAATTAATGCAATTTCCTTCTTTCTTAGAAATATGGTCTTAGTTAAGGAGTCGGGGAGTAGGGGAAGAAAGATGTAAAAAGAAACAGTTCCTCAAGCCAAAAAGCAGCATGAGGGTCAGCAAAGTTTACGTTCCCTTCTAAATGCTCTTGTCATAAAGCTGGGAGGCTGACTTATAAAATGTTTTCTGAAGCATGCCATAACTGCAGCAGAGGAAAGTTTTGGCAGGAGTGTACCCAGTTTGTGGCCAGCAAGTTGTGTTGCATTTGGGCTCTTGGAATCTCATGTGCTCCTTAAAGATGCCCAAGAGGCAGTCAAGAGATTCCTAATAGTCAATATGGGCTTGGTTAAGGCTTCAGCATTTATCAACAGCTCCAAAACTTTATTGTTGAGCAAAAGGAAGGAAAGCTTGCCTAGCTTTGTGGATCAGCTTCCAGTGAGGCGTGCTGAGGGCTGCCAGGGTTCCATTTTGCTGGCCTTGCACCACAGTTGCTCCTGGAAAGCAGTTCACAGGGTTGGGGCAATATTCCTGATGCTGGAGCAAGGCAAGGGATCATTCTTTTCCTGCCTGTGGCTATGAAGCAGCTGGTGCGCTGGTTGCTCAGCACTGCAGATTTTTGCCTTGATTCAGGACGCCTGTGATGGGACAGTCAACACCATACAGTGGGGAAACTGAGGCACTAACAGAGAGCGTGTCCAGAGAAGGGAACGGAGCTGGGGAAGGGGCTGGAGCCCCAGGAGAGGCTGAGGGAGCTGGGAAGGGGCTGAGCCTGGAGCAAAGGAGGCTCAGGGGGGACCTTGTGGCTCTGCACAGCTCCTGACAGGAGGGGACAGCCGGGGGGTCAGGCTGTGCTCCCAGGGAACAGGGACAGCAGGAGAGGGAACAGCCTCCAGCTGGACCAGGGGAAGTTTGGATTGAATATTAAAAATTTTCTTCACCAAAGGGCTGTATCACCATCCCATGAGGGATTTAAAAGCCACATTAATGTGGCACCTGGGGACATGGGACAGTGGTGGCCTTGGCAGTGGCGGGGGAATGGTTGGACTCCATGATCTTGGAATATTCTCCAGCCTAAAAGATTCCATGCTTCTGTCCTTCTTTCTCTGCATAATGCTCTCTGTCAGCATGAGCTGAAAGTGAAGCCCCTGACTCATTCAGTCATCAAACCATCCTCCTGCCTTTAAATCACGGGTCTGTCTTGACCTTCTCTTACCCCCCTCAGTCTGTGCCTGGGTTGCACAAGGGAGAACAAAGTGACACTTGTTTGCCTCGTCCAAAGAGCTCACTCAAGCAGGTGATTGTCTTGCCTCCTTTTGCAGTCCCAAAACAAAGTGTTGAAGTGTTGTTCTGGGATGTAAAACATCCCATATATTCCCCTGGGACTGGATTTCTGCTTTCTAACTGCAAGTGGCACTGAAAGGAAAAGAGGTCAAAATTGCAGGATAAGGGAAATAATTCCCAGGTGCTGAAATTAGGAGAAAGATGTGAGCACTCATCCTCTGCACTCCTCACAGTGCAGGGAGCAAGGGAGATTTAACAGCTTTAGCTGCAATCTCTAAAGAGCTGATCCTTCATTTGTAACACTGCCAGGAGAAAAAAAAAAGAAAAAAAACCAAAAAAACGAAACGAGGAAGAGGATGAGAAGTCAATCAAATTCAGTTAAAAACTTGTCATTGTTTATTTGTTTTGGGGATGTTAAGAGGCCAGCACATCTGTGACCAACACAAAACTATGTCTTGCAACAAAACAGTGTCTTGCAGCAAGGACCATGGTTCTCAGCCACGAGCCCCTGTTCACCTCCAAAAGGGAAATTTATCCCTTCTGTTTTGAGGAAGGGAGGTTTGGTTTCATTTAATCATGAATATTTTCAGCACATGTGCCACTTCATTTTCACATGAAGGTTTGGGGTTCTTATTCCAAAGTGTTTTGGACCTCAAAACCCAGGTGTATCCAGCATGCAAGCCAAGGAATTGGAAACATGGGGTTTGTGCTTAAAATTAAAGTTAAACTTCCTCTGTTTTGATCTCCCTCCCTTCAAATAAAGGATATGACAGCACACGCCATCCTCTGTGAGAAAAGAGTTAAATCTACAAAGCACTTTGAACCCCGGAGTGATATCATTCATTTTATTTGTTCTGTTCTGGTTTCTAGTCAAAATGAGAGAAACGCAAAAAGATTTTGAGTCACTGCTGCATTTGTTTTTTTGTTTAAATCTGAAACCCTGAAAATGAAAGGGCAGCAAGACAGGAAATATAAACTGAAACTAAAAAGGAGCCTTGAAGAAGCCCAAGAGAAATGGAAAATCTAAACTTTGCTGGGGTGTCTTCAGCTGTAACGACCTGAAGGTTGAGCTCACCCCAGAGTGGGAAATTGTACTTTTTCATGCAACAAAAGAGAAGAGTTTCTCTCAGGGGACTGATGATTCTGGTCACTTCAAAAGTTCTGATTTCTAAATTAATTCCCTTTATATTTTCTAAAATAATTTCGAAAATACCAACCTCTTACTATGGAGGGGTGTTTTGTTGTTGTTTTGGTGGGGTTTTTTTGTTGTTTTATTTGTTTGGTTTGGTTTGGTTTGGTTTGGTTTGGTTTGGATTGGATTGGATTGGATTGGATTGTTTTGGTTTGGTTTGGTTTGGTTTGGTTTGGTTTGGTTTGGTTTGGTTTGGTTGTGGGTTTTTTTGTGGGTTTTTTCTTTTTTTCATTTTTTGGGGCTTTTTTTGTAGGGAGAACCAGACTTTGATTGTCAGTTTTCAGGGGAAACTGAGGCTCACAGCTGTAACCCAAGATGCCACAGGTTATTCATACTTGGCAATGCTCTTCCAAAAAGCTTATATTTCACAGTTTTCAGGCTAGTGCTTTATCTTTCCCCTTTATTTCTAGAGGGTTGTCTACTCAGTTGCTCAGGATTTTATATCAAGGAGAACCAGCTTCTGACCAGAAGTTTAGAAATTTGCCTTCACAAAATAAACATATTTCTTGGGTTTTTTTTTTCCTCACTGTGTGTGGCTTCTAGTTCTCAGCAACTCATTTCTCTGAAAGAAATTAAAGGAGCCTCCTACAAGCCCCATGACACAGAGTTTCAGTGAAGCAGGGACCAAAAACAACTGTGTCTGAGTAAATGTCTTATTTGGGTGTTTGTAATCTGACTCAGCAGCCCAGACCTTGATTTTTATCTTCTCAGAGGATTGGGTGGGAGGAATGGGTAATAACAGTTCAAAGCAATTCAGCTCCTAACATCTGGGGCTAAAGGCAGGGATGGTATTTTTCAGTAAGGGCTATCAATATCTTGATGTCATTGTTCAGTTGTTTGCCCTGTTGTTGTAACATTTTACAACCAGAAAAGAAGCTCAGATCATCCATGCTTCCTAAAAGACAGTTTACTTGTTTGGAATATTTTAGGAACTACAAATATATTTCATCCTTCCCCCACTGATTTTGCTTGTAACACCTCAAGAAAATACAACAACCAAGCTTGGGTGAAAGTGAACATCAAATGTTGGAAAGATGGTGAAGTAACATGGGTGGAAACTGATAAATTTGATTAGTTTGGTTGGAAAGATCTCTCTCAGACTTCAAATGAAAACAAAGCAGACCTTGCCCTCCCTAAAAATGTAGTTTTTCTGTCAAAGAATAAAAATGCACAGAAATTTGAGTGTTTTTTTGGACTTCAGGCATTCTCAGAAAACCCGACATTGCCTTTAGGGAATCTGAATGAAAACAAACATGCTTTTTTTGGCCACATTTGGCTAGATAAGAGAGGTCATTTGGGTATTTATTTATTTATTTATTTATTCACTGACACCATTGTTAAAACAAGTCCAAACTGAAGATTTCTAAGCATTCGAGTTCCTCCTGCTGCTTTGATTTAGGCCTTTGAAGCTCCAGGCAGGCCAGGGAGGAGGCTGGAGCTGTCTCTGCCAGCACTCTGCTTCTCTGCCTGGGCTGTCCCCAGCCTCTGCTGGGAATTAAGGAGGTTTTGGTTGTGATTTGTCTCCTCTGAGGCAGGGTAGGCTGCCTGCACAGCAGCTGGCTATCTCTCCGTGCTTGCCACTGATTTGCATGTGGCCATGCTGTTTCCTGTAGTTTTAGATCCAGCTCTAGCAGCAGCAGAAAGGCGTAGGTTTAGGTCCAGTCTTACATAGCGGCTTTGTGACCCACTGTGACTCAGAGCCTTGGGGTTTTTTTTGAACTTCCAAGACGGATGCTGAGACAGCTGATACGAGAAGTTGGGGGTGACAGATGGCCTTAAAACACCCCTAAAGGTGAGAATCTGAAAAGACCCACTAGTTAAGACAAGCCTGGTAGCCTTACACTAACACCCATAGGCTTTGTGGCAGGGAGATGTGGGACTGTCAGGATAAAGAGACTCAGGTCTTCATAGAATCATAGAATATCCTGAAATGTGAGGGATCCACAAGGGTCATTGAGTCCAGCTCCTGGCCCTGCACAGAACACCCCCAAAAATCAGACCATGTGCCTGAGAGCAGTGTCCAAATACTTCCTGAACTCTGCCAAGCTGGTGCTGTGACCACCGCCCTGGGGAGCCTGTTCCAGTGCCCAACAACCCTCTGGGGGAAGAACATTTTCCTAATATCCAACCTAACCCTCCCCTGACACAGCTTCATTTGGTTCTCTTTGGTCATGTCATGGGTCACCAGAGAGGCTTCAGACCCCTCTCATATCTCTGACCCTTCATACAGATGATGTGGTTGGGCTTCCTTGGCCAGTGAGCGGCAGCTTGTCCCAGAAGTAGTCCCTGAGTGTGTTTCCCCTTTTGCCCACATGTTTAGGCATGATATGGCACTGGGGGAGCTCCTCTTTAAAGGTCACAATCGTCCTTTGGTCCTTGTGAGGCCAAGGTCAGCAAACATGGTCCCTTAAATTTCACCACCAGTGGTCTTGTAGCTGCTGGAGGTGAATTATCCAGGTCTAGGTGGATTCCATATGCCTGTAATAATCCAATATTTGGATGGGAGGACTTTGAAGGTGTTCAGTTCTGTTGTATAGATAAAGGAGTCACAGCTGAACACCTCAGGTATGGTAGTTTGAGGATGATCCTACGGCTTGTTTGAAAAACTATTCTCAGGCCCTCCTTTAATGAAAAGATTTCTTGTCATTAAACATGGGAGAAGGGAAGGAATCAGAGACAGTGAAAGTGGTTTTTAAATACAAAAACCTTTCAGAGGGAAGGTGAGTCAAGGACCCCAAAATTTCTCAGTGTCACACCAATAGTCATGAGAGGACAACATCTTCCCTTATCACAACATGCAGATGCAGAGTATTTTGAAACCTTGCTACAGAGTGTAAATGTGAAATTATGTGCTTCTGGGATGGCTTCACGCTCAGAAGCTCCAGTTAGAGAGGTGAAAGTTGGTACTTGCAGCTCCTTGACCTGCCACAAGTGGCATCCTGTGAGTGAGCACATTAGAGCATCTTCTGGGGCTCTCCCAGAAATGCCCAGGGTCCTCATTCCCTTCACAGGATGAATTAGTTGGTTTTGTGGAAAACTGTGACCTCAAAGGGGATGCAGTGTTCAGGAGTCAACTTGGATGCCATTAGCTCAGTGTTGATTGCTCCCAGCTCCCACATCTCAAATGAAAGTACAAGAAAAAATAACCCTACCCTTCCCAGTTTTCCATGCTGTACTGCCTTCCGATTGATTTTATTGCAGTTCATTGTTATCCCTAATGAGAGAATTCTGATTTAATGGAGTGTTGGACAGATTGTAGTCAGCACAATTCCTCTTTCCTTCCACTCTTTTTCTGGAGAATAATGTAATATGATCTTTAGCAAGTCCCTTTTTGTTTAAAGGAATATCCAAATGGGGGAATGAGATTGATTGCCATCGTGTTGTGCTTTTCTGTTCTCTGGAGCACCTTCCTGCAGGAGTAACATCAAATGTAAAGACTGAGGAACTTGACCTGGCAGGTGCCAGCTCTTGGGAATACAAATGCTCAGCTGTAGGAAATATCTCAGTTGCAGCAGTGCTGTGGAAGTAATTAGGCAGAGGATAATGGATGGGCTGCAGTGAGATAGGAAGGAATGACTCCACAGAGGTGCTTCATGGTGAGATCATAAACTACAACAGTGGAGCAAGGATGGGCTGGTGATGTCAGCCAAAACCTGTGGTGAAATTTGTCACCTCACACAGGACTTCTCTCTGTCTGTTCCTGCTTTTATAGGTTCCCAAATATGGAGACCCCTCTGCAGGGTGACTGCAGCAAGCATTAGAGATGGAAAGGCTGCTGTGTTTTGGTTGTACGTGAACTACTGGTCCCTGTTTCCCCTGTTACAAAGTATTTTGCATTCAGAAAGCACTTCCTCCTTTCTGAGGACAG
>NW_005054365.1:1143677-1161438 GCF_000277835.1 Geospiza fortis
AGCAGGCACATGGTGTGAATCTGGGGGTGAATCTTGTGGCTGTTCTCTGAAGATCCAGGAGTTGGACTTGATGATCCTTATGGTTGGTCCCTTCCAACTCAAAACATTCTATGATTTTCTGATTCTTTATTAGGGATCACAATACCAACAGCTGGAAAACTCGATGCAACCTTTCCTTTGGGGCAGCCCTTGCCACACTCTGCATGTTGCTTCCCTACATATACAGATGCAGGTGTAGATAAACGGGGATCCTAAGACAGACAACATTAACGTATATGAGTGCTTGCAAGTAGAGGAACGATGATGAGTGAAAGCATTCAATTTCCTCAGTTTTGTTCTGTTGTTAGGTCAGGCTGCAATGGGAAAACACAACATTGAATCAGAAGGTACTGCCTTCAGGAGGATCGTCTCCTCTGCTCTGTGTTTGGGAAGGACTCAGATGTAGGCTCAGAGCTAATCCAAGTGCTCCTTCCCTAGCAGTCTGTGCAACACCTTTTTCTCTGGGCAGCATCTGTGCCCAAACACAACCCCTGGAAAGAGGAGCTCTGCTCTTCCTCCCCAGCCGCCTCTCCCTGCAGGGGATTCCCCTGCATGATCTCATGCAGCTCTGGTGGTAATTATCATCATCTCATGGCTCAGTGGGGTTTGCCTCCAGAGGAACCGACCGCATGGCTTTTGGCACCCAGCTGCACAGGTATGCAACGTCTCACTGCAAGTTAAAAATAAAAAAAAAAGAGAAAAACAAAAAATCAGTAAAAGGTGTTGAAAAAGTAGTTTTCTTAGTCCCCCTTTCACTCTGCTGTTTAAACAGCTTTGTAGTTGTCTGGTTTAGAAAACTATTTCTCAGGCTAATCTATTTTTTTTAACCTTGAAGTTTTCATTTCAGCTTGAAAAACAAACATAACTTCTGTTTTGCCCACAGACTTGCTCCCCCCCTGCCACAATGTTTTGTGATGGCGAGCCATGCAGTTCCTTGAGCCAACCTCTTTTCTTTTTCCCTTTTCAAAAAGAAAAAAACCAAAAATCTCTGCTGTCCGCACTTTCCAGGGATGATTTTTTTTTTTTAAAGAGGCAGTGTGGAAATAATGGTGCATTTTAGGAAAACTTTTGGGGTTTTTTTTCTGTTGTCTTTATTGCCACTTTCTTTATTTCTTTTCCTCTGGTTTTGCAGGGTCAGGAGCTTGGGTAGTTAAGGTGTATCAAAATCCAATGCAACTTTCCCCCCTCATAGTCACACTTCCCCTTGTTCTAGCCTGTGCTACTCTAGGAAAAAATAAGGTGACTTGGAGAGTTAAAGGAAATCTTAGCCCAGCATCACAGTCATCATGTCCTGCCTGCCAGCCTGCTTCAGGAGATGAGGATCTCCCTTTTCCTCCTGTGGCTGGAAGTCTCTCAGTGGGAATCTCCTTGCTGGAGTGTGGTGCCTCCTTGCCAGGGGAGCAGCACATGGGTTGATCTCTGTGAACAGGTTAAATAAACAGGACTATGTTTGGGTTAATTGTCACTGGTTCTACTGCTCTCCATTACTGATCTATCTGGGAGCCTGGCCAAGGAGCAGATGTGAGAGACAGCATCATCACCTCCCTCATCGTCTTCATTGTGTCTGGATTTATCTTTTTTCTTTTCCTTATCCCCCACACCCCTTTTTCTTGTCTTTTATTTTATTTTCTTCCTTTTTTTTCTTTTTTTGGGTTTTTTTTTTCACTATTTTTGTTTTTCTCTTTGGCTGAGCAAATAGGCCAGATGGCAGTGAGGGGAACAGACAGCAAGTGAGCCATGGCATATGGGCAGCCTGTTTAATTTCAACTCCTGTTGGGAAGTGGCTTGCAGGGAGATAAGTTACAAAAGCAGAAGAGGAGGAGGAGTGTGTGTTGCAGGGGAGGGGCAGGAGGAAGGGAAGACCCTTTTTGAGATGAAGCAGCCCAGCTGAGAGGAGTCCGGGGCACAGGGGACTGAAACCTTGGCTGCATTCCTGACACAAAGCAGTAAATTAGCTGTTTCCGAGTCAGTTGGTGCAGGAAGTCTTGTTGGCTGCACATGGGAAGGAGAGATGGGGATGTCTGCCTCAAACAAGGAGGAGGAGGAGGAGATGTCTCCGATTTCCATCTCACTCCCCCTGTCCCAGGCAAGCTCCAGCCAGGTTTAGGACCTGGGATGTGGAGGGGTTTTTTGCCCAGCTGCAGAAGAGGAGTAATGCTGCCCAGATGATTTTTCTTTTCCTTTGCAAATAGGATTGTGTATGTTTTGCTCCTGTGGGCATCAAAGTGAGATCAACCTCTAAATAGTCCTTTGAAGCAAAAGGCATAACTTCTTAAGTTTTGAAACAAAACAAAATAAAAAGTTGGCACAAAACAAAATTAAAGGCAGCTTAATAACAATGTAGTTAACAGTGATTCCCCCTTTCCCTTCTCTTCTGTATTGACCTTCTTTTTTCTCTGTCTCAATTTACTTTTTGGATTCAATGTGCAAGCTATCACTTTCTGGCTATCTCTTCACATCATTCATGCATTTTGGATTTTGTTGACTAAGACCAAAGGGAGTCTTGCCTTAAATGTGTCCTGAATGATTTAGGAAGAAAATTAGAGGGAATTACACTAAATTATAGATATGTGAGGCTTCCTGTCTTTGTTTTGATGTACTCAGACTTTGGTAGAGAGTGAGGAGAGGTAGGTGTACTTTTCTTACTTTTTGTAAATGAGTTGGTTTTGAATCTCAGCTCCACTGAAATGTAGTTTAAAATGGCTACACAATTTAGGAACTTGAGAAGTCTTATTCCTTCCGATGCTTAGTGGGTTTGGTGTTCCTTGGTACAGGTTCTCAACACCTTAATCCTAGAGGCTTTCTTAAAAAACACCTATTTTGGCCAACATCAACAGAATTTTGTTCTGTTTGCTCCTCTTTGATGAGAGCAAGAATGGAATCCCAATACAATCATCACACACATGGACCATTTGGAGCTCTGTGCATGTTATCAGCATCCTGACTGATGGGTGGGACTCCATCTCAATGTGCCCGTGTCTGCGATTCAGCTGTGAGCTCCATGCTTGTGCTTGCCAGGGTGGGAAAACTCCACACACCAATTAGCTCTGGAAATCCTGATTCTCTTGGCAGGATGCAGATGATCCTGGGCAGCAGTTGTGCTCTAAGCCTGCACAAAGAACTTTTTATATGGCTTTAATTCTGCAGAGAAGTTTTTATTCACTAGAGATTCTGCAGAGAAATGATTATGCATCACTGGCTTCATGGAGCAGAATTTTAACTTACAGCTCAGGCACTCCTCCACTGATTAGTTTTAACATGAAATAGAAACACAAGCCTGTGATTTATTGGTGAAATATTTAAGATAGATTGTTGAATTATTTAAATAGCAGAGTTTAAAGCAGGCAAGATAAAATAAAACAAAACAAAAAAGGCAGTTCATCCAAATAAAAGCTCAGTTTTCCTGAATTTGAAAACTGCACATTTAGACTCACTAGTTATCTGAAAAAAAACTTTCCGCTTTTATTACCCTCACAAAAAACCCCTAATTTTGAATCTTTTTCCATTTGATCCCTGCAGACTCTGTTTCATGTGCAGTGCCAGTAATTGTTGCAGCCTCCATCATTTCCTACCATTCATCTAGCACGTATTTGGGCACTCACCCACACTGCATGCAGTTTTCCTCTTTCTACAAATGCTACTGGAGAGGTTTTTTGGCTTACTGTTGATAAACCAGGTGAGGACTGCTCCAGTCTTCTTGCCTGGGACAACACCCCATCTTGGCTTGCCCTTAGAGGTGACCTTCCATCCTACCTCAAAAAAACTTGTTTGCATCTGCTGCATTTCACTTTCCCCGTTGCCCTCTGGCATCTGTGTGACATTGCCACAAAGTAAAATTTGGGATATCTTCTCAGAAGAGGAGACAGCGGTCATAGTTGTGATCTTCAAAGACTCCAGAGTGGTTGCAATAACAATGTAGACTTGTGAAAGTGTGAATAAAGTGTGAATAGGCATAAAGATGTTTTGTGGACCCTTGACATTTATTTAATAGAATCACAGAACAATTTGGGTTGGAAGGGACCTTAAAGATCATCTGGTTTCAACCTCCTGCCACAGGCAGGGACACCTTCCACTGGGGGTGCTCACAGCCCCATCCAACCTGGCCTTGAACACTTTCAGGGATGGAGCCTGCACAATTTTTCTAATTTTTCCCCTAATTTTTTGAGATAAAATATACAGGACTTGCTGCATCCTATGGAGCAGTTAATGTTTTCAGTTTCTGTTTGTCTAGGATTCTCCAAATCTGAGAAATCTTGCTCACTTCCTGAGCCATGCCTGTTCTGAATATCAGATCAGTGTAACACATGAAAAGCAAAGGTGATTAGTCTTTGACCTGTCTTCAGTAAAAACTCATGGGAAATGTGCATCAAGACCCATGGATAGCTTTGAAAATTTCAGTCCTTTCTCTTCATCTACTCACATTTCAGTGCAAAAAAAGAAATATTTTTCAAGTCTGACCTCCTCTAGCAAGCCCTTCGTCTTGGGCTGTGCGTCTGAGAAGGAGAAAACTTTCAAGTCCTGATTCTTTTAAATGTGGCAGCTGAATAAAAGATAATTAGGACAGGCAAATCCAAACAGTACTTTTGCAAATGGTATTTTTTTTCCCTGTGTATGTCTATATTATACTTTTCCACCTGCCTTCAAAGGGAAGCTGATAAAAAGGATTTGCTTGGCCTTTTTGTTGCTGAAGGGGGAAGGGTGCCATTTTTGTGTAGTGCTGCGAGACAGATTCTGCAAGTGAAACTACCCCAGCAGGGGCAATCCTGCCCGGAGGGGACAACTCCAGGGACTGAAGCAGATTTTCTCTTTTTTTTCCTTTGCTCTCCTTTGTGGATTTGTTGTGCTGTGGGACCAGGTCTTTTATGGCATGTTAGGAGTGGGGTTTATGGAGCAATCAACTCCATCAGCAGTAGTGGCAATCGCATAATGCTTTGGTCTTTTGTAATAGATTTTGTGTGTATGAGCTGAAAGTATGGCCAGGAGGGAAGGGGATGTGAAATGTTGTCTTTTTTTTTTTTTCTTTCTTTCTTTTTTTTTTTTAAGTTGGAAAGAGTCTGTCTGAGTTCCTTTATGCTTTTCAGGCTCAGGGATGAGAGAGAGCGTGCGTACGTGTGCGTGTCTGTGCCCATACAGTCGCTCAAGTGGGAAAAAACCCCGTTTACAGTTCACACAGGAGGAATTTCTGATGGAGACAACAGTGCTAAGCAGAAAGGCACATCCTGATCTCTAGCAAGTGAGGGGCACGCTGGCGGACACACGCACACAACACATACTCTCCAGGCGCTCTGCATAATACGTGCAAAGCGCTGCCCTTTAATGAACGTAACCTATGGTGGCTGGGATGCAGCCGGCCAGACCTCACCATTAATAAACTGGGAACATTCTTCTCCTTTTTAGTCCCTTTCAATGCCAGCCCTGCGTTTTGATCTCCCTTGAATGCTGCTCCCCCTCATTTGGGGCTCCAATTCTGAGAAGATTTGGCGCATTGTTTGAGGTCGCAGGATGTCGGATTGATTTCGGAGCTTTTGTATTGACTCCGGGCTCCTGAATGAAGCTGTCATGTGTGTCTGTGGTTGGCTAGCAGGCTGTCCGGCTGCAAGCTGTGCCTTCCTTTGTTGTTTAGGCCTCATTGAGCTGAGGGAAGAGGCTCATTTCAGGGTGATTTACCACCACCCAAACACCAGCTGTCTGTTGTACTGCTGCTTGCCTCCACCTTGGATTCAGTTCTTGTTTCCCTTCCTTTCCCCCCTTCTCTCCCACTCTACCACTGTAGGCACTTGGGTACTGGTTCTTCAAAATGTGTGGATCACCCTGACAGAACAGCAAAAAAAAACATAACAAACACTGAATGTGTTGTTCTTCCTAATGGTGTTTATGCGGCCAGGGGGATTTTTAGAGTTTGCCGTTGCAGTGCTATACATAGGCTCAAAGAATGACATCCCCTGTTGGAAGGGACTCACAAGGATCATTGAGTCCAAGTCCTGGCCCTGCACAGGACAGCCCCAAGGATCACACTGTGTGCCTAAGAATCTTGTCCAAATGCTTTTTGGACTCTGGCAGACTTGAGGCCTTCTCTGGGGTGGTTCCAGTGCCTGACCACCCTCTGAGTGGTTGTGCCAGCTCCCTAGGGAAAAAGATGCTTCCAGTATTTTCAATTGCCGTTGCTCAAAAGAGAGAAAGGCTAATGAAAACCAAGCAGGTTAGAGCCCAGCTGGACCTGTCAGCTTCTGCAAGGTGCATGGCACAGTGCTAAGCCAAGCCCACCTCTGGAGCTGAGTTTTCCAGCCACAGACTTGGAAGACAGGATCCTACTGTCAATGCCAGCCAGCAACTCCAGAGCACAGAGCCTGGCAGCTCCCTGGAGGCCGGCTGGTGCCATGTGCCTCGTGTCTGACTCCTTTAAGCGGGGCTGGCAGCTCCACACGGGATGGCTCTGGGCAACGCCGCCGTGATTTGTGTGTGCCCTGCGCCTCCCCTGGAGCTGCTGGCGTGAAACGAGTTGTGACCGACCCTCATTTGACTTCTGGGTGATGCAGTTCGGTTTTTCTCGACCACAGGCTGTTAAAACTGACAACTGCTCAGCTCCTGTCACCCGTGCAGCTGAGATAATTAAGCCTGTTACTATTATTACGGGGTTTTTTTTTTTATTTTTCTGCAAACTTTGGCCAACTGCTGGAGCCCATGGTGCAAGGAGGTGGGTGAGGCCAGCCAGATTCCCTATAAGAGGTGCATAATAGGACATATGTCAAGGAGCCTTCTTGCTTTTTTGCCCTGGGAAGGGTGATGTCTGGCAGTGGATGTGAGTCAGCAGAAGGCAAAGCAATCTTCCCTGCTGGAAAACCTTGTGCCTACCTGCTTCTAAACAATAGCACCTCATGTTCCTAAGAAGCCAGGAAACATAGAAATTATTCTCATTGAATTAAGACCAAATAATACAAATTAATACCCAGTCAGATGAGGCTCCTCTCTTTTTGGTGTTCTCTCTTTCCCCTGTGAGCATCAAGCACTGCCGGACAAAGAAAGCAGAGAAATATTAGGAGGCAACAACCACAGCAGGATAGCCCCGATGAGGTGTTTTAATTTCTTAATGAACTCCTTGGGCGCTAGAAACTGTAAAATAACATACACATAAACAAACAAAAACTCCCTAACCCTTAGCACCCTGTAGGGCTCTGTTTCAGATCACTGAATAAAAGCTGAAGTTGCACATGCATGTTTAATGTAACACAAGGTGTGTGCTGTGGAAAAGCATGCTTTCCTCTAATCTGGTTCCAGACAGAAGCATCCAAACAGAAGCCCCTTTCCCTATCCCCACTGAACTGCTTGGTGTATGTGAGGAAACCCCTGAATGACAAGGCCTCCATCTGCTCTGGAACAGAGTTGCGACTGGCTGCAAATGTTGTCCATATGCTTTTTTTTTTTCCCTTTTGCCTTTCAACTTAGCTGCCTAATGTTAGACACCTATCTGCAAATTAATCATCTGCTCATAAGGAGCTTTCCTAAAATAAGGTGGAAGTAGTAGCTCATTCATCCGAAGCACATTAAGAGAGGTGCATCTGCAGCTGGAAAAGGAGGTAGGATTATTTATCCAGTGTATTGATTTCATTTGGGTTTTCTTAGGGAATTGAAGAGCCCCTTCATTCTTGTAGTGTCAGAGGAAAAGGAAAAAACTCTCAAGTTTTGGGTTCATATTTTCTTAGTACTCTTGATTTTCCATGTGGGTATGGGTAACATCTTGTCATTTCTCTCTGTGAAATAAAACTGGTGATACTTCTGTTTGGGCAGGAGAACGTGGCCATGGTTTGCCATGAGCTCAGGTGGCATTAGACCCATAGAAGGGTCTAAAAATGGGAATTTTTTTCCCCTGGCTTGTGGTTAAAGAAGGGTTGGATTATTTTATTTGACATAACAACTTTGCAGTGGACAGTGGGGCAAGCTGAGCACCAATGAGACATATGTGGATGTAGTTTCCTTAACACAAGTGTATGTTTAAGCTATAGGTGCCCCAAGGCATCCAGTGGCCTTTTGGGAAATGTGTGAGTCTTTCCTAGCGCTTTTTATAGTTCCAACTTGTCTCATATGCTGCAGTCTGTCTAGAAGATACTCTGTGGTTAGACAAAGGGGTGTCTCTCCTCTCGGTTTCCTATCTCTAACACAGCATTTTAATACACTTGCTTTAACTTACAGTTTAGGCACTTCTTTCTGAGAAAAAAAAATAAAATTACTTTAATAGATTACAGACCAGTTGTTAAAGGATTGTATAATGGGGCAAGAGTGAAACACCTTTGACAGATGGGAGTCACAAGCAGAGGAGGCCAGTTGGAAGTGGTCCCCTGGAAACCTCAGAGTCTGCCAGTTTGTGATCAGCAGCCCAAACATAAGACATTTTGGGTAGTTATCAGATTAGGTATCAGTACAACCTTTTCAGCGTCGTAGTTTTTTTCCAAGCTTCTGTTTTGGAAAGAGAGAAAAAGATATTTTCTGCACATTATCTGACCTTGCTGAGCTTTGTGAGATGCTGAGCTCACCAAGTAAGAGACCTCTCCACACCTAGCAGGTTGCAGACTCTCCCAAGGTGACCAAAAGTTTATCTGCCTGTTTTTAATTCCTGCCACCAAGGGTCATTGCTCTGCTGTGCCCTGACATTGAGCAATGGCTGCAATTCCTTTTAATTGTGCCCTTTCCCTTCCTCATCATTTAGGGCAGAGCACTTCCACTTGGCTAAACTCACTGACTATGTTGGGATCTTCTTTTCTATATAAATTAATCCAGCTGAAATCTCATGACTGTTCATGGCTGCACATGAGCAGATTCTCCCTCTGTTCCCCAGCAGATGCCAAGAGTGTTTATTTTTCAGCTGTGGACAGCAAAATTCTGGAAGTAGGCAATGTCTTTGTGTGCATGCCTATGGAAAAACAAGTAATTGCGATACATTTGTGGGGACTTCACTGGCTCTTTTTGACTCCATGCAGTTTAAATTCAAGCAGCATTTTGACCAAGTCTGGCATCCCAACTCCTTTCTGCCGTGGTGATTTATCAAGATGTCCAGGTTTGATAAGTAGCAAAAATACTTTGGTGAAGAACCAAAGTGACAAATAATCCCCAGAAAAGAACCCTGTTAACATGAGGAACCTTGCTGCTTGGATCATATTCAGTCAGTCTGATGGGTTTTCAACAAAATATAGGTGTCGGAGGTCAGCTTCTCTCTCAGACTGTTGGTTACAGGTAAAAGGACAGCGAGTGGACTCTGTTTCTTTGCAAATCTCTGTTGGTTTGAGCATCAATCCCGGGAAGTATCCAAGACCAGATTAGACAGAGCTTGGAGCAACCTGGTCGAGGGGAATATGTCCCTGCCCATGGCAGAGGGTGGAACAGGGTGATCTCTAAGGTCCCTTCCAACCCAAACATTCTATGAGTCTATGTCACAAACATTGCAGAGTTGTACCTGCAGTGTTAGCTGAGAGTGTGCTCTCGGATTCCTGGCATGGATTTACCAGGGGTGATGTGGACTCATTGTTCTACTGTGAGTAAGTCTCTCCTGAAGACTTAATTTCACCAAATCTGGGCACATTAGAAGCAAGTAGGCATGAATTTGGTAAACGTGAACAGAAGAAGTAGTGTATGAGCTTTTCCTCAAGTCACTGCTGTTTGGTATTTGGGTGAGTATGCTAGACATGTTCCTGTTCATGCAAGTGTATGAAAACCATGGGTTAAAATAACATGTTTCTTTTCAGCTTTGCTTTCCCACTGTCGTTTTCTACACACTTTGCCTTCCTTCTGCCTCTGTGTGACTTCCCTCATGTTGGGATATTATCCTTTGGGGAAGTCCTCTTGGCAGATTGGGAGCTCCCCCTCTGTGAAAGTGAACTTCCCAGCAGCACAGGAAGAGTCCACAGGCTGCTCTTTCTTCCCCTGCTCCTGATCACAAATACAAGCCCCTTGGTCTTCAGTGGTTCAGATTGTGCTGATGTTTTTCCTTCCTTATCTCTTATAGGGAAAAGTCATTGGAGATTCAAAACTGCTTATGAGTTGTGGTTGCAGAAAAGGGAAAAATTCTCAAGTGAAAGACTCAGATCAGGTCAGTCAATATGTACCTTAACTGGTGAAATCTGAGAATGTCTTAACATCTGATGGATTTGGTCTGCGTTGTTGCATATCAGAATTCCTGGACACAAACAGAGTCCTTGGCATGATTGACAATGGTATAACGTTAATGTTTTTGTGTTTGTTACTTGTAGAAAAACCCTCAAGCAAGGTTGGGGATTCATTGCACTAGGAGATGTTAATTCCCTAGCCTGGCTTATTCCCATCTGGTTTATTTATTCATGAATTCTGTTTCTTTATAAGAATCCACTCCAGGCAATGCCTCTCTTAAAGAATATTGCTTTTCCTTGCTGGCTAAATGCATGCAACCTTTGGTCTCCTACTGTAGCTGCCTGGATGGGTGGTAGTTCATTGCATGCTTTTGTTCTGAAGTGACACCATCACAAGGACATTCTTTATTGGGGTTCCTCATGACATTTGTTCACAAACCAATGGCCAGGTTTCAATATTCATTACTTGGAATGAATGGCCCCTTATTCTAAAATTGGTCAAATTGACATTGGTGGGATCACTGGTAGGGTTCAGTAATTGCAAGTGAGATGGACTGTGCTTGGAATAACAGCCAGCTGGTGGTCTCTTCCTTCCCCCTCCCACTTGGCACTCATTCAGACTAGCCAAGTTCATCCCTGACAATCTTTTTTTAGTCCTTATGGCCTCCTGTCTTCGTAGCTAAAGACGAGTTTGAATCTGGAGATAATTTTTTCCAAAGATGAAACAAAATTTGGTTTGAGCATAAACATTTTATAAAATCAGGTCACCCAATGTTAATGTGGCAGAGTGAAGCAACTGGTCTCAATTACCAAATAATTTTGCTCTCTAATGTATCTTGAGGACCAGCCTGTGACTGGATTTAGTTTAGACCTGGGGCAGATTCAAACTGTGTCCATGAAGGCCCAGAAACTCCTGATAGTTTCCTGAAAGGAAAAGAGATGAATTCTCAGGAAGAAAAGTGTTTTTTGCCTTCAACAGGCATGTTCATAAACTTTAATTAACAATAGTTTCAGAGCCTTGTCTTGTTGATGTTTGAGATTTGAGAACAGATCTATCTTATCTATAAACCTATCCATCCATCAATATATCTGTTCTGCAGTATTTTCTGTTGTGAGGACTGTTGGTCACACTTATAAATCTTTTAGAATTAAAAGTCACACTTTTTAGAATTAAATCTTTCATTGATTTGCTTTGTTTTGCTTTGGTGCTTTTATTAGAATTTTCAAATTAACAAGTTAATTGTCATGAGCTATACCATCAGTTTACCATCAAGACAAGGATTCATACTACCTTTCTTTAAAGGACTAGCTTCCCATTCTCTCAAATGCAAGCTTAATATTCTCATTTTGAGGTTCTAACACATCAGGGGGAAATTAATTTAGAAATAAACACACTTACTAATCTTACTCTTTTTTATTTTGATGTACTGTGGTTGAATTACTTTAAGGGGACCAGAACACTGTTAAAGCACTGGTAGCATTGATTAGAAATAAAGTTGGAAGATTTTGATTGCAGAGGGGTTTTACAAAGCACTATCTTTAGCAAAGCCTGGGTAGTAGACCTCAAACTCACAAATGGCAATATTTTAATTAGAGTGTAGGCAACAGTTTTCAGAGGGGAAAAAATATCCCATTCTCTTTGATGGTTTCTGGAACAGTGATAAAATATTTTTTGCGTTCAGTTACTTCCTGAAATCTAATTTTTGATTCTTGATGATGTGTTGACCATATCAGTACCTCTTTATTTGCTGTATCAACATAAACTGTTGGGCAAGTGCTCGCTTCAGAGGCTGCAAAGCTCATTCTTCATGCTCCTGGCAGGGTCCTGTCTATGTTCCAGGGGATAGGAGGTAGATGGGGAGGAAACTAGTACAGGAGGGTGGGTGGCAGTGTGGAACATTTGTCTGTGAATGCAGGACCTCAGCTCAGCTTATAAATTATCCCCTGGGCCTTGTAGATAAACAGAGACTTCTATGGTGACATCGGCTGGGAAAGGCAAACACTTGCTGATGATTGTAGACTAATCCTCCAGGACACTAATTGCCAGAAAACCAAGGAAGCATTTTTTTAGGAACAGCTTGTTTCACTTTGTGAAGGGGAAAAACAGTGCACTGGATTTAGTTTTGTTTGTAGAGCTGTACCTCCTGCACCCAGTCTCAGATTTTAAAGATTTACCTTCGTTATTGTTGTTGGGACCTTTTTATTTTTTTCCCCTACATTGCTTTGTGTTTCACTCTGGTGCCTCTGTAAAGTTTTGTGAAAATGCAATTTAGTTTTCATTTGCATGAATGTATGCATAAATAGGTATGTGGGGTTTTATACCATTAGCTATGGTTTGGCTAAAACTTGGTTTTAAAGTCACCAACTACTTTTCAGCTGAAATTTTTGTGAGAGGTGATGTTTTGCAAAGAGTTGATTTTTCTTTCATTACTTCAAGTGATTTTGGAAACTGGCAAAAAAGTCCTAAACACGCTGCCCCAGCTGAACCAAATCATAACCTCGTTGCCAAGGATTTAATTTACCAACATTTCTTACTTCAGCCTGGAGAAGAGGAGGCTTAGGGGAGACTATTGTAGTTAAAACTTCTTTGTGAGGGGAAGAGGAGGGGCAGACACTGATCTCTCCACTCTTGTGAGCAGACAGGACTTGAGAAAACAGCATGAAGCGGAATCAGAGAAGATTTAGGTTGGATATTAGGGAAAGGCTCTTCCCACAGAGGGTGCTGGCCCTGCCCAGGCTCCCCAGGGAATGGGCACAGCCCTGAGGCTGCCAGAGCTCAGTAAGTGTTTAGACAGCGCTTCCAGGGATGCACAGGGTGGGATTGTTGGGGTGTCTGTGCAGGTCGAAGAGTTGCGCTTGATGATCTTGATTCAACTCAGAACATTCTGTGATTCTGTGATTCTCCAGGATGCCTCTAAAAGCAATGGCACTTCTTGACCTGTGCCCTGCTTCCCTGAGTTTGGCAAAGACACCAACTATCTGCATGGTATTTTCCATGTTGCAAGCCACCAGTGTGTAAAACCTGGACCTGTCAAGGGCAGAAGTCCAAATGGGCTTACACAGGGCTGGAATTTCACAACAGGTACAAGGAGCCCAACCTTCCTGTTGGGTTTGCACCAGAACAGGAGAGGGACTGGTGGTCTGTGTTGTGGCCCCCCAGTCCAAATCAAACCCTGCATGATGACGTGGTAGGGTAAACAGTGCAATGTAAATCCCACCAAAGCTTTGAAAAACTCAAAGGGAATAGAGCTGAGTGCACTGAAGAAGTAGAGTAGCATCCCCGATGGACGGTCTTGAGGAAGCTTTGAGTCAGTGAAGCAAGATGATGGAGAGGTGTCCCCAGATGAGGTCACCTCTTGCAAGCAAAAACCCCATATCCTTGTCTGCCTTTGGCACCATTGCTTGTTGTTTGTGTGCTTTGTGGGAGTAAAATTTATCCATGCTCTGAGGCCCAGAACCAAGCCTCTGCACCACAAGCAGAGACTAATTGTAAGTCTCATATATGCCCTTTGGAGTGCTTATTAGATTCCCATTAGCTTATGCTTCCCCATAATGTTATAAAGTTACAATGTTCCTTATTATTTGAGATGCATTGTTGTTTAACAATGACAGTCCTGGACTAGGATTTCCTCGTGCCAAGTAGCATACTAACATAAAGAAGGAAAGATGTTTCCCAGGGAGCAATTTCATTTGTGTGCTTTCTGAGGAAAACAAAAATGTAATTTAAGAACAGGAGGGAAATGTGTGGGTGGGCAAATAATGTGCATATTAGAGTTATGCATAAGGTTGACAGCCAGAAGTAGCAGAGTGCACCATATCCTCAGCACGTGCAGCTTTCCCTTCTGAGGGTTTAGTTTTATTTGCTTTCCATTGCTTCTCCCAAAAGGTGGGTGACTCATCAGTGTTTAACTGCTTTTATACTTTGATTTGCAGTTGTTGTTGTAGAGGTTTTTTTCCTTTTTTTCTCCCCTCTTTGCTTAACTTTTCTGGTGGTTCCTGTGAGATCAAGTGTTACTGAGAAGTCAGATCCCCTTTTCCTTCCCTGTGTTTGGTCCTGGTTTTAATATGACAAACATGTTCCTCCTCTGGAAATGGTATCCATGCTGCAGAGTAATTATTTAGTGAATGGTGGATCCAGTTCATGTTGGCAAGGATCAGATTAATCATTATTAATCATGACCCCTCTGACAGTAACCTCATCCTTTGCCTAAGTGCTGCTCTTTATTAAGAAGTAAAAGCTGTTAGAGAATGGCTGAGCCACTGCTTTCGATGCACCAGCACAGGGCTCAGGACTTCTGGCAGGAGGCAGAGGAACTCAGTTCAAAGCTAAAAATAGATGCACATGGCCCATGTTCCAGAAATGAAATAGGCAGCTTCCCCTGTGGGCTGCTTCGGCCTCATCTGAGTGTCCTCCTTTCCCCTGAAGCCTCACGAGATTTTGGCTCTTTCCAAAGGTTCATCTCAGTGTTAGGGATTGAATAATCTCTCTCAGACTTTTTTTGCTTGTCTGCTAATTTGTTTTTCTTTTCAAACCAAAGTAGATTTCAGTATAATCTAATGCATGTGCAGTCCTTGCAAGGATAGGACTTTAAGATCCATTTTAAGATCCTGGTTGCAGCAGGATTCAACAGCTGGTGAGACTAACCAGGAGCTTAGCTCCCTGGGACTTCAGTGGCACCAAGCAGAGCATAAACCAAGCACCCTTTCTGAGGATTTTTGGATTCCTTGAAGAAAACACTGCGCTGTTGAGGTGAAGCATGTGGTGGTGTTCATCTTGTGCAAAACAGTTGTGAGAAGTCAAACTTCACTCTCCAAGTCACTGGACTGGGGTTTGCAGAATTATATATATACATATTTATGTCAGAACAGAGCTTTCTGTCACCAGAGGGCTGCTGAGAGTAAACAGCAGTTTAATTCATAATTATTTTGGTTTCCCTAGCAGTTTCAGGTTCTTTTTAAAAAGGTGAGGCTGTCCTATCCATTGATGTTGTCGTTGTTTCAGCAAAAGCACAATGACTTAAGTACTGGACTGAAACCAATCTCCACAGACTTCTCACCCCACAAAGTCCACCTTAATTACTTTTTAAAATGTTTTCACTGGCTGTCTGGAATTCCAGGGCAAAATCATTTAGGACAGAAAAGGAAAGGAAAACATCTTTTGTCTCCATCTAGCTCCTCATTACCTGGCTGGTAGCAGTAGAAAATTGGAGCAAACCTGCCATGTTATTTTGATCTTTGCCAAAGTTGTTGTGGGAATAACACTGTTTAATGGTTGAAGGAATTTATAGAAGAATAAAAGTAACAGCAAAGATGAAGGGACCAATACAAATTGTCTGGTAAACTGCTGTGAAATGTTACATGTTCAGGGCTACTGATAATTTCCCATCTTAAAAAAAACAGGGTAGGAGGTTGTAGGAGAGGAGGGTGAAAAGTGTGTAAAATAAACCCTCCTCTTTAAATAGCTAAGTGTCCTGGGCTGAATTGTGTCAGGGCTAAGTTCCTTTGGCAGCCAGCACTGTTATATCTGCTGAGGGCATAGCAGAGGACTGAGACCAAATTTTGGAGAATCTGCCTTAGCCTTGCTGGCTCTCCCTTGCATTTCTTCCACTTGTTAGCAAGAAATGCACTGAGGCATGAAATGAAGAAGTGCAAAGGCTCCTGTACTTCATCTGAGCAAATCTGGATCACACCCCCTCAGTTAATGTTTCTCTCAGCTAAAAGAAATAAGAGTAATAAAAATAAGTGAAACCATTGGCTAACTTGGAATTACATGGGTGGAATGAAGCAGGAGAAGAGAATTGTAGGAGTGAGTGTATGCTGTCCACCATCTCCTGTGCCCACAATTATGGCAGAGTTTGAATCGCTGCTTGAAAAAAATCATTGGATTCTGCACAGGTTATAAAAACCTGAAACAAGAAGTAAAATTTAAAGAGAGACTGTTAAATGTCTGTGGTATCTGGGCAGTAAAGGGCTCTTAAAAATACTTTGCTGGTATAATAAAGCAGGATAGAAGATCATACAAAGAACTTGGAACTGTAGGAAAGTGCTCCAGTTACTGAGAACTCATAGAAGTGTTATATATAGCACCACTGATAAACACATCCCTTTTGGATCTGCCTATTAAAAGCAACCCTTATACCTCTGTCATTATGCTTATCTAACCAATTAAATTTTTAGTGTTCAAAATACTAATGTAATACTTGTGCATGTTGTTCTTCCTGCCATGTCAGAGGGTTTCAGTCTTCCATGATTCAGGTGTTGTACTTAGCCAGATGGATCACCTTCACTTATCCATTCACTTGCTGCTGGTGGTGCTCTAAGGGGAAAGTTTCACTTGGTGAACCTAAATGCTGCAGAAAATTTAATCTCGGAAATTATTTATAAAAGCTGGAATCCTCTCAGTGGGATCTGGCTGGGGACAAGAAGTGTTTGAACAACAGATGCCCCAGATGCCTTTTCTCAGGACCTCCCAATTTCATCCAGCAACTCTGTCCAGGTAATTGCTGGATCTGCAGCTGAGTGTCTGAATTCCTGGTGGCTGGGAAAGTTTTTTAGTTTCATTCATCTGTTGGGAATGGAAGCTGGATGGATTAGTCCCCATTCTTTGGATTTATTTAAGTCTTGAAGTGATAGTACTATGAAAGAAATTTCCTAAATGTAAACCTCTGAACACAAGAGATTGAAGTTATGGGTGTCCTCTGCAAGTTCAACTGTGGTAGGTTTGTCTTGTAGTGAGTTACACCTCCTTTCACACAATGCCATTTGTAAGCTGACATTTCTAATGACCTTTTATAATCACCTATTTCCTTTTCTCGCTCATTTTATGAATAGTCTTGTACTCACTTCAAGAGTTTTCCGCCTTATGGTCTCCTCTTACTGTTCATATTAATTTCAAAGTGGGTTGGGCTTCCTGTAAAGTGTAGCACAGTGTAGACTGAAGTTCAATAGAACCTTTCTACCGGAAAAGGGAGACCAAAAAACTCATAGTGCCCTTTCTTTTTGTTGCAGCAAAGGCTTCAGAAGTGCAGTCAGCAAATTGCCTTTTTTCTTTTTCTTTTGAGGCACTTCTGAATGTGAGCATTAACACAGTGCCCTGCCCCAGTTCAGGACGTAAAGATTGGGGCTCTGACCTTCTCTAGTGAGTGATGATCCCATTGCACTTTCCCTCCTGAGCTGGAGCTGGCGATGATGTTTTGTCCAGGCTCTTATTCAGGATATGCTTTCAGCCAACTTTACTCGACCCTCTGCCTTCAGTGGGACATATAATTCTGGACTTCCTGCCCTAAATTGCTGTGCACTGCCACCTTGCATTGATGGGTCCTTTGTTCCACCTTGGAGGTTGGTTCATTTTGGTGCTGGATGAAGGGAAGCCATACTATTTTGAAAACCAGTTTGAGAGCCCTCTGAATGAAAACTGTTGGTAACATGAAAAATATTATTGTTATCAAGTGTCATCCCTGACCTCAAATGCTGAATTTGAAATGGTCATTTGTACTCCTCAAAGACAAACAGCATGTTAAATGAGAGCTAAAACAGCTGAAGAAAATTATGTTCTTAGGCTTTGAAATCCTAGAGAGAATTAACAACTGTTTTGTTGTTTTCACTGATTTCTTTGCATGGATGAAGAT
>NW_005054365.1:1161448-1165518 GCF_000277835.1 Geospiza fortis
ACCTTTGCCTTAGCAGCTTACCTGCTGTCAGGAGACTCAGCCAAGGCAGGAGCAACATGCAGATGGATGAGAAAAAGGCCTGGGTGAAGATTTGGACTTGTCCGTTTGATAATTATATAAGAAGGATCATTTTCCTCATTATCCTCTGATACTCTGTCTGCCTCTCATGGAATCACACAATCATGGAATGTTAAGGGGTTGGAATGGATCTTAGAGACCATCTTCTCCCAAACCCTCCCTGGCATGGGCAGGGTCACCTCCCACCAGACCAGGTTGCTCAAGGTCTTATCCAGCCTGGCTTTGAGAACTGCCCGGGTTGGGGCATCCACAACCTCCCTGGGCAATCTGTGCCAGTGTCTCACAGCAAAAATATTCTTCCTGATATCTAAATTTCTTGTTTTCCAACTTGTACCCTTTACTCCTTGTCCTATCACTGCAGTTCCTGCAGAAGACTCCCTGTCCAGCCTCCCTCTGGGGCCCTCTCACATACTGGAATGTTGCTATGAGGTCTCCACACAACTTGCCCTTCTCCAGGCTGAGCAGCCGCACCTCTGCTGCCTTTCCCACTCTGCCCTGTTACCATTTCCCCTTAGCAGATGCCAGCATGTGAAGACACCGCAGCAGGGTCAGCCTCAGTCAGCCACCTTTCAGATGACAGATGCCACGTGAATCCAGATCCCATCTCCTCTGAGGCTGGTGCAAACTGAGCAGCCCTCTCAGAGCTGCTGAGAGCTGTGAGGTGCAAGGGAAGTGCCAGGGCTTTGTGGAAGCTGGCAGATGGAGAGCGGGACTTGCCTTGTTGGTTGGAGTGTGGTGCTCGAAGCTTTGTGGAGCACTTCACGCCTGTCTCAGTCAGCATGGGTGCAAAATGCAACCCCAGCAGAATGGTGGCAGGTTGCACCCTCCTTTTACTGACGCTCTACCAGAGTCAATGTCAAGACGATGAAATTCAGGTCCTGTATTTCAGCAGGTCATCTGTCTGGAATTGTACCCAATATGCTGGCTCTGCATTCAGCAAATATTTGGTTCTGACTCTGGTTATAGATGGAAAATGTATTCAGTTAAATTTTCCATCAGCTCCAGCTCCTTTTTCTGCTGTTGGGTTGACCATGGTGAGAGGAACATTTTGAATTGCTCCATCCAAACAGGCCTTTGTTCCTTTTGTCCTTTTACTCCCTACTATATCTCACTTCATGGGTTTCTTGTTCTTGCACAGGAGTCTGCCTAGGTAAGTGACAGTAGATATGTGTGTGCCTTGGGTTTTAAGTCTCCTTTTATAGGCCAAATCAGTTTTTAAAACATTACCTCCTGGAAACCACTCAGAAAGCTCTGTCAAATAGAACTGTAACCAAAATTTTCTTTGTAGAAGAAAAAAAAAATCCCTCGTGCAGGGGAGAAATCATTCAAGCTGTAGTTTGAAAGTCTTTCAAGCAGGTGGAAAAAGAGGAGGTTCAGTGCCTATGGAGTTGGCTCACCCTTCAGAGATACTCAGTCTGTCACAGGTTTCCCACACAACCAAACGTGATTTAATTCCTGGAAAACCTCAGCTCTCTTATAAAGAAAGCAGTGAAAGCAGCACTGATATCCTTCATGTTAAAGGCTGGGGAGTACTTGGATATTGGCATGGGGTAGGGATTGCCTGAGGTAGGTTAACTCTAGCTTGCAATATAGTACAGCTCCTACTAGCCTCATGACAGAGGGGTGTTTTATTCTTTTCCTTTTTATGTTGTATCTTAAAAAGAAACAGACAAAATTGTGATCTAAAGTAGCTGGAAAAAAAAAAAAAAAAAAAAAAACCAACTCAAAAAGCCATGTGATTCGCTGCAGGAATAAATCCCCTTGGCAACTGGTCCCAGCCTGGAGAATATATTCACAGCTGGGTTATAAACCCTCAGAACCAGCCAACATAACCTTAACTAACACAACATTACTAAGGCACTGCTGTAATAGGATCATTCTGCTATGGCTCCTGGGCATGTTTTAAGTGTCATCAATTTAGTCTACAACTGGAGGCTGTTAAGTGCAAAACCATTTTAGCAACTGCATCTTACATGCAGGAATGATTGAATATTAATGGCTTTTCTTTTGTTGAGGAAAAACACAGAGAGGAAAGTGAAAATCCACAGGAAACCTCACTGTCTGTCCTTGAGTAGTGAAGTTCATTTTTGGAAGACAGCAGGATCAATCTAGCAGCTGAGTATTGGAGTGGGAGGCCAGGAAATTGACTCTCATTCTCTAGCACTGATCTCCTGTGCAAACTCAGCCAAGTTATTTCACCTCAGTTTCCCTTCTCAGCCTTATCTCTCCAAGGAGGTGAATTATTTGACAGAGTAGTTATTTCACTCCCTTTTTGGAACAAGTTAGACTCCACCTGCACAACACTGAGAGCAAACAGGAAAAATATATGGGGGATATGGCCCCGTGTTCTGTCCCACCAAAAATGCCCATCTTGGCTACTTTGGTAGTACAGGTTAAGCACTTTAAAAAGAGCTCAAAATGTTTTGCAACTGAGTGGGAAATGTGTTTGCCTCACCTCAAATCTGGGGTCAGAATAGGTGATAAAATTAACTTTGCCAACCCTATGTGCTCTTCAGTACTCTATGAGCTGCTCCATCTTTTACCACGTCATGTGTTGGTCAGGGGAAAACAAAAGGGTGTGGATACTTGTGTTGTCTGTAGTGTTGTGGGGCAAGACTTGTGTGAGTGCTCAGTCCATCCTGAGGCTGCCTGAATATCTTTGTGAACAAGATGACAAGGAGGTGGTAACCACTTTCCACAAACTTTGTGTTTGTTACCTGGTGCAGCAAGGTTGGAGCTGTTGCAGGATTTTTGCAGGGCGCTCCTGTGGCTGGACTTTAGGTGACTGAAGGAGCTGTTGTCAAGGCACCCTGCACTGACACTGTTGGGAATAAAGGCTCTGAGTTGAACACTGGCTATCCTCATTTAATTGAAGTCTCTCTCTCAACACCCTCTCAGCAGATCAGTGGTTGTGCTTAGAAAACAAGGGAATGAATGAATATCATAATACCTGATGCAAAAGCTTTTGTGTTCTCTTTTTATCATTATCAAATCATGCTGAAGAGGCTGCAAGGTGAAGAAACTCTCAAGCTGCAATTTCAAGAAGATGTTAGGATGAAGACAGGGCATTTCAAAATCAATACTGAAGCTTGCGATCCAAAGAGCAAAAGGCAGAGTCATTATAAGCTGCTTTGCTTCTCATCTCTAATTCCCCATATTCATAACTTAAGCCCTGTCATTTGGATTTATCCTCTGTGGCCTGCAGTGACACCAGGAAAATTCCTTCTTTTTAATTCTGTGGCAAAAAAATAGCAACACTGCAGGGTAGGATCATATCCCCCCAGAAGTTTAGGGCTTAAATGTTTCATGTTGGGCACCAGATTTTGCCATCTCCTGCCCCTCCCAATAGTCTCCCTCCTCCTTCCTCTAATGTTATACACCAATCATCCTCTTTCCTAGAGGCCAGGGTACAAGAATGTAATCCCAGGGATACTGATACAGCCAGTCCTGCACATGGCTGTTGCTCTGTCCTTGGAGATGCCATCACTAAATCTAATGACAGGATTTTGCTGATGGGAGTGTTTCAGCTGGGCTGGAGAAAGCAATAGGAGCAAGCAATCTAAGAACCCAGCTTTGCCATTGCTGGGAGCTCTGTTCCATCTCCATCCACTTCTCTTTTTAAAGTGGCTCTCAAAACTTCTCTTTCCTTTATTACTTCTTAGTTTCTCTTATCTTGGCACTTATAACACCATAAACATTTCCCTCACTGGTAATATTTTTAATTATGACCTGGAAATGAACCTTAGATCTGACTCAGCCAACCCAACTGAACAATTCATAGCACATAAAAGTTTGGTGTTGAATTAAGTAATTATTTTTAAATAATTAGGATTCCTGTATAGGTTGTCGTTTGGACAAAATACCACAACCTCAAATGCTGTTCTGTTTAGAGACCTTCAGAAGGGGTGCTGGGGTTTGTTGGGATTTTCTTTGGTTTGGATCTCAGAAATGTGTTTAGAGGAGGTGATGTTACCTCTGGAAAAATCCCAAGG
>NW_005054365.1:1165537-1182441 GCF_000277835.1 Geospiza fortis
AGAAGCTGCGGAACCATAGTTGGCTGATGCAAAGTCCAGGCAGTCAGTGGCAGGTTGTTCCAGCAGCACAGTCTTCCTGCTCCTGTGTTTGGTGAACCAGGCTTGAGATCACATTATATTCTGCTGGCAAATTTGGGAATGGCCTTTGGTGGGAGCCCAGCACTTTGTCTCATCTGCTAAGCCCTTAATAAACCCCACTACTACTTTTTCTAACTCCCCTCTGGACTTTGAATTACACTGCAGAGAACATAACACACGTGAGTAAGAGCTTAAGGTCTTTCTCACTTGGGTGGTCCCATTAAAAAGACCAGGTTTGCTGTCTTGGCTCCAGAGCCATTCCAAACACCACTGCTATTTTTCTTCCCCCAGCATTTCTTTCACCTGCCTTTTTTTCTTCTTTTTCTTTTTTTTTTTTTTTTCCATGCCAAATCTATTAAGATGTGTTTTAACCAGTTAGCTTTGGAACCAAAATATTAACTGCATAAGAGGCAGGTTTATAAAATATGTATTGGAGCAGGGAATATAAAATACCCCTGATTTCATAGCAGAAAAAAAACGTATAAAGTGCTGAGTGAAAATTGAGAAGGACCCAACTTAAACCTTTGAAAATCACTGCCAGTTCCTATGTGCTGTATTTATTTTGACTTGGATGGCTCAATCCAGTCTAGATGAGGTCATTTGGTTAGGAGAACATGTGTCCATGTGGAGCCAGGAGGCAGGGAAGCCTGCAGGATGCTCTGGCTGCAGGATGCTCTGGCTGCAGGGTGCTGAGCTGCCAGGGTGCAGTGGTGGGAGCAGGGCGGGCAGAACCATCCGAGTGTTGATCCTGGCATCAGAGCATGGCTCTGGGGTGGAAGTGTGGTAATGTTTGAGTTGATTTCTTCTTAAGGCAGGCGGGACAGTGTAGCTTTTGTGTCCTCAGCTGTTTGCTGGATGGGGTAAGTAGAGGCAAAGCTTGATGTGCTCTAATAACCTGGGGACAGGGGAGTATATTTAGTTAGGGGTGCCTTTGGTTACTTGTCCATATGACTTCATGCAACAAAGAGCCTGTTATTTTGTTTGCCCAGCTCTATCTTCGAGCTTGTCATGTTTAACCCTTGCCCTCTCAGCACCTGATACCCGCCCAGCACCGTTTCACTTTCTCCTCCTTCTGCTCCTTCATCTTCCCTTGCTCCTCTCACCAACCAAGATCAGTATCTAGGCCATTTGTGTCTAAGAAATGCCACTTTTTTCCTCTGGGGGCTCCATCTCTGCTGCTCAGTGCTCCATCACAGCAGGTGGGGAATGTCCTGTGTCCTCCCCAAGAAGCCTAGCCTGTCCTGCTGCCCCTCTCCCCACCGCCCTGCCAGCAGCCTGTTTGCCAACACTTTGCACGAGGAAGCTGCCTCTATAAAAATAAACCGTGCTGAAATCTGAGAGAGAAACCACGCCAGCCTCACACTTCATTATTGGTAATGTCAGCCTATTTGATTTCCATTTGCAAACAGTAGCCTGCATGTGTTCTTCACCATGTACCCCATCTCCCTGTGCCGTATTCTGTGAAAATTCAGCTTCCCCACGCGTGTTGCTAAGTCTGCTTTGTGGTTTGCTTGCTCTGGGCCACAGACACCCCTGCTTCACAATTAAAGTGTGGAACAAGCCTGTTAAGTCACAGATTTAATTGCCTGGTTACTCAGGACTAACACGAGGTTGCCATCTGCAAGAGGCTTGAGCCTCTTTTCCCACCTCCTCTACCTTGATAAGATTTTACTCCTCGCAGCTGGCTTTTATTGCTGATTTACAGCAGAAAAAGGCAGCAGAGACAGACCTGTATTTCCTGTTTTTAACCCCAATGTGCACTGCCATATGGGCATTGCTTGGGGAGGGCTGGATGTGCAGACAACACTCTCCTGCACCTCCAACATTGCCTGGCTCTCTGGGTTGAGGATGTAGGATCAAACTCTGTTTTCCAGGAGAGGTCTCTATTAAAAAACAACAGAAAAAAATGGAAAATGGTGAAGGGGGAGAAGTAAGACAAACCAGGCCTTATATCAGTAGGGTAAGCACTGCATTGCTGCCCTCAAAACCCCAAACCTGAGTTGCAGGTCCCTGTCTCCACGCAGGGATGAGCTCTCAGATGGGTCCAACAAGTGCTGGCAGCAGCAAGGGGCCCCCAGGAAGGCTCAGGGAGGGGGGATGTACCCAGAGCTTGAGGAGGAGATGCCTGTATTGACTTTCACTCGATTTACTGGAGCAATTGAGTTTGTCAGTGAAATGTGAGAGGGGCTCAATCAGCTGTCACACTGAGACACTCCTGTCACTACTGTCAATAGCTTCGAGTTTCTGATCCTTTCTCAGATTAGCTCTGTGCCAGAACATCAAATGAAAAGCTGTTTGGGGCATGGGGAGGGGAGAAACTCTGAGCAGTTATCTAGGAATCAGTTTACAGACTTCAAAGCACTGCCAGGTTTATTCTGATGGCCTATAGCAATGTGCTGGGATCCTTAATGCATTTGGAGTGTAATGTAGACTCTCCTCTTCAGCCCCATGTTCACCCATGGACTGGGAGGCAGGAATGGAAGAAAAAGGAAGGCCTCCCTCCCAGTGAACCCAAATGGCATGCAAATGGCCTGCCTCCTCTGGAAGAACTGCTCTTTAGCTTGATGGAATAGGTTGCTTTTCTTACCTTTCATCCTGAAGGATTCCTCTGTGTTTCTGTCAGCACCAAATGGAGACTTTTTCAGGCAGAGCTGGGTTATGTAAAGGCATCACCCCCAACAATAGGACAGGAGTGAAAATAAGTGGGACAGGTTTGCCAAGCAGAAGGAATGAAGAGGGAGGTTTAGCTAACCCATCTGAGCAGTTTTTAGCAGTGTTGGGCCTCGAGTATGTACCTTTCTTTATCGATAACATGGCAAAAGCTTTGCAGTCCATGAATCTTCCAAGACCTTTTCCTTGAAGTTTCACTGGTAGGATCTGAGACAGCCTTTACTGAGAATCTTTCCATCATAAGTCAATATGAATGAATGAATGAATGAATGAATATGTCTCTTTTTGTAGGAAGAATAGGCCATCAGGAGACTTCTTAAAAAAATACTTCAAGGATTTGAGAACTCTCTTTTCTCTGTTCACACTAAAACAGCTTATGGCAAGGTGAACTCTCCCGTTTGCACAGAAGCCAAGAGGGTGATGTTAATCCTACTAGAAAAATAATCTACCACCAAAAAATAATAATAGTAGGGCTGGAGAAGGAATCCTTTTTAGGCCAATTCTCTGAGTAATTCCTGTGAGTTTACTCTTTTCTTCTTAGGGTTGCAATGTTAAACATTTTGCCACCAATACATGAGTTACAAACATTACTATTTTCCTTTCACATTCCTAAAGAAATTAAAGAAGAAAAAAGCTACATTCTAATCTTATTGGTAGAGGGTTTTGTCCTGTAGAGAATTCTTCTCTTTTTTGAGAAGAGAAGAATTCAGAGTGAGGCAGTGTCCATAGAGAAGGTTATCCATGTACAGCACCAATCTAGATTTTTTTCCTTGAATGTAATTTTAAAATTTCCATTTTTTCCCTTGTCACTCAAATCCATTAGCAAGTTTCTTTTGACTTCAAAACATAAAAAAATTTCATCTGTTCCTCATTCAAGACTACCACTATCCTTCCCATGCAGAAACTGCAATTGCATTCCACTGCTTAGTATCTAAGCAACTCTCTGTCCAGAGGAAGTTATACCTTCTCCTCCTCCTTGAAAAAAACTCAAAAGTGGCCCAGTTCAGAGTGTGATCTTTAATACCAGAGGGAACCCTGCTTGATTCTCTTGGTTCCATTAATGTGAAAAGGCCATGGAGAAGTATGCTAAAGGCATTAGAAAAGAAAAAAAAAACCCTCACCACATTCTCCTTATAGAGTATTTCAAAACGAATGCTGGATACATACCTTTCTTTGACCTTTTCCTTAGATTAGTGCTATAGGCAGCTGTTGTGCTTGTATTACACATTCCAGTGCAGGGACTGAGTCTCCAGCGAGGTAGAGGGGGGTTTGGGGTGTGTGTGTGGGTGTGTGTGTGTGTGTGTGTACACGTGCTTGCGTTTGTTACTCAACCTCTTAGCCAAAGGTCTTCCATGTTGGTTTTAGCTCTCTCTGGTTTTTTCAGTTTCCAAGGGGAGGTGTGGCTGTTTGTGCACTTTGTTTATGTTCACAGGATGACAGGAAACCCAAGAGCTTTTAGTGAATTCAGATATACTCTGGAAGAGGTGTGAATCTCCAGCCATTTGGGTTTAAAAGCTTTCATTAAGTCTGAGAATAGAGGAAGAAAATAAACATCTCTCTGCTTTCTAGCTGCAAAGGGATGAAAGGTTCTCAGCCTTTGGGCCCCCAGGATGGATGCCTACAAAGGGAGGAATTGGAGGAGAGATAAAAAAGGCTGAAATTGCGGGTAAAAAAAGAAAAAAATCTTAGAGCTGCTGCTCAAGTTGTATTTGGTCTTCATTTTCCTGAGTCCCCATTGAGCGGCTGGCCTTGGTGAAACCCCGATGGAGCAGAGCGAGCTCATCGCGCACAGAATGGGCTTCATGGGAGGAGAGACGCCTCTAACAAAGGCA
The DNA here is from genome assembly GCF_000277835.1 of Geospiza fortis. Lineage (NCBI taxonomy): Eukaryota > Metazoa > Chordata > Aves > Passeriformes > Thraupidae > Geospiza > Geospiza fortis. The sequence goes on from NW_005054365.1 coordinate 1,170,118, forward strand.
CGAAGGCAGCTCTAACAAAGCCACGAGGGCAGCTCTAAGGACTCGGGCTAATTGCATCCACACCCCAGAAAGGGACTCTGCAGGAGGATGCGCTCACCCCTCCGCCTGACCTCCCTCGCCTGGGAAGGCAGAGAGATTCAGTACCTATCCATGGAGCCAGTAATTTCTCCTCTGGCAATTGGTTGATAAAGAATCAACGGTAACAGTATGAGTACTGAACAAAGCACAAGAGCTTTCGTGTAATCCTAAAACCCAACAAATAAACAAACCAAAAAAATTAAAAAACAGCAAGACAAATGGATAACTTTCCCACAAAATTCTTTCACAACAACGCTTTATCATCACTTGACATCATTGCAATATGTGCAAGGGAAAGCCTAAATACACCCCTGGGAGGACATCACTACAACCTGTGATTGTGTCTACCAACAGTGCAACACATAAAATCTTCAAGTCCTCTGATGCGCTAAAACTGCAACTCTCTTGCTGCCTCCCCTACTAATTTGGGTTTTTCCCATGATATGGTTGTTGCTGGAATGATCACAGAATGATTAAGATTGGGCACTACTTTCTGCTCATGCTGACACAGCCCACTGTGCAGAGGGAGTCACAGAATCATTTAGGTTAGAAAAGATCTCTAAGATCCCTGCACTGGCAAGGCCACCACTAACCCATGGCCTCAAGTGCCACATCAACATAGCTTTTAAATTCCTCCAGGGGCTGGGAAGCCTGTGAGGGCAGGGCAAAGCTTTCAGTGAAGAATTTTTTTTTCTAATATCTGACCTAAACCTCTCTTGTTGCATCTTGAGGGCAGGGGTGCGTGTCTGCTCCGTGTCACTGCAGGAGGAGCTCAGTGTCACCCAGCCGAGGCCTGGCCAGCACAAATGGCTGTCTCTGTGGCATGGAGTGAGAGGGGTTATCAAACTTCCCCTGCCTCTGCCCATCTGTGGGCTCCTTGGGGCAGGTACTTCCTTCAGATCGCGTGTTTGCGCAGTGCCTAATTGCAGATGCAAGGGTAATATAAATAATAAGGTTAAAAGTCACTCTTCTTGAGGGGAGGTGAAAAGGGAACGGAAATGGGGCTGCTACTCAGCTTCCTGGCTTTTCCTGGAGTCAAAAAGAGAGTGCAAAGGGTATTGCAGGATATGTCGGAGTATTTAGTCTTGAATCATTTGCCATCCTGTTTTTATTCCCTTGCAGATATATTTCAAAGAAAGTGTTTAGATGGAGCTGATGACCTCTCTTATGGCTGAGGTTGCCTGTCACTTCCTATGATAAGTCCCTCACTTGATTGTTTGGGCTGTGGCAACTCCCAGTGTTTGAGCTGAAGCCTCCCCTACTGCATGCCAGACTCCCACTGAGTTCATTTCAGAGGAGGGGGATTTTCAGTGCACTGCTGAAACTGTGCTGGCTTTTATCACTTGGGAAGAGGATTCCTACATTTTCATCTTTAAAAAACTCATTCCAGGTGTGCTGTTGCACACCAGTCCTTAAAAGTGAGGATAAGCTGTGAGATGAAGTGGTCCCACATGCTGGGCACTACCCAGGGTGCTGCCTCCTCTCCTCCCTAGCGCAAAGTTTCCCTGAGAAGCAGTAGCAGTCCAGCTGTCCTTACCCGGGAGAAAAGAAGGATCAGGGTTGCTCATTGCTTATTGCTCTCGACCTGAAAGGAGGTGGTAGTCAGGTGGGGATTGGGTTCTTCTCCCAGGATACAAGTGACAGGACAAAAAAAAAATGTTCTCAAGAGAGGTTTAGTTCAGCTATTAGAAAAAAAAATCTTCACTAAAAGCTTTGCCCTGCCCACACAGGCTTCCCAGCCCCTGGAGGGATTTAGAAGCTATGTTGATGTGGCACTTGAGGCCATGGGTTAGTGGTGGCCTTGCAAGTGCTGGATTAACAGTGGGATCAGTGATCTTAGAGATCTTTTCTAACCTAAATGATTCTGTAACTCCCTCTGCACAATGGGCTGTGTCAGCATGAGCAGAAAGTAGTGTCCAATCTTAATCATTCTGTGATCATTCCAGCAACAGCAATATCATGGGAAAAAACCCAAATTAGTAGGGGAGGCAGCAAGAGAGTTGCAGTTTTAGGGCATCAGAGGACTTGAAGATTTTATGTGTTGCACTGTTGGTAGACACAATCACAGGTTGTAGTGATGTCCTTCCAGGGGTGTGTTTTGGTTTTCCCTTGGACATGTTCCAATGATGTCAAGTGATGATAAAGCATTGTTGTGAAAGAATTTTGTGGGAAAGTTATCCATTTGTCTTGCTGGCTTTTTATTTTTTTGGTTTGTTTATTTGTTGGTTTTTAGGATTACATGAAAATTCTTGTGCTTTGCTCAGTACTCATACTGTTACCGTTGATTCTTTATCAACCAATTGCCAGAGGAGAAATTCACTGGCTCCATGGATAGGTACAGCAATTCCAGAAATTATCTGTGTCTGAATATGGCCATTAGTCAGGATTTGATGGCAGTAGTGTTGTCTCTGATTCCAATCCTGTGTAAACACCATCTGGGTGTTGCAGAAGTTACATGTTGTTGCTGGGCATTACAAGTAAATAGTAATTTACTCAAAATTACTATTTCTATTTTTCAGTTCCTCCAAGTCTCTTGACCTGTATTTCTCCAAACTATGTACAGTGGCATCTCACTTGAACAGGGGCCCTTAGTGTTTTAATGTAATAATGAGGTTATTTGTTCCTTACTAATTTTCACTTTTCCCTATATACCCAAGATGATGAGCCAAATTGTTTCCTGCTTAAATCCGGTCTTTGCTGTCCCACTGAAAATCATTTTGAACTCTATTTCTCTCCAGCCTTGCTGAGTCATCCTGGAGCTTGGCTCTGAATTCCTCATCTGATAAGAGGCAGTAGAGGAACTTCCTAATCTCAGAGACTGGTGCCAGGAGAAATCCATTAGCAATCATGATAAGAGATTCCAGTTATTCCAACAACTCAGGCCTTATAGCTATTGAAAACAAAGCTTGCATTAATGTATCTATGCGCATAAGTGATTTTGTCTATGAGATTTAAGACTAAAAGTGAATGAACTTAATTTTTTCTCTTGAATAATGTAGTTGTCCAATGAATGTTAGAATTTTCCTTCACCAGTGTTTTATTTACTGCTATGGAAAGGATGCTCACAGCAGAGCTTAAGTGAAGATGGTCTCTTGTACTGGAGAATCCATTTAACTTTGTTCCCAGCTGTTCCCTATTGGAGATGTGGACCTCTCCTCCTCTCTTACTTCCCTCCTTCTCTTCATCTCCAATGATAGTAGCAAATTTTCCTTTTGTATCCACCAATATTTAACCACTAATGAGAAAGGTGGTGGAACACAGTTTCCATTTGCTTTCCACATTTAATGTGTACCAGTGAAAATCTTTCCATTCTTGCTCTGCCAAAGTTCCTAATTTTCCCTGTTCATTTCAGTTTTCCCAAGCATCAACATTTGAATATTAACTTCCTACATATGTTCTCTACTTAGCACTCAGCTGGATCCAGAGGTGAAAGAACAATTGGACTGCATGGGCTGAGTTTTTGTTTGGGACTTCCATAGCCAAGTCATGTGATTTTTAAGATTGTTATAATATGAGGTGTGCAGCAGTTTGTATTTTCTCCCCCCTTTTTTCTTTAAATTTTATTTTTTCTACATCAGTATCAGTGAGTGATGAGGCTTAAATTATAAAGTCCCTGAAACTCAGAAGTCGCATAAATAGAACCTAATTTGCCTGATTTTAATTCAGATTTTAAGGAGCCTGATCCACAATTCTCAAACACTTTGAATTTAGCAGTGTTAGCAACTCCAGTTACAATGCTGCTGGTAGTGGCTCACATATAGTTATGATTTTTAATCCTAAATCATGTATGATTCAATACCAAATAACTCTTTCTTCCATGTCAGCAACTGCAAGACACATTCTTTTGAAAAGCTGGGTCCTCTTCCTAAGTCTGCAATACACACATTGACCCATTTCTCTGCTTCCTTCCAACACTCCCAAGACCAAATGTTTAAAAACTAAACTTTCTGCTCAGTGGTTCTGATGACCCCACCTGATCTCTCATATTACATACAAATAGAGGGCTTGCACCACGTAGCTGTCTTTTCCTACAGAAAGAGAAAATTACATTTTCCATTCTCATATTCTAAAATAAAAAACCCTGAACACAAGTCTCTAACACACTATTTGAAGTAAGACTGACCTCAGATTTTTAAATTTTTTTTCACCCAGTAGCTCCAAATGTACTTCTCTGGTTTGAAAATTGTGCTGACATTTGAATTGAGGTAAGCACAAAAGGGTCTTTCAATTTTCCTGCAGGATTCTGAAATAGTAGAAAGTACTGGAGTTGCATTTTAAAGATGTTATCTTCGGCAGCAAGGCTGACAAATCATCGCCTGATGCAGGCAAGGGGACTGTGGACGCACTAAATTGAAATTTTATGGGAAACCCGTTGCATTTGTGAAAATTAGCAGTAGTTCATATGATTTCTAAAAAAAAAAAATTAAAAACCCCTGCCTGCTGAGCAGGCATCAGCCCTACCAAGCGCAATGGAGCAGCCTCAAGCCAGGTGCTGACAAGAGTTTCCTGATCTCCCTGTGACCCCCATTGCGGGAGGTGAGCTGGTAAGAGAAGCAGGGATGCAGGGGGATGAGAAGATGGTTTGTTTATTTCTCCTTGCTTGGGAAATGTGTGTGGCTGTCAGGGCCGATGTGTTTTTGTGACACTCGAGCTGCCTCGCCGGCACTGCTTCTTGTGGACTACATACTCATCTTTTATCAGGAGCATGGTGGCGTGGTGAGAGACATCCTCTTCACAGCAAATCAGCTCAGCATTGCTGCACAAGCTTTTGGAGGGCTCAATTCCTTTTATTCCTCCTCTCTGAAGAGCCCTTTGCCCAAATTTCCTTTTTTATTTTTTTTTCCCCCTTCTTTTCTAAAGACTGAGAAATGCCTCAGGAATGCACTTGCTCTCTCTCTCCCAGACTGGCTCTCCCAGTGATGTATTAATTAGCTGGAGCACTGCACACTAACGAGCAACTGCAGGCTGATCTCGTTAAACATTAATGCTTAACTAGAAAAGCAAGAGCTGTTAAAGGTACGCCACTCAATGTCATCCGTGTCCAAATGTAAAAGAAGTCAGCGGCTGAGCTGCTGGCACTTGTGCTTCCAGAGGCAGTGAGAAGGGACAACTTCTCTTTTCCAGAGCCAGATGGGAGCACCTGGACCACAAAGGAGTTTCCATGATTCTCTGACTAACTTTAACACAGAACCCAGCCCTTTTCCAGGGTACAGCTCTCTCTCTCTCAGGGAGTTAGATGGGCAAGTTCTTGTGCCCACACTGCTTTTCCAGCCTTTTCCATACCTTGTTTTTAGTGGTCAGGTCCTAAAACCAGCACAGGTCTGCTCCTTAACCACTATTTAACCACAAGCAAATGGTTCAGGCCTGTGCTTTCAAACACAAAAATTTCATGTCAGGTAGTTACATCTCAATGCAGTAATCCAAATTAGTGGTTGTCTTCATTATTATTGACTTTGCTGGATATTTTAAGCAACACCATTGGAAAATATCAACCTTATCACCTCTTAGTTTCAGTTTACCCTTGGAGGAACTTGTTAGGGCAGCTCTTGATATTGTGAGGCTTTGGCTTTTCTCAGGGAAAATATCTTGACTACCTCATGAGGAGCTTTCAGAGTGTTTGTCCATTAACCAGCTGGAAATACTGCTGATGAAAGGAGATCAAGCCTGAGCCTCCTGCCCAAGGAGCCCTGCTCTTCTCCAGGCACGTGCTGTTACAGCCCAGCTGTGCACGAGTAGCTGCCATCCACGCTTTTGCCCTTCATTTGCATAGGCAAAAATGGGATTTTTTTTAATGCACTGTCTTAATGACTGCTACATGCAAATCAAGCACAGAGGTTTGCATGAGTATCTACGCTCAACTTACCATGGAGTTACCTGGCACAGCCAGAGTATAAGTTAAGTTTCAGGATCTGCAGCAGATGTAGCAGCCTCTTAACTCACTCTCTGCCTCCAGCTTCTCTCCAATAAATAACATAAACACAGCAGCCAGTATTTTTCCTTGCTGTCCAGCTCTTTGCATTATGCAATTTGATTGCAATTGATAATTCATTAATCATTTCCAATCGTAGTTAATATTTGCCCAGCTCGCTACTGTGCAGCAAGGGTGATGGGAGGGGCAGGAGCAGGAAAGTGAAAGATACAGTCAGGGAAGCACAAAATACGTGGGAACACAGTCTTGAGAAACAAACTTCCCTTCCCTTCTCTTCCCTTCCCTTCCCTTCCCTTCCCTTCCCTTCCCTTCCCTTCCCTTCCCTTCCCTTCCCTTCCCTTCCCGTCACAAGCTGTTTTAAAGGGTTCATCCAATGTTCTCAAGACAAGCCCTCTTTAGATCACCATCAAGGCAGCCACAGCCATATGCAGAAGGTGTTTTTGTGACTCTCCAAGCAATGCCTTTTTCTCCCTGAGGAAGTGAAAGGGTTACTGCAGCCCTGTTGGGATTTTGCTGTTGAGTTTGGGTTTTTTTTTTCCAGTCTCCTAGCCTGATGCTCCCTCAGACTGTGCTTAAAAGCCACTGGACTTGATTTCCTCTCTAATGGTGTTAGGGCTGGAACTGGAGCTGCCTCTGCTGCCTGGTCCTCCTCCTGCCCATGTCTTCAGACGTTATGTCACAGCTCCTGGGGTTGCTGGCTGACTCCAGCCGCCCTCCCCAGGGGATGGAAAGCAGGTTCCCCTCCCCGTGGCAGCAGCAGTGCCCACATTTAAGAAGCTGTAGTGCTGAGCCGTGACTGCATTAGTTCTGCTACATTAGAACAGCAGCAAAGAGCTTAATTTAATTCGCTGGCCTGTATACCGACACCTGAGGGCCACTAATTCACTGTCACGTATTCTCAGTGAAACCAGGCTCTTTAGTGTTCACTTTTTTTTTTACTAGAGGAGAGCCTTGCAAGGCAAATGCTCATTTTCTAGGTCTAGAGAGAAATATCTCCTTCCAAGGATCATGGCAGGTCAGGATGACTCACTTTTGCCCGTGTTCACAAGGGATGGAAGATCACACATCTCTTTTTTTTTTTTTTTTTAATTTCTTTTTTCCTTTGAAATGTATAAATTGATCTCAGTTCTGTCATTTTATGGTTAGCAGCATCCATTAAAAAGTTGATTCACGCTGATATGTGAGTGGCCCTAAAACATTTATTCACCACAGGCTGTATTTGGACATCATTCAAGGGCTTTGAGCCTATTAGACTCTTCAGCCCTCTGTGTCTTCTCCAGTGATAGCATCAAGTCCTGTAGTAACATTTTCTATGCTGTAACTTCCAAGAATCAAGCCTTGCCTGTGTTGTTTGCGCATGAAGACCCATTAGGCTAAATTAATCCCCAGGGTAAATGTACAGACTTCAACAGAATGTTATCAGGGATAAATTAGGCCTATTGATTTTTAATGAGGTTCTTACCTGAATAAAGAAAATAGAGTTTCTCCTCTGTTCTGGTCTATTGTTCTGCTGCAAGCATCACCAGAAGCACTTGCTTTGATCCTGAATTTTTAAACCTGGAAATTTTACATTTCTAAAAGGATTAGGAAACATTTTTCTTTCTCCCTGTTAAATGTGAGCAATGCCATTGTACAGTGGAATACATTTCCAAGAATTTACACATCTCCAAGTATCTTTTTCTGCAAACCAAGTGAATAGATTGCCTGAAAAATTACAGACTTCCTGTAGTTTAATGCTGACCTCCTCCTTCAGAAACCACGTTCATCACAAGGGGTTTAGTCCATGCTAATGAATTTCTAGAGAAATAATTTTGAGAAGTACAAAGTGATTTTTTTTTCCTTTCTTCAGCTGATCTGGCTGAGATAATTCATGTCTTGCTGTTTCATGCCAAGGATTTCTAGTGTCACCCCACTGTCTGAGCTCTCAGGTGTGTAATCTGGGGGTCACTCCACATCACCAGTGGAGACACGTCCTCTGACCCGCTGGGTAGTAGCAGAGCACTTGAGAGTAGAACGATGTTACAAATCCCATGCTGTTTCCTGGGAGGGTGGCACACAGCTGATCCCAGGCATGGACATTCACAGCCAGGTCTTGGCACGTGGCTTCTCTCTGTCATTGTCATCAGTGCCTCTGCTCTCCATGGGAAGACAGAGAAAGCGAATTCTTTATAACTGAGTCTCTGTGCCCGGAGGTTTGAAAAGAAACCATTCTGTGATTCTGAAAAGTGACCCTTCCATCAGGTTGTGGTTGATTTTGGTACAATTGTTGCTCCCAAAGCTGCTGCCCCTGCTGAGGTCTGGGTCTGCAGAGATGGAGCCATTTCTGTGGTTCATTGGTGGCATTCAAAAACAATGGGGTCTGAGTCATCACAGCCCTGTGGTGACATGCATGGCTGCAGGGAGCACATGTGAGTATCCAAGTGCTCTTTTAGGTGTCACTTCACTGTAGGTCCTCATGTGATTTTTTTGGTTTTTTTTAATTCTGCACTGCATGGTTAAGGAAACTTTTCCATTACACCCAAATCTCTCTGGAGGCACAAAAATACTGGTTAATTTGCATCCTTTATAATGTTTAATTTAAACTTTTAGCTTTCAAAATGAAGAAGCATTTGTTCATTTCCTAAAAACTATTAGCTATCTGCTGGGAATAGACTTTGTTTAATAAACGGTTGGCTTGGCTTTAACCACTGATCTAAATGGCAACATGTCTGCAGACTCTCAAGTCATCAGTTTGTATTCCCAAATGTGCCTTGCTAGCTGAAGAAATATTTATATTTACTCAGAAATGCCAACAGAGGTTGCCTGTGCCCTTCTAGCACACATGATGGAGGCCAATGGTTTGAACACTGGTGGTACTAACTTTGAGTCAAGAAGTTGTACTTTTTGAATATATTTTTTTACTCAACCGTTTTTTTTAACTTTTTAATGTACTTTCACTGTATACATACAGCCATATGTATATATATGAAATATGCATTTTCACTACATATATGTAGAAGGGTATATGGGTCTTTTGCAGAGCCTATATGAGATTTTCCTCCCTTCCCATTTGTCATCTCAGGTCTGTATCTTTAACTTTTCTTTATCTTGGTAAACCCCATAATTCCTGCAATTCCCTGGGCTGCGGAAGAGATCTGCAATTTTCTAGTGCTTTGCATTGCAATTCCTTCTGTAGCATTTCATAACAAAAGTAAAAGGAAACCCAAAATGTTTAAATTGGAATTTTCCTTTGGAAAAGCAATCATGCAGGAATATTCATGCGCTGCCTGGCCCAGGTCCTTATTTAAGTAACACAAAACACCAGATGTAAACTTCTTACAGGCTTAAGTGTGGGATTTGGAAAGCAATTCTTCTTTTTCACGAGCACGTCTTCCTTCCTAGAAAACACCACAAAACCCTTCACCAAACCCATCATCGCCAGCAGAGATAAGGAATGCTCCAATGCAGAAACATACCCTAAAAAGGGAAAGGCCAATATTGACTTGCAGGGAAGCTTAAGCCCTTTAAACTCACCCCCTGGACAAGGAAAATCGATGTCTCTTGTAAAAAAAAAAATAGAAAATGCCCTGCTACTGTTATAGAGCAGGCTGTTAAGCTATGCTAACAGTCGTATATTTTCTATTCAAAACTCTATCACTGTGTATATAAACACGGGAAGGTTTTGTTGCTGTATATGTCCAGATTTTTGACATGCGTAGGTGGAGCCGCCGCAGGAAAGCCTATTCGGGAGCTGGGAGCAGCTGCCCTAATGGAATATTATTGACTTTAGTTACATCAGGGGCTAAATATAGATCGGGCAGCAACGTACACGGGGCCGTGTCTGACGGCCAGGACAGAATGTGCTGCTCGACCGACAGACAGATGGACGTTGCTCCTGCGCGGATCCTCCTTTTAGGTCAGGGAGCTCTCCTGGGCTCCTCACCCGGCGCCACGACTCCCGTGGGCATCCTGCCCTTGGCCAGCCAGGGCTGTGGATCTGGCTCCAAGGGGAAATGTGGTATTAGTCTGGGTTTGGACACATCTCCTGTAGGCACCTGTTGGCAGGGCTCCCCCTGGTCAGTGGGGTTGTGTTGGGTTATGTGTGGTAAGGGGCTGACACCAGCAGCTAAAAAACTAAAAGGAATAGTTATATCTTGAATATTTTGCCCTGGCCTTCCTCTATTCCCATCCGTAATCCCTCTGCTCCACCCTCTCTCACATCCAACTGCGCTTTTGTGCTGTTTAAAATTTGTGATGGCATTTCCCTTTCTGAGCTCACACCTCCCTGAAGTTTTGTTTTTTGAAGGCAAAACCTGCGTATCCATCCAACATTCCTCAAAAGCCCTTCCGCAGCCTGGACTGAAAAAAAATGATCCACGTGTGCCACATCTGTGCACACAACAGGAGAGTCTATCCCTCTGCTAACCTCCTTGGAGAAGGAGCATAGAGAGATCATCTCTGACATTTTGTCTTGCTTCTTTGGGGCTGGAAAAGCTAGAAAGGAGCCTGCTCTTTCTCTTGCTTGAATGAGGATGAAGCCTTTCTAGGAAATTGGATTTTAATCATTTTTTTCCCTCCCTGCCTCCAACCCTTTGCTGCTATTTTTAAGCTGGGAGAGCACTGGTATTGAAAGGGGTGTGCTTATCCTGACAGGCTTTATAGAGGAGCATCACAGGGCTGCAGTGCCACTCAGTGCAGCGGTGTTAAAGCACTCTGAAGACCTGGCAAGCCACGGGGATGCTGAAGGCAATGCCCAAAGTGCCCAGAAGTTCAGATAGTCATCTGTATTTTCCTTTCTGGGAGGGAAAGCCCAAGGCTCTTGTATCATAGGAAGTGACAGTTTTGAAGTGAAGTGGGTTTAATAGTCCGAAAGCACCAGATTTGTGATTCTTTGGGAGAAAAGGAGTGTGCACTTTTCCCTCACTGCTGTTTGATCCTGCAGATTCAAATCCAGCTAATGTGCACAGACAGGACCTGTGTGGTGTCCCAGGTGGTTTATGGCTGCACAAAACATTTAGGCCAGAGCTAGAGAGAATCATCTGCTCATATGTGCAATGACCTACATGAACCAGTATTTTTTATGAGAAACCATTTAAAGGCTTTGGGGTCATAAGAAACCCTACAGCAACACAAGGCAGGGATTGATCTAATTTATCAGACTCTATTTGCTTTCTCCTTTATAATCTGTAAGAGATCTAGAATATTGTAGCTTTGTTTTCTCTTATCTCTAGTCCTTCCAAATTCACTGAAAATATACACAACCCAGCAAACCCAGGCTATGTGCGAAAGGACTGTTGTTGTTGTTGTTGTTGTTGTTGTTGTTGTTGTTGTTGTTATTATTATTATTATTATTATTATTATTATTATTTGGTAAACTCTTATTAGAGCCCCTTTTCAAAGCTTTGATCGTTGCAGATTGTACATTTTTGATAGCTGCTTTTTATAGCCTGTGGAGTAACACTTCATACTCCCTCCCGTTCAGTCTTTGGACAATCATTTTTTTGTCTAGAGCATGAGGAGGGAAGCAGAGTGAGTACATTGTCCTCTTAGATTTATAGTCCAGGAGATAGGTCACAACCCTGAGCCACTTTAAAAATGATCTATACTTCCGAGGCCTGGGGGACAAACATGGAATATATATTGCATTGCACCTCGAGCCACCCTGGGCTGTGAAGGTGGTGCTGATCTGAGTCAGTCATTATGCAACGGCATCTCACCAGAGGGTAGGGAGAGCATGAGCAGCCAGGGATGTCATCTCTGCGAGGCTGGTGCTGCTCCAACAGCAGGGATTGACAGTTCCAAGTCCCAGGGGCACTGCTGATCCCTTCAGAAACGTCCCTCCTCAACACAGAGGCTTTTAAAAGGCTAAGGAGACACATCTGGCTCTGTGTGTCTCCTGCAGCAGTGTTGCCACCAGCTGACTTAAGTTCAGTGCTGTGGAGAGGAGCTTTACCCTTACAAGATGGTGTGGGCACAGCAGAGCATCTCTGCAGCTCCACCACCTGGCTGGGCCAGCAGTTAAGCCTCACAAATGAAGTTGCTTCACTCTTTAACTTAATTTTTTTTTATATCCACACAATCAGCTGCAGTGATACACACTTTGAAACGCCGAAAGTGGAGTTGCAGCCATGCAGTTCAGAGGAATAAATCCACCCTTCCTCTTCCTGTTCTGCCTCCAAGCGCTGAAGTCAGGCTTGGGGAAGCCGTGTTTCTCTGTACTCACATTTCCAGGAGAGAATGAGTGCTGTGCCGTGATGGGCAGGTGCCTTTGGGTCCTCCAGTGCATATTCAGTCCTCTGGGGATTTGACAGCATGCACTGTGTCAAACACAGAGTATC
>NW_005054365.1:1182458-1182725 GCF_000277835.1 Geospiza fortis
TGTTTGGCCCTTGCAAGCATAAAGCCCCATCAGGACTGACCCTTGCATATCCCAACCCAGTATATTGTGGAAGCATACAGATAACCTCTGGATTAATTTAGTTTCTTCATCTGCGAAACAAGGAAAACACCAGTTAAAGCTGGGAATGGAGAGAAACAGAGATTAAATTTTTACTTTTTTACTAGCAATTGTTTGTTCCTCTTGTCAAAAGCCCTGAGACATGAGAAAATATTACCTAAAGTCCTTTCCATGCTGAAACTGTGCTAA
>NW_005054365.1:1182735-1194324 GCF_000277835.1 Geospiza fortis
TATCTCTCTTATATCGCTCTTATCATCCTTTCATCAAAAGTCTTCAAAAGAGACCAGCAGAGCTCAGCTCTTGCATCCCCTTGAATTCCAGTGGAAGGGTTACTTTTGGTTTTCTAGGAATGACAGAAAAGATTTAAGGCAGAAATAAATCACTATGATTTTGGAGTTTTTCCTGGTCTTCTAAGACTTTTTTTTCTCCTGTATGCAGGGGGTGAGATTATTTGAAGGGCTCACTATTGTATTTCACTGCTGAAGAGTGTGGTGAACCACCCCTCTTTCCTGGTGGTGGGTATGGATTTATGCAGGACAGTCCTGAATATCCCATTCTCATCTTTTTACTTCAAAACCCAGCCCTTAGGTGAGATTATCTCATAGAGATTTCCTAACTTGCATCAACACACTTCACCACAGCAATGACAGTGTAAACCTCATTGTTACATGCTCCACTGTGCCCGACAACACACACAGATAATTTTTCCTTTCCTCTTCCAAATCCATTCACACAGACTCCCCTAGCCCCAGGCCATGGCAGAAGATGGAAGAGCTGGTGTTGTCTGTTCTCCATCACCTCATCCTCTCTTTGTCTTCAACCCCCACCTCCTCAGATGACCCCACTGTCAAACTAGGCTGAATGGGACCAAGATGTCAGGGAGAAACAATATCTACAGCTGTCATCATGTTCTTTCTACTTCTATACTCTCTGTCAGTCCCACCTTGTGCTTGCTTCAGGCATCTGGAGCTCGCACTCTGTAAGATGCCCTGCAAGTTTTTATCACACCTTGCTCAGAAGGACATTTTATTGACTTTAGGCACTCATGTCATAAGCAAAGCATTTGTAAAAATTAAGATAGGATCTTGCTGCTGTGTTGTGGGTTACTCCACTTTGCTTTGAAGATTACATGCTGAAAATCATTCCCTGATAGTCACAAAACTGCTGCAGCTTGCAAGGGCTTCCCCAGTCTTAAGCACTAGACGTTGTGCTGGAACACGGCTAAAGCTGGAATGAATTGAAGTGTGCCCATTGTATTGAAATCTCTGTGGCCTGTGGCCTGATGCAATACTAATTTTGAGATGTTCCAGATGCCCTTTAATGGTTAGAGCACTCTTAATGCACTGCAGCTGCTGTATTTTGGAATAACTTTTGTTGCCAAATTCCTTCATGTGTAAAAGCAAGGGTGCTTATCTGGTGTAATGGGAAAAACAAAATATTGCAACTGAAAGTATGAACTGAAAGGATTTATGAATCACCACCTACTTTTACTTAAAGCTTGATCATTATCTTTTTCCTTTCTGTGTCTATAGACACATCTCTCTAAGGAAATCCATGCTCACATTCCAGCCACACAGAGAATTAAATAAGAGCAGCAGACACCCTTAAAAGCTCCACAACTGGACAGTCCCACTTTTAAATGTGTGGGCAGCCTTTGTGCCCATTTGCCATCATTTCCACTTTCCATCACATTTGGCTTGCTTCAGAGAAAAAGTCTGCTGCCAGGATTTCTGCTGGCTGAAACAAGGGTGAAGTTCTGGCCTGATTAAAATCAATGGCAAAGCTCCCAGGAATGAGTAGGAGAGCAGACTGTGATTTGGAGTACTTGGAGGGCGTACACAAAGCAATCACACATAGCAATATAATTGCGGCCATTTGATGGATGCTAAAGTTAGAGATCAACAGCCAGCTGATAAAAATAGCAGTAAGTTCTGCTGATTCCTAGTTCTGTTATTTTAACTACTGTTGAAAATCAATTCCTTTCCAGCCTTTCACGATAGGTAAAAACACATCACCTCCCATAGTAAAACTTGAGGAATTTTGTTGTCTTGGAATAAACGCTACCATGCTGCTGTATTGGCATCCTTAATATTTTCCACACGTCCATGCAAGACCTGTTAACATGTTAATGGATTTGTTTGCTTGTCAGGGAAAATTTTGCCCCCCTGCAATGACAGCTTCAAACTCACACTGCAAAAGGGCAGGGCAAGCAGTCACTCAATGGACAAGCACAACACAGTTCTCCCGGCAATAAAGCCTTCGGATTCGAGACGGGTGCCTTGCCACTTTGATCTGCAGCGCTGGTTTAATCATGTTAATGTGCTGTCTAATTATGGTAAACACTGCATATTATTCAAATTAAAAATGTATATTGCTGTTCACGTAGTCAGCCTGCAGACGTTTTCACGCATTAGTGTTTTTCTAAGCTGAATGCCCTTTGGCCAGCAGCAGAGGCTGTGTGTTAGCCCATTAGTTAAAAAGGGAGGTGGGTGATCAAATAGAGTGGCCAGACGGCTTGGACCATGTTTTTCTTGGCATGCACTTGGGAGTGAAACAGCTTCTCTGAAGCAAAGGTGTCACGGAAAAATCCTGTGTGAGATGTAACTCTGAAATCTGCCCTGCAGTCTCTCTCAGTGTGAAACCACACCCAGAGTGGTCTTGAGTGCACGAGTTTGTCTGCCTTGGCTTGCACTCACCTTAAGAAAAGAGAGATTTTCAGAGTCAACAGCTTTGATGGTTCAGGCTTTGTTTCCTCCCCTAATAATGGACACCAACTCTTGCATTCCCAGAAGCTCTTGCTTGGTGGGCATCACTGGGGGGTGCCAAACTCATAAATGGGTTTCATCAGAAGCAACATTCTCTCATTGCAATGAAAAGCAATCCCAAACCTGGTTACTGGTCTGGCAAGCCTGCAATTATAGATCCAGGATATCTCATTAGACACAGAAGTTTCTGAGATGGGCCCAAGGTGAAAATTATTCCCCTAAGTCTAGATCTGCAATTCCTCTTTGTCTGGAGTTGTTGGGATTGTATTGTGGTATTCTGTATCTAATGAAAGCACCCATAAATAAACTTGTGATTTAATGATCTTGTTAATGATAGGAAAGGAATTTAACACTAATAATAATAACAAGAGTCATAACAATCCCACTCATACTCCCATTACTATTATTAATACTATTAGTAATAATGTCATGTTGGCTCTTGCTGCTATCAGATATCCAATGTGGTTTCTCTGGTAAGAGTAGTATCATTCAAATTATTTCACATGACTATGCATTGTAAAATGTTTACTTAGATATTTCAGTGCTTGTCACATTTTTATACCATTGTTGTGGGTTACAGAGGAAGCTGTTGGGCAGAATGAAAACATAAGAGTACTTGATAGAACTGCTTAACAAGCAGGCAATCCAGAACAGCTTGGACAATTCAATATATATCTGTAAAGATAGGTGCTTTCCTGGCAGTTTTTTTTTTTTCCTTCTGTTCAGAAATGGGAATTGTGCATGCACTTACAATTATGCAATTAGACCTATAAAATTCTGTATCCTTGTATTAGGTATTTATAGTTTATTTTGAGAATGTTTCTTCTATTTGTTTTTCTGGCATGTGAGAGTGGATTCTTAAAGTTGTATGCTTAGCATTTTCTTTTATTCTTTTGATTGCCTCCCCGTTCTTTGTTCACCAAGGTCCAAGATGGAAAATTACAGTGGACATTACTTCTGTGCCTTGAAATTTAATTATTTTAAGGGACAGGAAGTGTTCCTTGAGACAAATTGTGCTATGATTCAACAGTCCCAGGTTGTTTCTTTGCTTGTTTGCTTTCCCTGTTTGATTTGCTTCAGTTTGTGGGACTTGTTCACAGTCATCAATGCCTTGTAGAGCTGAAGTAGATAGGAGGAGCTGGAGAAGGAGAGATGCTCAGGTTGTGAATGCCACATTCCTGGAAGTTTTTTTGGGGCAGCTTGGTCTAATGGAAAGTGTCCCTGACCATGTCAGGAGATGGAACTGGATCATCTGTAAGGTTCCTTCCAACCATGTTCTATGCTTCTATAGTTCTTTGCACTAATGAATTCTTTAGGTTAATAAATACATCAGTAATTATCTTCTACTGATTCCAAAATGACTTGAACTGAGCATTTTGTATAGGTGAATGTGACAAAATGGCTCTTCTTGAGCTTATATGTTGGGAACTCTGCCAGCAGTCATGTGTAAGTAGTGATGCTCTCACTGGAGGAGGATACAGGTTTGTATAAAAAGAGCTTCAAGAAAAGAACTCTGTAGGTGATTTTACAAGACAGTTTGTTACAGAAAATCCTCATCAGACCACAAAACTCTCAGGAAGCCTATTGGTTGCTGTGTTTACATAGTTCTTGAATTTCAAAGATACTGATGTTTATAAATTGATTATTTGATCAAACTTTACAAATATATTTTAATAGATTTGGCCACATGTAGTGGAGGTGAAAGTTGGGATTAAACGGCACAAGAAAAGGGATGGATGTTGTTCTGATCTTCAGACAAGGAGACAAAATTGGCTGCCTAAGCAAATAAATTAAAGGACTGTGATGAAATAATTTCATGCTGGATATAGCTTTTGTGCAGAGCAGAGGGAAGGAAGTTGCTGGAGGCACTTTGCAGAGCAAGTGAGAAGCAGCATCCTAGTGGATGCATGCTAAAGGGAGGGGAAGAGTATCAGTTCACCTGCTCCAACCCTGGGCTGTACAGGGCCCATCCCTTTGCTGTATTTCCCCAGAAAAAGGGAATGCTCCTTGTTGCAGCTCCACTCCAAATCACTGAATTCAGATCACTGGAATTTTAGAAAAAAAACATGAATTCACAGGGTTTTTTTTATCCTTCCTGCTTTTAATCATTGTCTTGGCAAGCAGCAACAAAACAGTCACTGAAAAAGAAGTTTAAGGGATGCCAGTGGGATCACAGAATCACACACTAAGTGCCACCCACTAGATCAGGTTGCTCCAGGTCCCAGGCAATCTGACATTTATTCCTGTCCCCATCACTTTGGCAGTCTCTGTCTCCATGTTCCTTCTCCATCTCTCCCTCTCTATCCCTGCCAGATCTGTGGTTGAACTGGTGCTGTGTGGCTGGGGTGCTGCTCAAGGGACCGTGCTGGGCTGTGCTCTGCCCAGAACCCCCTGGCCACTGATCAGGACAGAAGGTGCCCTGAGCTCCAGGAGGGAGCAGCTGCCTTTTTCTCCAAGGTCCTGGCTGTGGAAGGGGAGGACAGGCTGTAAATTTGACCCATCTCCTGCAGCAGGAGGCTGGATGCTTGGTCACACTTGAGTGCCTGGTAGAGTGCCAAGGCCCTGTTTGATCATGGGGCACTTTCTGTGCTGGAAATGGCTAAGAGCTTTCCATTAGCACATAAACAGGGCTTGTGGGAGTTGGGTCTTCCCTCTTCCCTCACCTCTGACCCAAGGTGTAGGGTCAGCTGGCTTAATCCACCCCAGGGCCAGAGGAATGAGGACACCTGCCCTGCAGGAGGCACCTGAACATGAGCAAAAACCAAAACAGGTTTCAGGTGCTATCAGCTCCCATCACATTTCTGAAATTCCAGGGTGGCTCAAGGTAATTTTTAGGCCCCATCTGGTGACCTTAGATCCTGTGGCCATGGTCCCTCCATGTCCAAGAAGGAAAAGCTGATGGATTCATTCACTGAAGACCTCAATTGGCTCCCAGCAGCAGAAACTGTAGCTGGCTGCACTTACTTGAAAACTTGCTGCATTTGAGGATTTTATAATAATACTTAAAAAATCCCTAAGTCTCAGATCGTGACCCAGTTGAGAAGATACATCTGTAGGAGGGCTCTCACCCTTGGCATGACATCTGTCCTTCCTTGGATGCACATTTTTGGAAAGCAAAAGGAGAAGCAGGACCTAGGTGGTGTCAGTCATGGCAGCTAAACTTTGCTTCTCTCAGGGGTCTGCTTAGGGTTGATTGTGTGCCTTTTTGGAAGCAAACCCATTAAAATGGAGACACTGAGCAATGAGGATGGTTGATGAGTTTGTACAAGACTTGTTCTGTGGGCTTAATAACTGGGGGGGGGGGGGACGTAAAGATGGACACGGGACATGGGGAATGAGGGTGAAACCACTTGTCATGCTTTGATCCTGTCCCAGATACCAACACTGCAGCTAAAGCCTTCATTCCATCATGAGTATACTGTTGGATAAAACAAACAAACATACAAACAAACAAAACAAAAAAAAAAGCCTGAAATATGAGCTTTGTGACAGTGGAAACTGATAGCATCTTACAGTGAAGGAAGGGGGAGAAGGACAAGGTCAGTGCAAGCTTGCTGCGGTCAGATTTCTAGATCAACCACTTGTTCATCATCTCCTTGGGGTCCTTGTTAGAGAAAACTATCTCAGTGCACATGTTTTTATTATCTTGTCTCTGTAGGAATGTGGATGGTTTGATTTGGTTTCCAGAGTTGGTGTCCTTGCTGCTTTTTGACTATTTTGTCTCTGTAAACCAGCCTGATTGGTCTTGCAGCCTCCAAGAGTTTCTTCGGCACTCTTTGTAAGAAGATTTCCCTTGCTGTGTTTATTGCTGCCAGGTTGTTCAGGAGGAAAAAAAGGAAAAAAAAAAAAAAAAAAGAAAACAAATAAATTGTATTGGGGAAAGAAAGGAGGAAAAAAACCCCAAAACAAACATGGGAAATTCAGCATAGACCATTAAGAATTAGGGAGAAAAAGCAATAACCAATGACCAGCCAGGGACATGGGGCAAGGAAAAACAAATCTATAAGGGACAGTGGGTTCAGAGAGGGGATGAGTGAGAGCCTGGGCGTATTTTGCCTCCAAATACAAGGATGCAGGCAGAAGTGAGCACTGCAGCTGAATCCACAAAGCACCCTGGCAGCACCCTGCAAGGGCTGGAGGACTCTGTGGGGACCCCAGGACAGGAGCTGGAGGGGTCCAAGCACCCCACTCGCCCTCTCTGAGGTTTTTCTCTCAGCCTGGGCCCCGTGCACAGGGAGAGAGCGAAGCTTCTCAGTACAAGACAGCCCCTTCAGACGATGCCTGGGTCTCTGGAATAATAGATGGTGTTTTTACAACCTCTCAGAGGCCTGTTCCAGGGTAGATGGTGAAAGGCAATACCTCAGGACCACTGGGTTACAGGAGGTTGTAAAACTGCTCCTCCCCATATATATTTTTTGACAATGCTTTCACTGAGGAGTGTTTCCTCTTTTTTTTTCTTTTTTTTAATTTTACTTTTATTTTATTGCTGTGGCAATCAGTCAGTCCTTTTTTTTTCTCTCCCTCTCTCATCCTCCCCATTTCACTTTGACCTATCAAAGTGTAAGTCTTATTTCAAGCTGACATGGCGGCATTAAATGAGTGACTGGGCCACCAATTTAAGGGAATTGATGATCTTTCGGGCTTACACTCTCACGGGTCAAATGATAATGTTGCCCTTCAGGTTAAATTCATACTTTACGTAAGGAAAACCAGGAGCTTAAACTCTACCCAGGGCCAGAAGGATGCAGAAAAAATTTGGTCATAAACAGTCATTTAAAAACTGATTTTGAAGAGGACAATGCAAGGATGTATGATTTTTCATTTGTCGTTTTCATAATTTTTCTTTCTGTTGTGTGTTTTCCTCCTCTAAATTTCTGTGCTACCCTGCAGGCAGCCATTCTGTGTTCTGTAAACTTTTAAGTAAAAATATTTGTCCTACAGTAGACAAAGATAGATATGGAGATGGAGATCCAGATGGAGTGAAAGACAGAAATACAGAGAGAAATGGAGATAGACTAGTATAGGCATAGATGCAGATATGACTATAAATAATATAGATACAGATAAATATATAATTGCACATATAGCCAAAGATACAGATAAATATATAATTGCATATATAGCTAAAGATACAGATAAATATATAATTGCATATATAGCTAAAGATACTTATATCCATTTTATTGTGTCCCAGACCATGGGTGCAACCAGAAGCAAAGGCATGAGGTTCACAGGGCTTAGAGTCTGATTTATTGGCAGACCAGAGCAAGGCCTACAGCTGATATCATTATACTAATTATTAATTAGATTTGCTGCCTTCCCTGTTTATTATAGACTCCTTTCTGCCCCATCACGTTCTCTCTATGTAAATCTTTCCAATCCATTTCTATCTTCTCTTCCCTTTGCCTCATTGTCCTGCTGCCACATACCAATGGCCAATTACACTTTGCTCAAAATCAAGTACCTAAAGCTACTGAATAAGTGGGAAGAAATTACTGGCCCATCCCAGATATATATTTTTTTTTGCTCTGGTTTGCATTCTCGGTGGAATCATAAAAAAATCATTGGTAATGGACATTTATTCCCCTCTGCACCCATGACAAATGAGATTGACATTTTGGGTCCTTAGCTGCTAATGGTTGCAAAATGGTTTAAAACCTACTGGGTCCATTCAGAATAAAGCCTGCAGTTACTTCTATGGTCATAGATTTTGATAAATACATTCTTTTCTTTGGGGCAGATTCTAGCAATTCCACAGACTTAAAAAAAAACCAAAACAAAACAAAAACAAAAACCACATGAAATTTTGGCTCATAGATGTAAATGGGAATTGTCTGTTGTGTGAGAGAAGAGAGGAAAGAGAATTGATAATGATGTGCTTACATTCACTTCTCCATCCTCTAGTAGGTCAGAGGAACAGTGGACTGGTTCCTGCTATGGCTGCACAGAGCAGAGCAATGCCAGGGGGATTTTGGGTTAATCCTTGCAGTTGCTTTATGGGGCAAGGATGAGGTGCACAAGGGAGATGGTGTTTGAGAGAGTTTGGCTGATCTCCAGTGTTATTTTAGCTGAATTTACATCTAAATCGGAGTCCAAGATGGGGACTTAGTTGGATGCTTGGCCACACAAAAAGGGGACAACTCTCACCTCAGTGCAAAGAGCTTAGGTGATGTCTGTCACCCAAGAAAACGTTTAATTGCTTGGACTTTATTGCAGGGATAGTACTGAGACAGATACTTAACAGGTATTATTCAAGTGGAAAAAAAAAGACATCTGTTGAAACTATAAACCCATATTGCTTTCAAATATGTGGCTTGACATCATTTGCAGTGGCCTCACATTCAAGACTAGCAAGAGGTCTGGAAAGAGGACACCAGATAAGCACTGATGCCCCAGACAGTCTGGGGAGGTTTCATCTCCCAAGGCAAAGTATGTGCCTGTCATTTATCAGTCCTCCATTCAGGACCCAGCAGGGACAAATTCCTCACACTGGCACCCCTGGGAGCTCCCACCCCTGCAGCTGAGCCCACCATGAAGTAGCTTGAAGGGGATGAGAGGCTGCCAGCTCTGGGCTGGGCTTCCAAGGGCACCTCTCACTGGGAAGGTTTCATCAGGCAGTGGGGCAGCAAACATCTGCATTTCACTTTTCATACCTAGAAATTTGCAATATTTATACTGGAAAGGCCATACTATAAATGCAGGGGCAGGTGAAGCAAAAAAAATGGTTAAAGTAATTGGCAAGATGAGACCACTCAATGTTTTGAGTCAGGACATGAACAGTTCTATGTCTATGACATTTTGGGGAGCTTGAACATAATTTCTTCTCCCCAGGCTTCTGAGTCATCTTTGCAGAGTGTAGAAACCAAGAGCTAACTATTTTCTCTGAAAACAATTCTGTTTTCCCAGTCTTTACATGTTTAGGCTGCAGATACCAATGAATTATTTGTGAAGGTCATGTTGAATTTGTAGGACACCATTAACAGTTGCCTTCAAGGGAAGCAAGCCTTCTGTCAGGAAATTTCTTTGAGAAATTGATTATTACTGCTATTATTTTTGTGGGATGTGTCATTTGGTGATGCTGGGTGAGTGCTGGGTTGGTAGATTGGATGTTTGTGTTGGATATTTCACCTTTGGTAATTACCAGCTTTGCATTAGGAGACACATCTGACAAGGAAATACATCTGATATTTCCCAACAGCACTTTACAGTTGTTTCAAATAAATAAATGAGGGCTTCTCTTCCCCAGATCCTGTTGAGGTAGTCAGCAGCTTGCAGCAGGTAGATGGATTGCTACCTACACAGAAATGACAGAATCCTCCAGGCCCAGGAGAGGGAGATCACTTACAGCAAGGACACTGGGAGTTTATGAGCTACCAAGGAATAAATGTACAACAAAGAGTTCTCCCAGATGTAACTGAAGTGAAGGGGTTTTGCCTCAATTTAAAAATAAGGAAAAGAAAAAAATCTTGCTGATTATTATGTTTTGTTTTCTATCTTATTGAAGTTTAAATGTAACTTCTTCTAAACACCAGTGAGTTGTTTATTTAACTTTGAATTATCATGTCACAGAAACTTACCTTTCATTTTCAGGCAGAAGCCTCGAAACTCAGAACCTTGATTAATAAAATATGAAGAGTTTATGCTATCTGTTTCTCCTGGTTTGAAGGACCAATTTTTCTGCTACTGAGAAGACAGGTAGCATTACTAAGAAATTCAGATATTTTTTCTCTCTCTCTTTGCTCAAGCATTGGACTAGGGACCGAGATATGTGGGCAGCAATCTCAGCTCTGCCAGAAACTTTCTGGGTGATGTTGGCTGGATTAAAAAGGCATAACTTTCCACCTCCTGGAGTTATATCATATTTGAGAGAGTCACTCAAGGGCTTTCTAGGAGAATTCTGGAGGTGCTGGTTTGTTCTCTGCAGATGAAGTGTAGAATCAGCCGATACTTGGACATCTAAGGTAGATAAAACAGACCCTTCTGTTCATCCTTCTCTTCATAATTTGGTCCCTCTCCAGATTGCCTCAGTTAAATGGGCATAACAATCTATCCTTTTTACCCATGCTTCTGGAACTGCCTCAGGGCTTTGTTGTCTCAGTAAATGCTGCCCAGTGCAATGAAGTGCTGATTCTGGTACAGGACATGAGTTATCACTTGCATTAATAACAATAACAATAACAACAACAACAACAACAATAATAATAATAATACAACTTTTAAGTCATTAATAGGAGTTTGTTGCATGTAACAGATGTATATCAACCTTCTCCATGGCAGGGAGAGGTGAGTGGAAGGAGATGATCTTTAAGGTCCATTTCAAACCAAGCCTTTCTGTGACTCTGTATTTTACATCTCTATTCAACATGTGCCATGTACAGTGCTAAAATAAAACGGCCTGAACATCAGTTTCAATTAATTTCATGCCTGAAATCTGAATTATAAAGTGAATGTGAACATCTAATCAAAATCTAGGTATTAGCATGGCATCCTGTGGTATTTGAGAACTGTGAAGACAGGATGCCTGCATGGATGTAAAAACATAAGGCACAGTGGCATGACACATAAAAATTAAGTATATTTTTTTTGATTCTGATGTATACGGTGTTATATTAGAGGTTATACAAACCTCCTTCTGCCGTTGGAAAGACAAACACGGTTTTGTTTTTACATGAAGTTCAAGATCTTCAAGCAAATGAAAGGCTCCAGAAAGTGTGAATTTAAGGCAACAAACTCATTCATAATAACGGTATAACAAGAAGCTAGGAGTTCTGCATGAACCTAAAGTTTGGGCCTGAAAATGCAAAACAACACAAAGAACAAAAGCTTTCCACTCACTCTTCCCTGGAAAACGGAGAATAGGGGACATGCAAAGCATTTGTTTTTAATTTGTTTGTTTGTTTTGGACTCGTCCTAATCAAGGGCTTTTCCTAGCTGTTCCCTTCCTCCCCCACCTCCCCAGCCCTTCCAGACTCCCTTGTGCTTCTCTCTTCTTTCCTTTTATTTATTGAATTTTTTTAAAGAAGCAAAGGGGGTCCCCAACATCCCATCTCCTTG
>NW_005054365.1:1194340-1194721 GCF_000277835.1 Geospiza fortis
CAGGGCTGCAGATGCCGGGCAGAAAGGGCTGAAACAGGCAGCAGAGAGGCAAGGAGAGTGTTATCAATCATTCAACACGTTAAAAGAGAAGAAGGAGCAAGAAAAAGAGGGAGAGAGAAGGCGGGAAGCGGGGTGGGGGGAAAGAGCCTGGGCTGAATTGGAGGAATTTCCTCCCCCCGGTTGCTGAAGGGAAGTTTTTTGGACATCTGCCCAGACACATGCCGAGTCAAAGAAGCGGGATAAATTCTGGAAGAATGAATGGAGGGAGAGGAGGGGTCAGGAGGACAGAGGGGAGCGTGGGCTATGGGGGAGCAATGGCAGCTACAGGGACAGAGGAGCGCTGTGGGGGAAGACTGTAACAACGGCATGCATGCATGCGTG
>NW_005054365.1:1194731-1200158 GCF_000277835.1 Geospiza fortis
GTGTGTGTGTGTGTGTGTGTGTGTCTTTTTCCTTTTTTTTCCTAGACGTTTCAAACATTCATTTCTTCTAGGGCATTGCATATAGCAGTGAGACCTCTTGGTTTTATGGTAAGAGGCAGCTTGTTGTCTCTTGGATCTTCTTCTGTATTGTCTGGGACAGACCAGGTGCAGGAACAAACAGAATCTATAACCAGTCAGGCTGCGTCAGGGTTGGTAAACACAATTTATTGTTTGAGCAAAACTGATGGTTGGCTCTCTCCATCTTCTGATATCTCCAGGCAGGGCAGTGTAATCTGAAGGATACATTGAGCCAGGCAATTTCTGACTGTGAGTCAGGGCATAGAGAGATGGGCAAAACTGAGTGGTCAGCTTGGACAACTCAGATGAAAGGTCAGAAAAATAATTCTCTGTAGCAGACCTGGGATGTGTAGGTTGTGATCTGGGCAGCTTGTTCCCATGCCTTCTCCATCCCTGAGGTTTCAGGAGGTCACTCCCTTGGCTCTCTCACTTTAGCTGTTCATCCAAAAGAACTCTGGACTTGTTGGAGGGTGGATGTGGGTCAGGACCTGCTCAGATTGCTCAGATGGAGAGACAGCCAAACTGGGCTGGCAGCAATCCCTGTCCAGAAGAGCCAGCTGGACATGGATTGGTAACAGCAACTCCTTCCTCATGTCTGATTCAGCCAAAAAAACTTTGTCTGTCCATCCTTTCAGGTCTCTGCTGGCCTTAAGAACTATCAATCTGAAAATGACTCTGAATTTGCTGAAGAGTCTGTGTGACATCTTATGTACCCCAAATAGATAATCATTATGTATTTCTATGAATTTTCTTCCAGTCAGTGGCTCTGGTTATGAGCCAGTTTCATGAACCTCATCCCAGAGGGAATCACAGCCTTGTGCTCTTGAAGCAGCTTCTTGCTGTGGTTGAATCTTGTTCTGATTGTGCCACCCTTTTCTTGTGTTATTTTGATAAGTTTCTGACTTTTTTAAACTTTATGATTTCTCTATTATACTCATCTAGGGTGATAAAATCTTATCCAGAGTTTGCATTATTAGGGCCACTTAAAAAACTGAGGGTAAAGCCTCTGTCAGATCAGAGCCTGCGCCCATAAAGCTGTTTTGTTTCAGCTGCTGATGAAAAACTTGCTACTCATGTGAGAAAGGATTTCATATTTGAGCCAGGTCACTCTTCCATCACAACACATAATTATGCAACAGTAAATGAGACCTCCCAATGTGAAGAATTCACAGAATCATAAAATCAGAGAATGTCCTGAGTTCAAAGGGACCCACAATGATCATCAAAGTCCAGCTCCTGGCTCTGCACAGGACAGCCCCCAGAGTCACAACCGCATGTCTGAGAGCATTGTCCAAATGCTTCTTGAGCTCTTTAAGGCTTGCAGCAGTGACCACAGCCCTGGGGAGGCTGTTCCAGAGCCAGACTGCTCTCTGGGAGAGGAACCTTTCCTTGATTCTCAGTATAAACCTCCTCTGACAGAAATCCACGCCATTTTCTTGGCTCCTGTCACTGGTTACCACGGAGAAGAGTGTCTGCCCCTCCTCTTCCTCTTGGGAGGAAGCTGCATAGGCCTGGGCAGCTCATCTGGATTACTGATTGTACAGAACAGAAACAGAGAATCACAGAACAGTGTGGGTTGGAAGGGACCTTAACAATCATCCAGTTTCAACCTCTGTGCAGAAGTCTGGGATGACACCCACTGGGTCAAGGTGCTCAGGGCCCCAGAAGTGAAAGCATGTTCTCTCTATCATCACACTACTGTAACATTCACTTGTGCCAGTGCAATCCACAGATTTCTAAAACCATAACTCTTTGGTAAATTAATGGACTAATTAACTCACTGAAAGTCCAAACTACTGGAAGTTTGGAAGCTGCTTTTGATCAGATCCCAAACTGAAGGTTGATCTGCTGCAGTGGCTCTGGTCAGCACTTTGTCACCCACAGGTTCATCACATTGTCTGCTCTCTTTTGGTCCAAAAAAATCATCTGCTACCAAGTTTTTTAAGAGGCAGCAGCCACTACAAGGCTGTTTAAGATAAAAATTCTCTCCTGATATTCTAGGAAGTAGATGACTCAAAAATAAGCTCGATCCATTTGTTATATTCATTGCCATTGTCACCCTCTTGCTGTAACTGAAAATATTTCTGTTAGTAAAAACTGTAGTTAAATTAGTTTTGTAGAAAGTATCCCTCTTACCACCTCAAGAAGTAAATAAACAGAGAGGTATCCCCAGAGCATGTTCAAATATAGCATTTTGATTACTCACACAGAACAAACATTGGTATAATTCGTTTCATGGGTTGGTTGTTCTAGCCCCTAAGATAAGCACAAAGAAGATAAGCATGAAAAGGAAACATGAACAAACAGGGCTTGTGTCTAGAACAATCATTATAATAATTTTGCATTGGGATGCAGTGGCTTTAAAAGAAGCAGTGGATGGCAATGCTTACATTACACTGCACTTAGCCTGTGTTGAAACTTGCACAAATATATTAATTCAGTTGTTTCATTTATCTTTAGTGTAGCAACCCATTCTTGCTCACAAAATATCCAGTTAATCCTTATTTTGCACAACTGAAATGCTTTAGACCTGCAAATACAAACTCAGAGCTCACAGTAAGTCTCCAGCTGTTGTGCCTTCGGGAATTTTGAGGAATCCAGATGAGCTTTTTTTTTACTTTATTACTTTTGTGAGGAAAAATCATGTTGTTGAGCAGCAATTCATATAAGAACACAGCCAGGGACAGCACCAGCTGAGGAACCTGGTCTAGTGGAATGTGTCCCTGCCCATGGCAGTGTGTTGGAGCAAGATGAGCTTTGAGGTTCCCTTCCAACCTAAGCCATTCTAGGATTCCATGACTTGCGTGTCAGTGTTAATAGTGGGGCACTCCTGCTTGGTGTTGTGCTTGCTGCTCTGCTTAGAGGTGCGATTCAGAGCCTGGCTCCTCTTGCTGTCACAGTCCCAGTGAGCACGATTTTAAAATGTGGGTTTAATTCTATTTTGGGTGGAATGAGAGAAGGCTGGCCCCCTTGCTGTTGGAGCTGCTCAGGTTGAGAGCAGGGAACAACACCCTGTGCCTGGCACAGCTGTGCTGCACCACCTGCTGCAACCTGGGAGAGCATTTCAGCCTCCGGACTTGCAAACTTGGCTCCATGCTCACTTCAGTGTGATAGTTAGAAACAAAAGAGAAAATAAAGAAGAACATCCAGAAAAGTCAACTTAGCTTTAAATAAATCACTTATATTAGCTACCAGTATCGAAAGTTTACTTAAAACATGCACTGCAATGTTTTTCACACGCAGCACTTGAAGTGCTGGTCTGTATGACCCAGTACACATTTTATGCCAGGACAACACCCCATGTTTTATCAGTGTAATATAACAATAGTAAGTCATATGACACCTAGATTACACACAGTTCTGAGAATTAGGATGCCTTTAGGGATAGTTTTTTCCCTTATTCTTACATAACTGCTGTCTAGAATCATTGTTACTTCAGTAAAATGTTATCCATGTAGTAAATAAAAGCAGCGTAACTTCTTCATGGTAACTAATCTATTTAAGTTTAAGGCAGAGATGACCAACTGTTGTTCCAAGGCTTTGTTAGGACAGAAGTGTGTTTTTTATCTGATGCCAAAGAGTTTTGGTCATCAGTGAATGCATCCACCAAGGATCTCATGGTAGAAGTGTGTGTGTAAGGCACATGTGTAGCTATAGATCCAGATTGCATCTGCTTAAGGTTTACTGTTTCATCACAGATCTATGTGTACTAATCTGGGGATAAAAATGGCCCCAACAATGCAAAATTTGTCAGCCTGTCAGAGCACTGTCCCCATGTATCTTCTCTGTACCGTCCTTGAGTACTGAGTGAGTGGAGCTCAGTGTTTCCAGACCAAAATGATGTTATAATCATAAATGAGTTTGTATATTACTTTTATTCTATATTTTCAGATTGGCTGGTTTTGTCTCACAAAGTCAGCATCCAGCTCTACCTAAATAAATAGATATTACATTATAGATCACTCCCATGGTGGATCAAATCATACACAACTTCCTGCTGGCTCATTTTCTGTTGATATTTGGCTCAATGACTGAGACCCAGCCCCAGGTTTACCAGCTACTACTGATATTTAGCTCAGATATAGGTACTTGGTGTAAAGAACAGTCTGTCTTCTTTACTCAGACAGGAGATTGACCTGCCAGCCCAGAGATTGGGGTTGACAGTGCCCTTTGTTGGGCTCTGATTACAACAGTGCTGGCAAAGCCACCGTTGTGTTTGGCACTTGCTGGTCTCTGATTTGCTCTGCAGCGCTGTACGCTGAAATGAAAAACATCTGGTCAGCTCACACGCTCTATTTAGACTGGTTACACAAATGCATGAGATTATGCAACCCAGACCTGCGATCCTATTTCTCCCTCTTCTGAAGCATTTCATATTTTGTCTTTAATCACACCAGACAGCCAGCTGGCTGGTTTCCAGGTGGCCTTTCTCAGATGGCGAGCCTCGCCGCTTGACCGTCGGCGCAGGTCAGCCTGCCACCACCTCCCTGTTTTGCAAGGATGCCTCGTGCCCTCCCTTCCTGGGCAGGGGAACCTTCTGCCAACACACCAGCTGTGGAAGCTGGTGGAGTCCTTGGAGTGCAAGGAGCTTCTTCAGGCAGTGTGTTAAGCTCGCTTGCTCCTTGGGTTCCTCCCATCTGACAGTGTGGGCAGGGCTGATACCCCTCAGCCCCCAGCTCCAGGAAAGGCTGCCTGCTCCCTGACACTGGCGGGAGACGATGCACCTGGGGGAAGGAGTGCAGTGAATCACAACAGAAGGAGTTCAAATCAGGATTTCTGATGGCTTTGCTCTTATCTTCCTCTTTGATAATAAATGGCTCAAACATGCACTTCACCAGGCTGCCTCTTCAGCTCCTGAGTGAGGAGGTTTGCTGTGCAGAGCATTTATGAAAAGCTCAACACTGGAAAATGGCAGTGCTGTCCAACTGGCTTCCCACCAGGCTCACAGCAGCTGAAAATCAAGTTTAGTAGCTCAAGCTCAGTAAGTTCAGCTTTTAATTAAAATATATAATTTAATGTTAGAGACCTCATTTTCCAAGAAGGGTACCATTATAAATGCCCACATCCGACCTGAATTGCTGGAAATTGGCATAGTGCCTCTATTACGTTAGAGATCGCAAACCCAATCTGACTTATTGCTGTAACCCTTTGCCAGGCAGACAGACACAGTCTTCATCCCAGATACAAAAATATAAGCAAACAGTCATTGGAGTTGACTTATTTTGGGTGTGAGGTGAGCAACACTCCAGTGTGACCACAGGGAGAGCTGTGAATTCTGAGCCCCCACAGTGCCACACTGAATCATGGCCAGGCTGCCTGCAAAGAGCTGTGAGGGGATAGTGTTCAGCA
>NW_005054365.1:1200238-1209282 GCF_000277835.1 Geospiza fortis
TGCAGAGGCTGTCCCAAACTCTGTATCTAGAGGCTGTTCCCAAACTCTGTATGTAGAGGCTGTCCCAAACTCTGTACCTAGAGGCTGTCCCAAACTCTGTATCTGGAGGCTGTTCCCAAACTCTGTATCTAGAGGCTGTTCCCAAACTCTGTACCTAGAGGCTGTTCCCAAACTCTGTATCTAGAGGGTGTTTCCCAAACTCTGTACCTAGAGGCTGTTCCCAAACTCTGTACCTAGAGGCTGTCCCAAACTCTGTACCTAGAGGCTGTTTCCCAAACTCTGTATCTAGAGGCTGTTCTCAAATTCTGTATCGAGAGGCCATCCCAAACTCTGCATCTAGAGGCTGTTCCCAAACTCTGTACCTAGAGGCTGTCCCAAACTGTGTATCTGGAGGCTGTTCCCAAATTCTGTATCTAGAGGCTGTTTCCCAAATTGCTGTCGCTGACTATGGCATCTGATCAGAATTTCTCCTTCTTTGTATATGTGTCTTTCTATGTTTGTACATAAATATAAAGCAGGTAAATAAACCGAAAATAGTGTCCCTTTTCTCAGGAGCCCACGCTGATTTTTTTCCACTGCCCAGTTCATGCCTCCTTCATAAATGTTTCCTCTTTATCGTGTGGTAGACTCTGCTATAATCCTGGGCTTCACCAGCTAAGATTGAGGAATGGCTCCTTTAATTTGCTTGGAAGTGGTCCAGTCTTTGGAGTCTGGATTGCTCTGGTTCATATCTTAATAATTTTCATGCCTTTGCATGAATTTTTAAAATAGGAAATACCCTGGTGAGCCCCTGGATCTTACTCTCTTGGCTGGCAGCTTCCCGTCTCCATTAAGGCAGCCAAAGAAATCTCATTCTCCAAAACCACAAGAACCTCCCCTTCCACACAGGGAGAGGAGCCTGGGCTTCAGCTGGGAGGTGCATGCACAGACGTGTGTGCAGACGTGCAGGCATGCCCTGCTTGATTCACTATTCCTCTCGTCCCCCTTTCACCTATTAGTGTCCTCTGAAGGATCAGGTTACCTTGCCAGTGGAAATATATGAGCTCGTTGTGTGATATAGCATAACTGCAACA
This sequence comes from Geospiza fortis, assembly GCF_000277835.1. NCBI lineage: Eukaryota > Metazoa > Chordata > Aves > Passeriformes > Thraupidae > Geospiza > Geospiza fortis. The sequence continues at coordinate 1,201,312 of NW_005054365.1, forward strand.
GCAGATCATATAATTTTCCCCCGAAGGCTTGTTGCAGACTGTGTCGAGTCATTTGTATTTATGACAGCTTGGGGGTGATTTAGTACGACCTCACTTTGATAAAAGCCATTTAGAGCTCATAAATATGGGTGACACACTGCCTTCTCGGCTGGGATTTTAAATGGAGAGCTGCATTTGCATTCCCATTGAGCTTTTATTGTTTAGGGGGTAAGGATGGGAAGGGATGAGGTGAAACAGGAAACAGAATGAGTGTGCAAAAAGCAAAAGGGCCCTTGAGGAATGAAGGATGCTGCTGTGCTTAGAATACCCCTATCCTGAAGCACCCATGGTGGCCTTTCCTCCCCACATCTCCTCCTGGGCATGGGGCAATTTGAAGTTCTGCTCATCCCAAATTGGTCAGTAGGTGGGAGAAGGGGATTCTTAGGTTTGGGGGCAACATGGATTTAGCAATGAGTTTTCATAATAAATAAAAAAGTCTTGTGTGTGCCAGCAGGTTTTCTTTTAGCTTGGTTCTTGCTGTTGTGTGCTGTAATTTTTACTTAATTTCAAGGAGCCATTTACCGACTATATTTTTTATTCTGTGCCCAGATTTATAAGGAAGTTGGCAATTTATGGCCAACAATAAAAGATACTTAAGCCAAACATAGAGTTGTCAGATTTTATGCACTGTGCTTAAATTCATCATTGACAGAAGCAAGTAGGAAGATTGTTCTTGAAAAATTATTCTATTTTTTCCTATTATTTGTGATGCCCAAAGGAACCGAAGCATCACAACCCACTGAATTTCTCACAGAGGTGAAGATCTTGTTTTATAAAAGAGGACTCAAAAGACAAAGCAGCTTTTATCTTTGTAGTCACTGGCAGAGGCAGGACTAGGTGGGTATCCTGACCATCAGGTCACCAAACAATTCGCTCCCTGAAGCCATGAGTTGTCCTGTTCTCTGGTTTTCCTTTCTGCAGTGTAGGTCTGCAGCAATACTGGAACCTGCTCTGGGTGGCTGGAGACTTATCTGACACATTCTTGGTTAGTCCTGAATGGTGTGATTACTCACTGGAGGTAGATGAGGACCATGATACTCAGTTTTGTGTGTGAAGCTATCCTGTTCATGGCCTTGATGCTTAGGCCTGAGGGTTACCAAATTAAACTAACCCAAATCTCTTTAGCAGCAACCTAGATGTACATATTTTCAGAGCTTTATATGTGTAAACACTTTAATTTTTACTTTTTTTTTTTTAAGGCTGAACAATGTTACTTCTGAAGATTACCTCTGAAATTTATTTTAGGATATACCTGTACATTTGAAATATATCAGAAAGATTTAAGCTGCTCAATTTTTAAGCTCTTTTTAAGCTTTTTGGAGTGTTTTTTGTGAATTATAGGGATTTTTTTGAACATTATTTTTATTTTTGATGTCTAACACCATAAAGCTGTCACAAAAGCAAAATAAATCTTGCCCACTTTTCAAATCATTCTTATAGTGCAATATATCATTAGAATCATATACCAAATTATTTAATTTTATCCATAAACCAATCAATTAACTGTGTTGAAATTATTTTTGTCCTCTGGGTTGGATAATGCTTACAGGTTGCACCTGCCAGGTCACTTTGATGTTTACAGCAGCAAACCCAACGCTTCCCTTTAACCATCTTACTACTAAAAATTATTTCTGTCACAACCCGATTATATACACGGACTTAAGGAGTCTTCAGAATTGCTTGTGGATGGTGGTGGAGCAGCACTAGCCAGGAACTGATTCAGAGGTGGGGATGAGTATAAAGAAAGGTGCTGAGGCTGCAGCCTGGCCCATGGGCACCACGTGGCACAGCCCCTGTCCCCCCCTGCTGCTGCCATCCCTGGGGGCTCCCACCCAAAACCTAGGCAACAGGATCCAGAGGAATTAAAAGGCAGCGTGCTTTTCATTAAGCAAATGAAAAGAAAATCACTGTCCCTGCCCTGAAGATTGTACACTGTAATCAATGGCAGCATTAATGTGGAACTTCAGTGCACTCTGAGGAACAGTAAAACATGCATGATGGGACCCTGAAGATGAGACAACCAGTAAACTACTTACTCTGCTTCAGCTTCATTAGCCATTAAAGCAGGATAATGGCACTTACCTTACCTCGACAGAGATTAGTTAGTCGCCACTAGCACAAAGTTATGGAGGGGAAAAAAAGGGGAAAAAAGGGGGAAAAAAAGGAGCATCCCTGAAATTCGTGCCTTAGTGATGCTGGCAGAGGATGGGAGTCAGGTGATGCCACGTGGTTCTGGTGGCCAGGCTGGTTCTGGAGGGCAGGGATGCTCATTCAGGGGCTCTTGATCTGCAAGAGCAGCATTCTTGGGAGTGCACCAGCATGTGCCTTCAGCTGTGCTTTGAGATCCTTTTGGGTCCCTCCAATGCAGGATATGCCATGATTGCATGATCTTCAAAAGGAGGGAAAGGAAAGCATTGATTTGGCCAGCCTGACCTTTTACATTTGGGGTTCAAATGTGGATAAGCTCCCAAGTGAGCCTGCTCAGAGACCACTGATGGGCACCCTGCAGGCATTTGGCTGCTCTGTCTGGAGCCCCACATGGCTGAAGCCTCCCTTGTCCATCTGTGCCATGGGACCTCTCCATGGGTGACAGAACAGAGGCAGGGAGCAAAAGTGACACTGCTGTGTGGGCAGGGCTGTGCAACACCTGTCCACACCATGCCTGGTGTGAGCCACCGCCATTTATCTTTATAAACATTTCTATGAAAAGTAGGTCCTAGAGCAAACAGACCTCGCAGTGTGGCTTTTTTCATTAAATGAGCTTGGTTTGGTCTCTGCTGACTCAAAAAGCCAATCAACAAGCCCCCTGAATCTTTGATCCATTTTTCTACTTTGCTGTTCTCTAAAGACTCAATTTCCTCTCCTGTCATGCTTTTGAGAGGGGGGAAATACAGACTAGTCCCCCAGTTATAATGCAATTATTTAGTGCAAGGGTTTTTTGGGTTTTTTTTTTCACTTGAATAAATTAGTTGTTAATTAAAGCTTTTTGATGTAGTGCGAAAGGAGTTATATTTGATACCAACAGCTGTATGCTGTTTGATTTATAGTCCTTTGGGGTGTTGGTTACAGTGAACCATTCCTCCCCCTTCCCCCACAAAACACACACACACACACTCACTTCAAAGACCATTAAGTGGTACTGTGTTTTCAATTAGAAGGAGAATATTTTTGCTGTTGTTTCCACTTTTCTCTGCATCACTTGAAAACAAGAAAGCAATATTTCATCACTTTGGCCATTTTCCCCAGCCTACAGTCCTGCGGCACTGGCAGCAAAGACAGTTGTGAAAGACTCTGCTTGAGGTGATGGGTTGACCCTGAACGTGGTTCCCTAGCTTAGCACATTGCAGCTGCAAAGAGGAGACACTGGCAGAGGATTTTCTCTGATTTTCACTTCAAGCAGGTTAAATTCCCACAGTGGGAAAGGAGCCAAGCTCCCAGGTAATGCAGGAACTGTTTGGAAGCTGCACGATGTCTCTGCATTGAAGCATCACTGTAGTCTTTCAATCTGTGCAGAATTAGGGACCTGGGTGAATTTAAACAGTTTGGGTTTGATTTCCCAATGGGAAATTAGAGGAATGCAATGAGAAATGTTGGCAAAGGCTCTGGGTGAGATAAAATTTCTTTTAATCCTCTCCAAAGAGTAGATAATCCAGTGTACATTTGGTGCTCTCACTTAGCTGATCGATTTACCTATCTCTAAATTCTCAGAAATTACTCAACACTCATCTGCTTAGCTATGACTGTTTCACACCAGCAGGGACCATATGCCAGGGGTGTTTCCAGGAGGATGTGGCATCTCAGAGGGTTGCTCCATAATGCCCTATCTCCCTTCCTCACCAGTGAGGTGAAGAATGACATTAGGAAAGGACTTTTGTCAGTTTAACACGGCAGTCACACACAGGTTAAAGAGATTTTCCATACATGGTGCTGCTTTCACTCAATTCCCAGCTCTGTGTTCTTTATCTCCAATGGAAGTGGCTGAGCAGAAATTCTTCAGGCTGTTTTGTGTTTGGACTTGTGTGCCTGGGAAATGGCAGTGGCACTTCCCAGACTTGTAGGACAACACTTAGGGCACCTTTTAGAGATGATCCAAGCTCAGCTGAGCAAAGTAACAGGATCAGCTTCCTGTGCAGACAGAGAGAGAAAGCCCTGCTTCTCCAAGAATCCCTATCCCAGGCAAGGTTGTCCTAATGCTGCCATTTAATTTGCTTTAATCCAATGGAGGGGGGGAATGGGTCTTAATTAATTGCCTTCTACTCCAGGCTCGAGAGGAAAACCTGCTTTGGAACAATTTAATGCAATCAGAATCTGCAGGTTGTGAGGCTGCTGGCAGAGTTCCCTGTCTGTGAGTGAATGAGTGCACATTTCCAGCTCTCAGGGATGGGTGAGGTTTTTCTGAAAGAGAGTCACTGGAGGTGTGGACTCCTGGTGAACATGGAGGACTGGAAAGTAGAGTGGCTTTGTCCTGTCCCCTGCTTGTCCCAAGGGAGCATGACTGTCACAGTGGCCTTGAATCCTGTCCATAACTCTTGAGTGCTGAATCAAATTTGAAGGGACCAGAAGATGGTGGAGAAAATTTGTTTTGAAGAGTGTGGTTGGAGAGGAGCAGAGATGTCCACGTCATCTCTCTCTCTCTCTCTCTCTGAGAACTAGAATAATTTTTCTTTTCCTGCTCCCTCTTCAGCAGTGACAGCAGCAGTAATTCCTGCCTACTTAACCCAATTTCTGGAGTCCCACATGTATTACATAGTTATTAATACTTTTCTGATATGCTCATGTTGAGCTTTGCACATTGTGGAGTTTCCAGGAGGGGTTCTAGGCCGCTGAGATTGGCAGCAGGCTTGAGAAATGCCCTTTCATTTCAATGTGATGGTGATTACTTTCCATTTTTGCTATCATGTTACTTGCGCCAATGACCTGCTCTGGGAAGAGCTCATTTATCTAAGGATCAGTTTGATATTCTAGTTCTCAGGGCTGTAAAAAATGTGTTTCTCTAAATTGCTGAGAGACTTTCTATCTGTTCTACAGTGTGTTGTTTTAGTAGGACCTACAGAAACACACTTTCAAATGCTTAAATTAATCTGATTGTGAAGGAAAAAAAGGAAAAAATTGTTCATGAGAAGTTTGATTTATCAACCAGTTATTTCACAATTTTTGTCTATGTTCTGCTTTGCCTATTTGAGTTTAGTTGAAGAGGGAACAAGGAGTGGGTATTGAATGAGGAAATGAAGATTTTGATAAAATCTTCATATGGATGAAAATACATGTTTTCAGTTGTGTGCATGTCACCCTGCTGGAAACCAGGATAGATATTTATGGATATCTGAGTTTGTCTCCTTTCTTGCATTAGAACTGAGGACTCCTTGCATTAGTAACTGAGGACTTTGAGCAAAAAATATCTGGCATTAAGTTAATGAAAAGCAGTATGTGCTCAAGAACTGGAATAACATCTCCGCCAAGCATGCAGGTTTGTGGAGCAATCAAAAGTTAAACGAGTTTAAAAGGGTGAAAAAAGAAAACCAGCTTGAGAGGAGTGAAGGAAAAAGAAGAAGGAAGGGTGTAAAAGCCAGCAAGAAAGACAGCTTTAGCCCAAGGGAAGTGCCAGAGAGGACTTGGCCCTCAAGGATCACTATGGGGCTGGTGAAAGTGTTGATGTGGTGGGAAGAGTGGGGATCCAGGAGAGGGCCAGGGAGGAGCCAACAGGGATGGGGAAGAGAAACCCTGTGGTCAGAAGTAGGTCAAACTGTGTCCAGCCATAAAGTGTTGGATGGATTTACCTGAGGAGAATAATCTTCCAGCACAGGAAGGGCATGGACCTTCTGGAGCAAGTCCAGAGGAGGCCACCAACATGATCACAGGGATGGAGCAGCTCTGCTGTGAGGAAGGGCTGAGAGAATTGGGATTGCTCAGCCTGGAGGAGAGAAGGCTTTGACCAAATTGCGGCCTTCAGGCACCTGAAGGGAGCCTACAAGAAAGACAGAGAGAGACTTTACAAGGGCCTGGAGTGACAACTAAAGGGAGAATGACTTCACACTGACAGGGAATTGGTTTAGACTGGATGTTAGGAAGACATTTTTGGCTGTGAGGGTGGGGAGGCCCTGGCACAGGGTGCCCATGTGCCTGCCCCATCCCTGGGGGTGTTTAAGTTCAGGTTGCTCAGAGCAGCCTGGTGTCCTGAAGGGCGTCCCTGCTCACAGCAGGGGCTGGAATGATTTTTAATGCTTCCCTCTACCCAGGCCACTCTTTGGTTTTCCCTTTCCTGGATAAATAGCATGTGACGGTGTTCACAGGGGCTCTTGGAATGAGGGAAGAGACGAGGATCTGACTCCATGTTTCAGAAGGCTTGATTTATTATTTTATGATATATATTACATTAAAACTATACTAAAAGAATAGAAGAAAAGGTTTCATCAGAAGGCTAGCTAAGAATAGAATAGCAAAGAATGATAACAAAGGTTTGTGGCTTGGCTCTCTGTCCAAGCCAGCTGGGCTGTGCTTGGACATTAATTACAAACATTTGACATGGGCCAGTCACAGATGCACCTGTTGCATTCCACAGCAGCAGATAACCATTGTTTACATTTTGTTCTTGAGGCCTCTCAGCTTCTCAGGAGGAAAAAATCCCAAGGAAAGAATTTTTCATAAAAGATGTCTGCGACAATAGCAGAAGCAATTGGTAGGGGGAGAGAGACAGGGAGGTGGCAGTGACTCTGTATTTGGGTAAATAAATACCCCCCACTGTAATGTGATTTCATAAATTTTGGGGACCACATTGTTTCTTATTGATAAAGACCAGCAGCTTTACATTCCTAACGATTTTTGATTATCAAACGGTCTCATAAGTCCTTTATTCCTCTGAATACTTCTTTTTTTTTTTTTAACAAGCAGTAATATCTCTATTGTTTGAAAAAGAACCTTTGAATTTTGGCAGGGACAAAAGCCCTGCAGCCAAAGATATGCCTTCCCCTGCTCCCATGAACCTCCCCTCTGTTCTGGCTGAGTTATGAGCTGTGTAAGATCAACATTCCCCATCCCTGCCGTGTATTTCTCAGGAACATTTTGGCAGTGGGTCAGAATCATAACTGAGCAGGAATCGTCCACAGACCTGGGCCCAGAGCGTTGCCAAAGCAAAAATAGCAACAAGAGGAGAAATCCCTGGGGGCTCGTGGGGCAGGTGGAGTTGGTGCATCACTCCCTGCAATTTCCCACTAGCAGAGGTTGTGGCAAATCTTGCCAACCCAAGCAGCGTGCGCCGCCTCTGGGGATCCTCAGTGAAGGGAAAGGATGGCTCTGCTTTTGGACAGAGCAGGCTCCAAGCTGCTGAATCAAACACCAAAAGAGTTAGGAAGGGTTGTCCTCATCCCCATGTGTCCAGCCATGGTGTTGGCTGGGGCACCTGCATGTGAATCCCACGGCGACCTGTCCCTCCTGTCCTGTGCGAGGGAGCGCTTCCATAACGCTGCTGGAGAGGAGGCACTCACTCAAGCAGAAAATAACTTCACACAAAATAGATGTGAAAGTTGTGAAATTCCTGGATTTTGACACTTTGAGGGTAAACATGTTTCCCATTGCAGCGGCCAGCAGTAGTAAACAGGGAAGAATCAGGAATCGTGTGCATCCACACACATGTGTGCGAGCACATGTGGGATGACAGACATCTGGATGGCCATGCGAGCACTGCCATGTGGGATGTACTCATGTTTAGGCTTAGAAAAATGGGAAAAAAATTGTTGTGCAGCAGTACAATGCAGAGTAGAAGCAAATCCCAGGGGTTTTTTTTGTGGTTTTTGGGGGGTTTTTTTGTGGGTTTTTTTTTTCTGTTTTTTTTAGGCTTTTGGTTTTTTGTGTGCTTTGTTTTTTTTTGGAGGGGGGGTTGTTTTTTGGGGTTTTGTGGGGGTTTTTTTTGTTTCATTTTTCTGAGGTTTTTTTTTT
>NW_005054365.1:1209734-1244770 GCF_000277835.1 Geospiza fortis
TAAGCAACGCGCTGATTATTCCTGATTATTCTGGCAGCTCCGCTACCCCGGTCCCCACGGACGGAGTCAGACATGGAGAGAATTGAATTTCGCCAAGGATGGGGCTAAAGGTCGTTCCATGCAGTGGACAGCTGTGTCTAGTCAAATCGAAACTATTGCTCCAAGTGTTGCCAGCAGAATGGCTGATAGCTCTGTTGTCAGTTCATTTACACTTGCATCCTGTTACAAATTAAACTGAAATTGTGGTGCGCTGAAGGAGCAGAAAGTCGGTTTTCTGCCAAGTGACAATTCCTTATATCACCAATTTCCAAGTGCAGCCACTATAGATCATTGCTAAGGGTTTTTGTGATTTCCAGAGATGAAGATTTAGGATTCTGATTTTCTGCCATGGGCAAAATTCCCATTAGCACCTGCTCTCATCTTCTAATCCCATAGGTTGAAAAGGAAATGCAAAGCTCTGGTAACTGGCCTCTTTTCTCAGCTCTGTTCACAAACAATACCACAAAATACAGAATTGTTTCATGACTTTTCCCATTTTCCAAGCTTGTCTTTTTCTTTTTCTCTTTTTCTTTTTTTTTTCTCTTTTTCTTTTTCTTTTTCTTTTTCTTTTTCTTTTTCTTTTTCTTTTTCTTTCTTTTTTTCTTTTTCTTTTTCTTTTTCTCTTTTCTTTTTTCTTCTTCTTGTTATTCCTCTGTTTCCTTTCCTTTTCTTTTCACTTGTCCTTTTCCTCTTCTTTTCTCTTTTTTCCCTTTCCTTTTCCTTATTTTTTTTTTCCTACAATTAAGATGTTTGAATTCAGATACAGTGCAAACTATGAAATGCTGTAATTCTGCTACAAACTCTCCTGCACTGAGGCAGGGTGTAGCAGTGAGAACATCTTAAGAACACTGCTTATACGCCAATATTCATCCCAGCCCAGCATCTTCCCCTGAAACACTCCTAAATCTCTCCATCACCAAGACAGAAAAATGCCTTCTGGGCAGAAACACAGCCTCTCCCAGGATCCTCAATGGGTCCTAGCAACCAAGCTGAAAGCCTGGGACTTGACCACATTTGGAATAAACTTGCCCAAAAACATCAATGCTAATTAGCTCGTGTTATGAATGGATTAAGTGAGACACCAGCTGCAATGGGGCATTTTGATTTGGGTTGTGGCTGGGTAATTAGATTCACATAAGCTGGCTGGGGAGCTGTCAGTCAGCAGGCAGCAGCCCTCTGTGCTGTGCGAGGGAGAAGAGCTTTTCTGTGTCCCATCGTCTGTTTTGCCGTGAGCCTTTGGGTGATGTAGCAGTAATCAAGCACAGCGCTGAGCATGAACTGAAACCCTCCCCTGAGCCACGGCCACGCAGCTCAGTCACTCCAGAAACTCACTCCTCCTGCAGCTGAGCAGCGCTGTTTTATTTACACTGCAAAATACTCCTCGTATGGTGGCTGCTAGTGCGAATGCCATCCTTCCCTTTGATTTGTGCCTGCTTTCCCCCGATTTCCAAATTGTCACTGGTGCTTGGAGCACAGTTTGGGGGAAAATGTGATTTATATTGTCATGAAATGACCTAGAATAATAGCAACTACAGAAAAGTATGCAAAATTGAATTTATAGATGAATGAATACATGCAAATCAAAGAGTCATAGAATGGTCTGGGTTGGAAGGGACATTAAAGCTCGTCTTGTTTCAAACTCCCAGACATGGGCAGGGACACCTTCCACTATCCCAGGTTGCTCCAAGTCCTGTCCAACCTGGCTTTGGACACTGCCAGGGATCCAGGGGCAGCCACAGCTGCTCTGGAAAACCTGTGCCAGGGCCTGACTACCCCCAAAATAAAGATTTTTTTTTTTTTCAATATCTAATTTTAACCTGCTCTCTTTCTGGTGTCGTGAACATCTGTGCTGTTCTGACTCTCTTTCTGGTGCTGGGATCTGTGGTGTAGCTGGGTTAGTGGTTCTGGGGTCCCTTTCCAAGTGATGAAGAGAAATAGGTGACTCCAGGGAGATGCACCTATTTCAGACATCTTCTGTGTTTGAAGGAGATGATTCACAGTAGGAATCCCCAATGATTTGTTTAGATGAAGTTGTTTGGTTTTCAGACCTCTGTTTTTAATGGATGAAACAGGAGGCAAATCCTCCTTTTCCTCCCAGATCTGGAGCTTTCATGAAAATAAAATATCCAGACAGCAACTTTCTTAAATGTGAAGAAAAGCAGGGAGTAAAAAGGTGGCTTGATGCTTCTGACATAGAGGCTTTATCAGCTCCATAAATAAAGGACATATGCATGTGATGGCTGACTGCATCTCAGATTGCAATACCAATGTTTTAAAAGCCTGCTGACAGAGCATCTGCTTATTTCATTATTCCTCCAATGTCTTTGCAGGTAAGTCATGCATTATACTGCATCATCTCCAGCAATGCATGAACAGAGGGGACAGAATGGAAAAATTCTGGATGGTCCATCTCTTTTCCCTTACTTTCCAGAAGAGTGGAACATAGGGAATTATGTACTCAGTTAATAGGCAGAATTGGCAAAATAAGATCCTAGTTTTGGTGAACTAAGATCTGCATTTTTTTTAAAAGAAAAGACTCTGTCATGGTACTTTTATGAGTTGTCTGCTTGCGTAGCAGAACAAAAAGATCATTTTCAGTAAACTCCTGCTCAGAAAACATACTGAGGGGATCAGTATTAGTCAGGTGAAAAAGGAAGTGTCATGCTTGACTGGAAAACACACATTGGTGAGTTTCAGTGGTGAGCTTTGACACTGCTGCACAATTTTGAGGAGCACGGGTACAGATTCAGCCTGGCCCTGACTGTAACACAATCTGTCCTGTGTACACACCAGCAGTGTGTCAGAGGGTTAGCAGCCCCACTGCACTAAAGCTTCCCTTTAGAAGCAATATTTGGTCCAGAGTTAGTAAAATGTGATTAATGGGTGAAGAGCAAATATAGATAATATCCCCAGATAGGTTTTCCAATCTGCAAATTCATGTTACCCTTGTGCTGCATCCCACTGCTCCATATCCCAAATGCTTCCTCTGGTTGCTGTTGACTAAAAATATTGGATCTCAATGCCTTGTTTTTACAGTAAGAGGTGATTTTTCTCAGCCATGAATGCCTGCTTGCCTGCATGGCACTGTCTTGGCTCAGCTGAGTCCATAATCCACCATTCCCAAGCCTTTCCTTTCAAATCTGCCTCCCTCCCTGGCCATGTGCTTTTGAGACATGACTCTGCTATGTTTATTTGGGTACCTACTGAGTTGTTCACAGGAAAAGGCCCAATGCAAAAGCAGTTTTGTCACTGAAAGAAGAGGCCTAAAAAGAGGATCCATAGTGCCATGTAACACTGGGGTGGTACATTATGGGTCAGTGAGGCATATTGGCCAATCTACATACATCTTCATCTGTTGGTGTTTGGTTTTTTTTCTTTTTCTAATCAGAGACAGCAAAGAGCTTTGAGACACCAAGATGCTTATGTAAAATGGGTTTCTGGGCCTCTGTCCATTTGATACCCACAAAAAATTATTTAGAAAATGCTCCTGCATCCAGCAGAGTAATGGATGCAGGATGACAAAACATCAGAAGATGACAAAGAGAGTCATGGAAGCATCTTTCACTTCTGGAGTACAGGAGAATGTAGGCAGCAAAATAGTTTTAGCTTTATAGGCTTTCCTAATAAGCATCCATCACTGAGGAAATGCCATTAGACATTTTCCACAAGTATTCATTAGCTGTTGGGTTTTTATAAGCTTGGTTAGACTTTGTACACTTTCTCCCACCATTCTGTCATGTTTGCTCTTGACAAATATTCCAGCAAACATGTTTGCACGCAGTACTGTTTGTGGAGGCTGTAAATACTGGAGAATATTCCTGAATAGTGCCTTTAATATTCCCACTGAAAACCTGCTTCCAGAGATTGTAATGTCCCTCTGTTCAGGAGACAAACAGCGCCGTGTCAGGCAGACATTTAACAGCCCGTGAACTGGGAAAAGATCAAGAAGAGTTTTTAGAAAAGAATTTCAAACACGTTTTCTTAGGCAAACAGCAATCTGCCAGTAGTTCACAAATCAACACACTGAATATGTCAAATGCCTGTCTGTTCCCATTCCTGGGATTTAAGGTCATGAACAAATTTTGAAAGCAAACCCAAATATTTTATTTGCTATTCTCCTCAGTTTCAATCTGTGGAAGAAAAGAGGTGTTTAAGAAAAAAATGTAAAAAATTTTTTCCCTTTAAAATAGCTTCCATAGCACAGTTTCTTATTGACTGATCTCTAAATAAGAGACTCTTGCTCTTGACTCCTGTTTAGATGAATTACTTCTAAGGCTTTTCTTTTTGTGACAGCGATGAATTGGTCAATGTTTGTATTAAGCTTTTCTAAGTGCACTATTAAAGGGGGAAAACTTCAAAAATAAATAGGCTGACTGACTCAATGATAAATTGAAAAGAGGGGAAGGTGTGTATTTTTAGACAGAAGAATCATCATGGAAATTGTCCAATTGCCATGTATTTGGAGAATGGCTATATGGAAAATGCTTCAAATAGGTACCAGACATTAGCTGCTGTTCAATACATGAGACTGTGCTTTGGGGAAAAAAAACCCACAAAAAAACCAAAAGAAAAAAACCAAGAATTTCATCTCACCAATGCCTATCTTGTCCTAAGGCTTTCCTAGGATCTAAATATTCCTGATAGTGTTGGAAGTAAAACCTTCAGGCGTTCTTTAAAAATCCTTTAAGTGCCTCTTGTCAGCATGACTGGAAAGCAAGCTTGGATGTTTTATCTCACCCTTAAATGAGAAAAATATATGGGCAATGAAAAATGAAAAGGAAAGGGGAAGAATCCTCCTGGACTTCTGTATTGCTTTGGGTTTTTAATAATGAGACCAGGGTCAGTGTTGTTATTAAAAACTGGGTGAGGACAAATAAAATTCCAAGTTTTTCCCCTGTTTACACATCAGAGGATCATAAGTGTGAATGGCTGTTTCAGGAGAGGACAGATGGCATTTTCATGGTGCTCCTCTAAATGGGTCTTAAGTTCTCTTTGCGGGTGGAAGTTCAACCCTCTGTTTTTTTCAGCCTGACAGCCATCAGGGCATGCTGGCAGCTCCAGGATCAGCTCCTGAAGCTGCCAGGCACATCCCCACATGCATGGAAAGCCTGGTGATATTTAGCTGAAGGTGAGGCTAAGGGCCTGCAGTGGTTTCCCAGCTCTGGTGCTGGCTGGCTCCAGCCCTCAGCAAACCTGCACTTCTCTGAGCTGTGCAAATGAGATAGCAGTATCTGTCTCACAGGGGGTGTTAAGAAGCTTAATTCATTAGTGTTTACAAAGTGTTTCTAGATCCTCAGATGTAAGGCTCTATAAACAGGCAAAGTATTACTAATTGCCAGCTTATACTGAACTGCACAGTGAAAATAAAGATGGTTGGAGGAAAGAGGTGCTGAATTCTCTGGTAAGCTGAATCGGTCTAGTGGTTGTAGGTTAAACAGCTTAAAGTTTGATTTTGCATTACTGTCATCTGATAAATCTCCATTCATTTATATTGGTGTAATATTTGACCTCCTGTTTACTTTGGGGAAAATAAGAGTCTGCAAGTGGGGCCTCCTATGGTAAAGAATAAATCAAAGGCTTAATTCAAGTAATCACTCCTGAATATGCACCATGAGGTTGCATTGCTTTAAATGGAATGAGTCTTGCTTTACAGAATGCGGCTTCAATTGTGTTGTTCAATTTAAACCAAAATATGTCAGAAAACCTACCTTCCACCTCTTTGTGGCCAAGGAGAACACCATGGTTCCAAAGTGTAGAGCATTTCAAAGCATATGGGTGGATATTTTTTGTTTGTATGGTTTAGTTTCAAGGGGGGGGTTTACCCTCTTCATACAGCCCTGGCAGGAAAACCAGACCATTTTATTTAGTTCTTCCCACTTTTTGAATTTCCTGCAATGCCACAGCAATATCATGCTTGGGTTCCTACTTAACTTTTTGTTGGCATTTTGGAACGCATCAGGAATAAGAGTAAGTTGGCTAAGTTGTGCTGTTTGTACTTGTAAGTTGTGTTATTCATATGCATTTTTCTGCAAAGCCTGATTTTTTAGAACCATCCCCTCTAAAAGGTTCCTTCAAAAATGATTCACTGTAATGGAAAGAAACTTAGTGCTCTTTCACTCCTTAAGAAACACCACATTTTATGTTTTTCTGCCTCAAACCACACTGTTAAAAAAGTAGTGGATAACCATTTCCCACTTGGCCTCCAAAGGGTGAAATCCTCATCTGGTATAAATTGGCATAGCTCTATTCAAATCAGAGCAGCTACATTAATTCATTCCAGCTGAGGCTCCAGCCCTTAAAATGCCAGCAAGGAGAGCGGGTTTTGCACAGGATGGATTTTTGGGCTGGGTGGAAGGTTTTTCTGTGTGGCTTAGCTACGTGCCTAGGCTCAGGGCTGTGGGAAACTGCCTGTTTGACATCTGCAGCATACGCAGCAAATGCTTTGGCAGTTTGAGTTAATGCCTTTTGAATTCACAGGTTGTTTACTTTCAGCTTGAATGTGGATTTGCTTTCAGCCTCAGTGGGAAATCTAACACAAGAAGTAATAGGACAAGCCATCTGTCCAAAAAAGCTATAAGAATTCCTGATTTTGAACCAATAACGGAGATCAGGGACAAGTTCACCCTGTGTGTAACCCCTGCCAAATTATTGGCATGCTCCTTGGATTTCCAACCTGGGACGCGATCCCTCCGGTGCAGTGTGAGCACGCATAGGCTTAGGGGAAAAAACCTGCAAAAGGAGCATGGCCAACATCCCTTTCCAATGGTGGCTCCTGCAGACGAGCATTTTTCCAGCCCTCTCCTCCTCTGCTGTGATTTACAGCCCTTTTTGGCAGACAAGCTGAGCACCTGTGAGGCGGCCGCTGCACGGCCCCTGCTCCTCGGGGAGCAGTAAACAGCACGAGTCAATGGGAACCCCCAGCTCCTGCCAACATTTCCTGCAAGTAAACACCAACCCATGTGTTAGTCACAGGCCAGAGAATGGTGTAACAACTGGATTGATTGGGTCACTTTTTTCTGAAAAGCTCGGGGGCAGATTTCAGCGCTCTTACAAGAGTCCAGATTTTTTTACTTTAAAGCCAAAAAGCCAAGTCTCTCTCCCACTGTGTAAACTGAGAAGCTGCACAAGAGCCAAGCTTTGGGGGGAAAAAAAAAAAAATCAGCATCCTGCAGCATCCAGCAGGACACAGTGGGCAGATTTTACTAAGAGCACAGCATGTGACAGGTAATGGAGCTGCTCCCCATTCACAGATGCACACATGAATGGGAATCTGGGCCTCGTGCACCTGTCTTGGTCATCCACAAGAAATGCCATCACCTGCAGTGAGAAAATAGTTAGTCTCTATGTACTGTGCTGTCTAGAATGCTGTGTCCTTGTTTTGGAAGCCTCTGTGGTCTAAAATCTTGGTCACAGCTTTTCTTCTGACTTTGTTCATTGTTTCTGTTGACCTGGACTAAATTATCCTTGTTTGGACCAGCTAGAAACATGAGTCTTGGTCTCCAAACCACTCGGGTGAGCTGAAGATCTTTGCTTGAGTGTTTAATAAATAATAGGGAAAGCAGAGAAAAAGACAAGGAGAAATCATTTGGAAAGAGCATTATCTGGTCTTTAACAACAAAACCTTCACTGCACTGTGAAGTGAATCCATAGGCTTTAAACCTTCATGAGGTGAATGGCTTAGGAGAGCAGGATATCTGCCAACATCCTTAGAAGCACACTAGCCTGATTTTGACCTGCCCTACACACAGAGCAGCATTAACTCAGATACCCTGGTGTAAATCCAGCCAGAGGTCAAACCCAGCCCTGGAGCAGCCCTGTTTGTCCAGAGGACTTCATCAAAACAGCCCCATTCAGCATTCATTCCAACAGCACCAGGCTAATTTGGCTCAGCCACACCTGGATTTCTGAAAACTGGAGGGCACCGGATCATGTTCAGACTGTTTTCTTTCACTCTTCTCTGTCAAATCAGGGCTACTGCAGATTGAGTGGGGAAATAAGAGTCTCTTCAAAGTCTTTTTTTTTTTGGTTTATTGATTCAATAGTATTTCATGGCTAATAACCACCCTTGACTAACAGGCTCATTTGAACAAGGAATGCTTGATCTCTTCTGTTATTTAATGGCAGAACAGCCAGTTTACAGATAAGTAGTCTGCTTAAGGTGGGAGAACTCAAGGCTTGTAGTCTTTTCTTGGGAAAACTACCTTCTTTTTCTGCTGATTTTTAGGGATCCTCCGCTGAAAGTTTTCCATAGAATCACAGAAGTTTGTTTTTTTTTATTTCCCGTGTACTTGCACAGTCATGAGAACAAGGATGGCTTGAAATTAAAGCAGCACAGTTCAGCCTTCTTAAATTAAAAACTTTTTTATTAGCTTTTTTTTTCTTGGAACCAGAGGCAGATGAGCCAAAACACTGCATAAAATAAGAAGAAGGCAAGCTGGTTTTGTTGTATTTTTGGCACGGACAATGGCTTTCAGAGATACTGGAAGTCATGCAAGAAGAGTGTGTTATTAAGAGACTTCTAGCCCTGCTCTGAAGACTGAGGGCTTTAGATAAGAGTCTGCATATGGGGATCTTTATCCAAAACAAACCACCCAGACTTTTGTACTCACTAATACTGATTTCCTCCTCTGCATCTCTCTGTGCGTTGCTCACATACACAAGTTTTCAAGGCATCCTCAAAGCTTTTCTTTGCCTGTAACAATTTAATTGCCTCTTGGCCAAGATTTTCTCCTCCATGAAGAGAAAGAATGTGATCAAAGTGCCCCGTGCTGCCCAAAGAATTTCCTCTCCTCAGCCTCACTGCACACACCAGGACTGTTTTCCTCCCCTGTCTCCTTTGCCACATCTCTGTGTTTTGCACGATTGTTTCCTATATATTTTTTTTTTCCCTGCCTGGAAAAATCCGACATCTCCTCCCCCTGCCCTGGCAGCATGGGTGACAGAGACAGAGAGATCAGCACAGTGTCAGCAAGAGTTTAGCCCCACAGCTGGGACCTGAACTTTCAGCAGCAGAGCACAGCCCTGGGTCACTGCACTAAAGCAAGCCAGATTGATACAAAGTGCTTGCTCACCCTGGAAGGGGAAGCATCAGAAGCCAGTTGATAAAAATCTTTAGGCACCCTCTGTTGTGAGCTTAGGCTGTTTTTTCCTGGGAAAATGACCATGGAGTGTATATTCAGTGTCACGACCCCCAAAGGGATGCAACATTTGGGTGCTCTCTGCACTCAGGGGGTGATATTGCACCAGGGCAGCGTGGATTTTGGAGCTGCAGAAAATGGAAATGGAGCGTGTGGACTCGACATGCTGCACAGGGTGTGAAGTTTTCAGCTGTGAAGACCTGAGCGATCGCGTCTGCCAAGAGTTAATGCGCTCAGAAAAAGGATGCTAAAATATTCCTTCCCACTCCAGTTTGCAACCGAGAACTTGCCAGCCTGTAATATCTTTTATTTATAGCACCTTTTGACTCAAAGGATCTGAAAGTGCCTCTCTCTGGGAGTCACTTCAATGATACCTGCAGGCAAGGGTGTTTCTCTGCAGATGACTCCAGCTGAGGTGTCAGGGCCTTCTTTGCTATGGACACATGTAAGGAACCCCCTCTGCCTTGCCAAATGCCAGCACTTAGAAATAAGGGCTAGAGGGAAGGGCAGAAATCTGTCCTAATAAACCTCAATAACAGCAAACAGAGAAAACAGACATATGAACCCTATGGGAGAGAGCACTGAGATGGTCACTGGCTGGCTTTGGAAGCAGACATTGGGAGGCAGGATGGCCAGTGCTGGATGATATCCTTATGCAAAGAGCTTGGGACAGTAAAACCACAGCTCAGAAGAGGGCATTTGGTGTCCCTACCTGGATAACACCCCACACAACCGAACCAGATCCAGCTGTGCTGTGGTGGCCTGGAGAAACTCCAACAGGGACCCTACACAGGGTATGCATCCCAGGGGTGGAGGTCCTCCTAAAGGCACAGGCTGCGTTTAAATCCTCAGACTCACGCATCCCTTAGTGAGCACAGTCATGGCAGGGCCTTCTGCTTATCTGAAGCCCACTTCAGCACCTGCCCATCAGCTGCTCCCCACTCAGCAGCTGGCTGAAAAGGACCAGAGGGGCAGAGGACCAGCTCCTCCACGTGGCTCCTGGAGCTAAAGAGGTGTCACCCAGCCCCCTGCTCCTCTCCTGTGCTGTCCCTGCAGGCCAGGGAGGCAAGAGCCAGGCCCAGCTGATGGGGTTACAAATCCAGCCCATGATTTCTGCTCCATCCACAGCCAGGCAAGATGTAGCCAAGACACATATTAGGCTCAGCTGCTCAGGACACTGCTGTTCTGTCTGTGCCACCCTGAGCATGCTGCCTGCCTGCCTCCTGCTCTGCTCTGCAGCCCCGTATCAAGCCAGTTGTTTTGCCATTCCCTGAACATGCTCAGGAGACCCAGCCTTCTTTTTGGCACTTCTGCTGGGTCTCCTGAGGGATTTGCCCCCAGGAGGGAATGCCCATCTGCTTCAGCATCCTCTGAGTCCTGTGTTTACTAAGGAGTCCTGATGTTTCTCCGTGGACAAAGCCATCCAGGCAGTCCCATGAAAACTCCAGGGACGCCAGTGGCTGTTTAGGGGCCTGCCCCCTACCCTGGGTCTCTAGACAGAATAATACACCCACAGCCTCCATGATAAAATCCTCAGCACATCTCTGCTCCCTTCATGTCCTTCCCAAGCCATCCCCAGAATCAGCATTATTATATTTTTTTTTTCTCTAAATCCCTTTCCTCCAGGCACCAGACAAGGTGTATTTGATAGGACTTTATCTCTGCCATGCATATGTCAATGTCTGAAACTCTGGTTTAATAGGAGTCACATCACTGGATGGAAGCTGGCTCTCTCAGGTCCTTTCCATGGAGAACATGCTTTTTCCCTCATCCTCTACCTTCCAACAAAAATTGACTCCTCCCTCCTTTGAGGAGGGGGCTGGGCTTAGCACATCCTGGCAGCCCACCGGCTGTGCTGCCTGCTTTTAGGGCATCTCTCACTCCTCCTCCTCGGAGAAGAGATTATTCTTCTTGCTTGTACATATGAGAGGTTTTTTTTTGTTTGTTTTTTTCCTGTTCTTGGTCCATTGTATATTACATCATGTATTGCTTCCTTTGGTGCCCGTTCCACAAGCGCTGCTTTGGATTTGGGGGTGGGAATGGGAGGAATTCCCCCCAGAATCACCTAATCATAGAATATTCAGAGTTGGTAGGGACTCCCAAGCTTATAGAGTGCATCTCCAAGAATCCACCATGCACCTGAGGGTGTTGTCCGAATTCTCTGGCAGCCTTGGTGCCTTGAGTGCCCTCGGGTGCCTGACCACCCTCTGGGAAAGGAAGCCACCTCCCAATACCCATCCTGCACCTTCCCTGACACACTTCATGCTGCTCCCTCAGGTCCTGTCACCAGAGGGAAGGCGGCAAGCTGTGGACAAGCCCTGTCTCTAGGGAAAAACTAAGAGGGAAATAAGGGAGGGAAAAAAAAAAAACTTAAGAGAGAAAAGAAAAAAAAAAGGGAATAAATATTGGGAGGAGGGCGTTTAAGAGGAGAGAAAAACAAATCAAAGCTGGTGCCAGGCTGGAACCAGCAGCTGGTTGCCAGCACAGCAGGCTGAGAAGTTGCTGGTGGAAGCGCTCAGTGCCATGTTTGGGTTGCTTAAAAAAATTCAGTGTGTCTTTCCCTTGAGATCCTGCCTCTGCTTTCCTGCCGGCCCCACGATCAGGAGGAGGAGCAGGGACTCCCTGCCCAGCTCAGGCTTGTGCTCTCCGAGGGATGCAGAGCATCATCTCCTGCCCTGCCCTGCCACACCTGTGTGTGTGTGCGCACACCGAGCTGGACCAGGCACACCGTGCGTGCTGTCCCCGCTCCGGGGAGATGCCAGGGCATCGGCAAGCGCGGCACGATGATCCATCCCTCCTGCCCATGCGAGGGAAGGAGCGGGGAGGGAATGGGGATGGAGGAGAAAAGGGCAGGGTGGAAGGTTGCGACGCTCGGCTGGAAAAATTTAGAGGCGTACAAAGGGGAGAGCGATGGAAAGGGGGCAGGAGGCTGCCGAGGAGGTGGAAGGAGATTTATGTTCGCTGGGCTGGGAAGGCGTGGGGTGCCTCGGGCAGGGCTGGGGGTGCTGGGCAGAGCCCGGCAGCTGAACCGGTGCCAAGAAGGAGCTGCAGCGGCTCGAAAATGGCACTCTGCGCCACGCTAATATTGCGAGGCTGGGCTGCGCTGGAGAGCAGGAGAACGTGTCAGGAATGAGAATGGCTGGGACTGGCCGGGCTCTGGAGGGTCCTCCCTCCTCCCCTGCCTCCCCTTCGCCTTTTTAATGCCACCCTTTTCTCCCCCAGCTCCCCCACCACCACCCCCAGTGATGTTTAGGAGCTCTGGGAAAGGCAGGAGATCTTTGCTGGGGACTTGGAGTGTAAAGCGTCTCATCCCCTCCTTCCATCTCCCTCTCGGGAGGGATTTCTATTTTTTTTTAATTTTTTTTTCCCCTCTAAGGAGGAAAAGAAGAGTCTCAGGGAGTTCTCTTACTGTTTTCCTGTTGCCCTTCCCCTCCTAGCCGCTGTCCTCCTCCTCCTCCTCCTCCTCCTCCTCACTGTACCCATCAGGCTGCTGTTGTGGGTCTGTGTCTCGGTGCAAGGTGACTTGTAAGACACAGGAGTCTCTGCTGCAAGGTGCAGCGTCGCCTGCGTCGGTGTTTCCCTCCGTTTCTCATTTGCTGGGAGATGAGGCAACTTCCAGGCGGCTCAGCTCAGCTCCTGGTTGATGCAGTGGCGCTGTTTGGGCTGCAAAAAAAAGCCCCTTTCCTGCAAAAACCTGTCCGGATAAAACAAACAAACAAACAAACAAACAAACATGTAAGGCTGAAACTGCATCATTTTGTGATGCCGGTTGATTTGCAAGAAACGAAATGGAGTTCTGTGGTGATTTTTGTCTGAAAGGGAAGGATTTTTGCTCATCCCCTTGCTTTTCCGTTCACAGGCAACAAAAAAACCAAACCACCTCTTTTTAATAGAGTTTTGATTTTTTTCTTTTTTTTTAAATCTCCCCCCCCTTCCTGCTGCACAGATGTTCCTTTTCGGATCATTCTGGAATTTATATTTAAAACTTTAGGTCGTCATTACAGAAACTAGGGACTGGAGAAAGGGAAAACCCCAGTCTCTGGTTTTGAAAACAGGTCTAGATCCTGTTAGAACAGCAGTTTTAGCCCTCACATAGTCAGCAGGTCAAGTTCAAGGAGACCTTTCTAAAGCACGGGCAGAGCCTCATTAGCTTGCTGCATCTCAGAAGCTGGTGGATTATTGGGTTGTTAGCTTGGCCCATTTTGTAGTCTCAGGCATGGGATGATCCCTGTGACCTCTTTCTCACCTGAAAACCATGTCCTAGTGCACATTCAAACCACTTCAAACCTCACCTTTGGTCTCAGACATGCAGGCCTGGTTTGGGAGCACCTACCCCTGCCCAGGAAAGGCTTTTGGAAATGCTGTGATAAATAGGGGGGAGTTCAGGCAGGCTTAAAGGTGTTGTCTAGCATGCTCCCCTCACCCTCTTCTCCCAGCTCCTCACAGATCAATAGTCCTTCCTCTGTGGAGGATCAAATTCTCTGTCCCAAATTAATGCTGCTGGGAGTGGCACTCATTTCTAAGTTGATGCCAGCAGATTTTGTATGGAGTAGGAGGAACAAAGCAGCTGATCCCTTGCTCTTCCTCACCTCTCAGCTGTGCTTTGTACCCTGTATTTGCTGCAGTTCAACTTGGGCTTGTGCAGAGAAGGTGCCGCCAATCCTTCTTGCTCCTTTACCTTTGTTGTGACTGCAGGGTGTGCAGTGCTTGGCCCAGGAAACCTTGGTTTCTTCACCATGGAAATATCAACAAGAGCGGTGGCCAAAGAACCTGGATCCTTCCACCCCATCCTACCAGTTTTTTCTGAATAAAGAACGTGCATAAAACACATGGGTTTTCTGTAAACAAGTGTGCATGATGTTTGGTTTTCAGTTGGCCCTTTGGATGTCATGAGTGGAGCTGTTTGAAATACTTTCCCCACCCAGGGCACACACCATGCAGGCTTGCATGAATTTCATAGAATTTCATAGAAAATCAAAGAATCCTTGGATGGTTTGGGTTGGAATGAACCTTAAAGCTGATGCAGTTCCATCCCCTGCCATGGGCAGGGACACCTCCTACTACACCAGGTTGCTCTAAGCCCTATCCTGCCTTCCAGGGATCCAGGAGCAGCCACAGCTTCTCTGGACAACCTGTGCCGGAGCTTCTTGATCCTACAGCCAAGAATTCCTTCCCAATATCCCATCTGTCCCTGCCCTCTGGCAGTGTGAAGCCACTCCCCCTTGTTCTGTCCCTTCATGTCCCTGTCCCAAGTTCCTTCCAGCCCTCCTGGAGCCATTGTAGGTGTGGGCAGATGCTCCATATCCCCCTGGAATCCTGTCTCCTCTAGACTGAGCAATTACAATTCTTCAGTCCTTCCTGGCAGGTGAGATGTTCCGGAATTTTCCAGATGTTCTTGCTGACACTTTTGGCCGTTCTTCTGGGCAGAAATTCCTCTTTTTAACCTGAGATCTCTGAGGATGGGCATCTCAGGGATCTGTGGGATTGTAGCCTGCAGAAGAGAGTGGTGGTTAAAGCCTATCAAAACGACCTGGGGACACCCTGGTTCTCGTCCTGACCCACCATGCTCTGTACAGACCACTGCTCATGCCTTTAGATCTGGAGCCAGCTTGTGTTTACTACTGATTTAAACTTCTTCAGTGTTCAAATACTTCGGTTATCAAACAACAATTCCCAACAGATTTATAGAGAGGATCCCAAAGACACGGACAAGTATTAATGCGGAGTGACAGCATCCATGAGTGCAGCAAAATGGTGTTTGTTTTTCAAGGAGAACTGGGAGCAGCAAATTAAGATGTCTTCACAATCCTTGTTATTTCAGTAGGCAGACCTCTTTCATTTCTTGAAATCTTGACCATAGGGGAGCTTGTGGAATGCATCTTGTCCATCTTGGAGCAAAAATGCTACTCCTGTTCTTTCCAAATGGTCAAGTCAGCCATCTGGGCAGCTTGGTCATGCTTCCCAAGGAGGGAAGGCTTTAACAAGGCAGCTGTAGGGTTTTTGTCTTCATTTCTCCCTGTCTGAAAGAAGTGTCTTTGGATATTTTCTCAAGAAACATGATGTCTAATGTGTCTCAAGTTGCTTCCTTCAAATCCTTCATCCTTTTAGCACTTTATAATGAGAAACATTGTCTACTTGGAGCTGTTATGAGGTGCCTTGTGTCTGGAAGGGTCAGTCTAAAGGGCTCTTCTGAAGCTGTCTTCCACTCCTTCTCCCCACACTTTCCCCACTCCCAGTCTTTTTTTTTTAATTTTTTTTTTTTTTTTTTTTTTGGACCTGTAACCTCACATTTCTGTAATCTAAATGTGCAAATGCTTTGCAGTCACGGTCCAGTGGCTGGGTTAATCTCAGACCCCTGGAGTGGCAGATGGCTGATTTGTTGCTGATTCCAGTTATAGAGAATTGTGTCACCTATTATCTTTGCACAGACTGATGCTTAAAAGGATGCCTTTGGCAAAATCAGTGAAAAGCAAAAGAAAAGCAAAGCAAACAGTCTGATCTGCATCACCACAGGTGAAAATGTGAAATATTTCACCTTTATGTGAAGGGCTGGAGAGGTGGACAAAGAGGAGAGGAGGAGGGAGGGGAGGAAGGGGAGAGGAAGACCTCATTTTCATACCAGAAGTACCAAGCCACAGCGCAGAGCAGGTTTGCTGTAGTCACGCTGTAGAATCACGAGCACTTACTCTGTTTTAAATGGTTTTGCTGTGTGGTAATCCTTGGCTTCAGCTCCCTACTTTAACTCTTATACAAACCAGGCGGGTTGGCTTCTTGTGACACCTCCTTGCTCTCTTCCCAAGGTTGTCAGAGGAATCCACGGCATCCCTCCCTGATTCCAGGGCTCATTGTGTGTGCCCCACGGCTGCTGGGGAAAGCTGTGGTGGCTCTGTCATGCCAACATGCTCACAAGGGACACTTGAGAGGGGAAGTTTACACATCTCTGTGGGGTGAGGGGAAGCTTGGGGGGCCTTACAGGGCACTGCAGGACTGAGGGGGGACCCCACCACTGCCCAGATGGCAAGTGGGTGGTAGTGGTCATACTGAAATGTGGGGGGAAATCAAAAGGGCAGAGCAAAAGTCTGGATGTTTGTGACCATTTTCTACACAGTCATCCCTACAATCAAGGTTTTCTTTCTTTCTCTTTGCTTTGGGAAACACCACAGAGTCAGATGAAGAATTTGGGAAGAGAGTGTGGGTTCCCTGTGCAGAGTCCAGTGACGAAATCTGTGAACAAGGTAAGAACAAGGGGATATGGCTGTGATGATTTTTGTTTTATCCTTTTCTCTTTCCAAATGCAATTTTGCAATGTTGGACACAAAGTTTAGCTATGTGTATCACAGAAACTGATAGTCCAAGCACCAAGCAAATGAGTCTAAAATGTTAATTTGCATTTCTTTTAATTCATGCCATTATGATGGTTTGGGTTTTAGAACAGTTTGTATCATATCCAAATGATCTATGTGTGAATAATTGTTACCAACCTCCTGACACCAGGACCTAATTAGGAAGTAAGAGCCTTAAATAGGCCATTTGTGTACTGAGCTTCCATATGTCTCCTTGCCCAATTTATTTGCTCCACTCCATTGAGGTATAATGAGAATGAAACTCTTAGAACTGCTTTTGACTCTGAGGCTCTTCTCTTCATGTCCTATGCAGCCATAGCCCCTATTAAGATAATGTCTGTTTCCCTGCTTTCCGAAAGAAAAAGCTGTGGTACTTTCAGTCCAGATTGCCCAACCTTCTCTGTTTCCAAGGTTTCAATGGAAATGGAGTGAAAAAATGCCAAAAGAAAATGCAGACTAAGAAAAATGGAATGCCATCAAAGAAAGCAGAAAAGTCAGGACAGGATGATCTTGAGGGAATACTCCCTATCCTATTTACCTCACAACCCTGCTGAAAGTTGATGCTGTTGTATTTCAGTTAGCCTATAGATGCAAAGGAAGGATGTATATGGATAGAAGCAATCTGAAGAGATTTTTATTGGTTTTGTTTGGCTTTCTTCCTGCTAGGATGTGAGGAAGGGGGAAGGGTTGGTGCAAGGTGGCTTGGATTTTTTGCTTAGTTTTGAATATTTATCTCAGTCTGAACCAGCAGCCTCCCTGGGAGTCCTTGTTCATGGTTAAATACATGGTGTGTTCTTCAAGTGTACTTTCAGAATATATTCTTTATTTCCAAACACCTCTCGCACGCATGACTTCATCTTACACTTCATGTGTCCCACTTGATTCTTTTACTCCCATCATTCTGAAGTCAGAAAACCTTAAATCTATGAATTAAGTGTCATTTTCTATCATGATTAACTTTAATAAATTCTTACAGCTTGGTTGTTGGTTTTTCGTTTTGGTTTGGTTTTTTTTTTCACCCCCAAATCTGGATCTTGTTTAGTTTCCCAGAGAAAGACAAGTCTACTTGCAACGATTTTGTTTATGATAATTTCCTTGCATGTTCCCTTCCAGGAATTGTCATTGCCTTCCAGAAGGGAGGTTAGTGCTAGTCCCCTCGCAGTGATAATTATAATCAGACCTGTCAGCCTGCACACAGTCTACACTTATCACTTGCATTTAGAAGGATTTTTCCTGAAGCCTATTACCAGTTCTGCTTCTCAGGGAAAAACAGTCATGATTTTTCCTCCTAATCTTTGATGGCTCTCATCTTTGAAAGCATGGAGAGGAGCAAAACGACTGCCAGGTGCAGTTAAAGAAACTGTCTGTTGGTCCTGGTCTAGAGCTCTGGAAAGCCAGAGAGTGGGTGGATAATCTGGGAAATGCTGAGGGGTTTAATTTGTTTGTGACAACACTTCAGGTGTGCTGGAAACACAGAACAGTTTCCCAATGGTGCTGCTCACAGGAGGTGCCTCTACAGACCTGCTGGACATGGGCTTCAGGTGGCAGGTGGCTCTTGGCAGTGGTGCCTTGTCTCCCTGCTGTTCTGGGCAGTGATTCCTGTCTGTGCTGAGAGAATTGGAAGCAGGATGCCCAGAGAAGTGGCTGCAGTTGCTGCTGGAGGCAATGACTGGCATCATATGGACCAGCTGCCACCAGTGCAACAGTGACCAGCTGGGCCAAGTCATGGTGTTGAGTAGGATGTGGTTCAGTATTTTATTCATCCCAGCCCCCCCCCGAGTGTTATTCCCTGGGAAACACGTTGACCCATTTATTAGATTTCCCCCTATTTTCACTCCATTATTGTTATTGATGTGTTGCTAACCCCCCTTTCTTACCTTTCTGGTTTTTACTAGCATGAAGACAAAAAGGCGCAAGTTTTACCACTCCATTAGACTAAATGAGTTATGTATCTTTAAGTCCTTCCTCTGTTATTACCATGCTTTTTGTAATTTACTCAGAGATTTAGGCTCCCTTGATTTTGGCAGAATCTGAGGACGGTCAGCACTTTATAGCTTTTTTTACCAAAGAGATGGTGGAAGATTGGGAAATCTTATGTTATGTGCAGTTTTATATTTACAGTGCACAGGGACATATGATTTGCCTTTGTTTTATTTAAATTCACTGGGAACTAGAGGTTTATTTATCAGGTGTCATTCCCGGAAGGATGAATAATGCCATAAAGACAAGACTTCATCTATTATACAAACAGATTTGAAGGCTTTGCTATTACATTCCTCTGCCTGTTGAATGGAGTAAAAATGCCTTTGGCTGAGCAGAGGCAGAGTGATACTTAGCAGTAGCATCTTATGACCTTTTGATCAGCTGAGATCTCAAGCCATATTAGTGGACAGATTATGATGTGATGGAAAGAAGGCCAGGAATAGCTTTTTCATCATGAGATCTCTTCTGTGAATATCCTTCTTGGGTGTATTCAGGTGGTTAATCACTGGGGCCAGGGCAATCATTTGGAAGCAGGAGAGTGAAATGCTGGTATAGACAATTCAAATACGCTCAGGTTTGCCAAATGCAGCTGGACATTAGAGCTAATAGTTTCTTCCTAATATTCTCCTACCCTCCTGTTTCTATCAAGGCTGTGGGTGACCTTGTGATTTTTTTCCCATCTGTAATAACCACATTTTTGCAGAAAGAGGCAACACAAAATGAACCTTGAGTCCTTGGACCACAGGGGAGCTGCAGTTGCTGAATCAAAGGAATGCACATGGTGAATATGGATATCAGACTGTGAAGGGAAACTCACATGAAAATGTCTCTGTCATTTTAGAGATAATAACAGTAGTACTTGAATCTATTTCAACCCTCCCAAGGAAGAAAGAAATAATGCAGCTTTCAAAAAATGCACAGCCCTGATAGTATTTCTCATTTTACAGGGCCAACCAGAGCAAAGAATGGCTTTTACTTTCTCTTACCTGCATGTGCAGAATTACTCCTCAGATTTGTCTCCAGCTTTGAATTAGCCCCCTTTTCATCTTAATGGCCAAGAGGAATCTGTAGCCTCCTTAAAAATCAAACATAAAAAAATCCCTTGTTCCCTGCTGACTCTGCACATCAATAGCAGTAGTGCCAAAGCTTGACCCAGGTGCTGTGGTCGCTTTTGGAAGGAGAAGGGGCAGACACGTGGGTGTGGAATGACTCTGGGCCATGCCCAGGCAGCCAGTGCTAGTTATGGGCTATGCAGCATCATCCTGTACATTGCTGGCACAGGAGTGCCCGAGTTGCAGGGTTTTTCCCCCCCTGAAGCCAAACAAGATGCTCATTTCAGTGTCAGGAGGAAGAAGTGCTGGCAGTGTGAGAATCCCAAACCATCAGTGTAGCGGGAATGATGATGCACCAGGCGTGGGGAACAATGGCTACCACGGAGGAGTGGAAACTCTTTGAAAATGAGGAGGTTATGGAGGTGGGAGAAGCTCACAGCAGGACACTGTCTCCTCTCCTCTCTCCCCCAGCCTCTTCAATCAGATGCCTGCTGGGCTTCCCACTCCTCCCGCCTTCTGCATGAGATGACAGGATCATAAGGCACTAGATTCTGCTGGCATGAAGGAAACTGCCATCCTCCTGGCACTATTGCTTCCCCAGTCAGGAAGCCACTGTGAAACATTGAGGCTGTGAGCCCACATGGTGCTTTTTAGCTGCCTCTTCCAGGGCTACAAAGGTGTCCAAAGGGGAGCTGGGAGGTGACACCAACTCCTGACACAGGTCTGCACCTTCTTTTCCTTGGGAAAAATGGGCAAAAACTGCAAAAGGTGGGTGGCAGCCTTGGTTCTGTCCACAGAGGAAGTGCCACTGCTGAGATACAGCCAGCCCATAGGATAAGGAGCTCCATCCCAAGCCCTGTCTGCAAAGATTAAGTAGGTTTCTGCACAGGTGGTTGTTAGAAGCATCATGAGCTAAACCATTCAAAGGGATGTGTTCCTCTGAACAGTTGTTATAAGAGTTTCTGATGGCAGCTTTGAAACTTTTCCACTGGGAAGGATTTGTGGTGTGTGTGGTGGAGAGAGTGTAGGCATGAACTATTTCCTCTGCCTCCCTGCTCTGCCTTGAGTGCCTGTGGGGTGTAGGAGGGTGCCAAGTTTTGAGTGACTTAGTACCAAGATCTTCCCTCTTGGTTTGGGATTGCATTAATCCTGCTCTGCCTTCTGCCAGATGGCTTTGCCTTGATAAAATCAATTCTCCTCAAAGTAAAAGAGGTTTCATTCATCTTCTTGTAGCTCAGAGAAATGCATGAAAACAGAATTTCTCTGCCTTTTGCAGGTCAGGACAGAAAGTTGCTGTGGGACATCTATCAGTATCCCAGTTGTCACGGTTTAACCCCAACAGGCCCCTCACAGTCCCTCACTCACACGGATTCACCAGCAGGATCAGGGAGAGAACTGGAAGGGTAAAAGCTGGAAAACTCATGGGTTGAGATAAAGAATGTTTAATAGGGAAAATAAAACCTTTGAACACCAGCAGAACAAAAAAGGCAATTAGTTCACTGTTTTCCATGTTCAGGTGTTCAGTCACCTCCAGAGAGCTGGAACCCACCACATGTAACAGTGGCTTGGGAAAACAATCACCATCAGTCCAGACATTCCCCCTTCCTCCTCCTTCCCCCACTGAGCGTGATGTCACACAGTCTGGAGCATCCCTTTGGTCACTTGGGGTCACCTGTCCTGGCTGTGTCTCCTCCCAAACTCTCAATCACCCCCATCCCCTCCCCAGCCTGGCACTGCAAAAAACAGCAAAGGCCTTGGCTCTGTGCAAGCTCTGCTCAGCAACGACAAAAACATCTCTGTGTCATCCACCCTGTGCTCAGCACAAACCCAAAACACAGCCCTGTAACAGCCCCTGGGAAGAAAATGAACCCTGCCCCAGACAAAACCAGCACACCGACAGTTAGAGCAGCACAGTTAGAGCACATGGCAAGTACTTGGGCTGGGATGCTTTTCTAGGGGTAAGAAATTTAAAGTAGCAAACTTTGAAAATGCAGTATAAGGCAGATGTCAGTGATGTGCAATGGGATAAAGAGGACAGTGATTTGTTTATGAAGCTCATCTGTCCACTCATGACAATTTTTTCCCTTTAAACACACCACATCTGGTTCCTTGCAAAGATTCTTAGATTGCAGACAGCAGTAAACGCACATCCTTTTGAGTAAGAGTGATCTCATGAACCAGCAGAAGGATTATTGTCATAACCAAATTTACAGCCATACAATTCCCTTTTTCTAGCTGGAAAGAAGTAATCTTGATCCGGAAAAGAAATAAGTCATAACAATAACAAGCAAGTTAAACAGTATCTGGGGACGTTCACGGGAATGTCACTGGGTATACTCAAAGTACTAAACCAGTTCTCAGCACACTTTTGGTCCAACTAGCAAGCTCCTAAATCATCCTTAAGCATGGATCAGGGTTCATCCCTGTGAGCTGTTTGCATTTAGCTGCTGGGCTAGGAGAGTTAAGACAGGGCTGTGAGCAGAGGTACAAGCCTCTCTGTGCCAGTTGGCCTCCACGCCTGGGGATATTTCTGGGCACATTTAATTACTACTGGCTGGAGAGGCTCAGGCCCAACTGAGAAACTGGACTCCTTCACTCTAAACTCCATTTGTCAGCAGTGGGACAGGGGAGCCACCAGCAGAAGCTGATTCAGCCTCCCTTGATCCTGACCTGCCCAAATTGTAGACAGTTGCTAAGGCAGCTAAGCCTGCAGGGTTTAACATGCTGATAGCAGAGGAAAGGCTATATTATCCCCCCAAAAGGCAATGTATAGTACATTTCCCGCATATTTACTAGTCATCTCCCCAGCCTCTTCAAGCTCATGTAAAAATATTATTATGTTATTTAGGTGCTCTTTCTTTCAACAAGAAATGTCACCCATTATTTTTAAATTTTTTTTCTCCCTTACCATGAGGATGTTCCTTTTCCAGTAAGTTTCAGCCATAAGATAGGTGTTCTGTATAATTTGTTTTCAACAGTTTGATAGTTAAATGTGTCCCTAGGAGACAATTATAGACTTATACATAATAAAGAAGCTCATGGAAGGATACAGCATTATGTCTTTCAAATGTAGGTAAACCCGTTGTTTGATATAGAAAGTTTTATTTTGAGTTCACCCTATCAAAATATATTTACATGATAGATACAAGTATCTATTTTTTTCTCAGTTAAAAACCTCATTGAAAAGAAATAACTCTGGCTCAGCTCCTGCAACCACAGTATAATGCTTCATTATCTTTTCTTTCATTGAAATCTTCTCATGCACAAGGTGATCTAATTTAATACTTGTTTAAACATATAAAACAAAACATTTTCCCTTCAAGAATACCTCCAGTGTTTGGTCACAGTGGGGATGAAATTATTGATTGTATTTGGCACATATTTGGAAACATGACCTTAATCTGCAGGTTTCAGGGGGAAAAGGTATTTTCCCCAGTATGGCAGTAAGTCAGATAAGTAAATTATACTTTTGACATGTTAAAGATGTTCCATTTTAGACAAAGGAAGTGATATCCCAGTTGTGTCACTGAAACTCAATGTCCTGTGTTGCTTGTTAACAGCTGCACATTTGTTGTTTCAGTGTCCCAGTTTGCTCTCAAGTATAAATGAACTGCTACATGCCAAATAATCAATAGTTCTGCCAGCTCTGGAAATATAATATTGCTATTAATATTGATCCACACAACAGAAATCAAGGCATCAAATTTTGCAGGCATCACTTGCCAGCACCCTGCGTTTTACCTGCAGAGTAACCGCTTGAAAATCGCTATTCCCCAGGGAATAATGTTTTATGCTCACCCTCATTCCCTGTGTCATAACGAACACAAATATAAACACAGGGGGATCAGGGCACAGGTGTCCAGCAGAAAGGGTGCATATAAATTTATTTCAGCCTTCTGTGGTTTCTCAGTGCAGCAAACCAGATGCAAAGAGCACCGGTGAAAACAATCTGCATCAACCCTGGTGTCCATCTCTAAGGGCACGGCCGACAGCCTGGCTGGCCAAAAAAAAATCAATGTCCTGGATCTTAGAACCCTTTATAGAGCCTA
This sequence comes from Geospiza fortis, assembly GCF_000277835.1. Taxonomy (NCBI): domain Eukaryota; kingdom Metazoa; phylum Chordata; class Aves; order Passeriformes; family Thraupidae; genus Geospiza; species Geospiza fortis. The sequence goes on from NW_005054365.1 coordinate 1,233,338, forward strand.
AAGGGACTCCATGAGGGCTGGAGAGGGATTTTGGACAAGGACCTGGAGGGAGAGCACACAGGGAATGGCGTCTACTGCCAGGGTTAGATGGGATATTGGGAAGGAATTCTTGGCTTTGAGGGTGGGCAGGCCCTGGCACAGGATGCCCAGAGCAGCTGTGGCTGCCCCACCACTGGAAGTGCTGTCAGGCTGGACAAGGCTTAGAGCACCCTGGTCTAGTGGGAGGTGAGCCTGCCTGCATCAGGGGGGCTGGAATAAATGATCTTTATGTCCCTTTCCACCCAGACCATTCTGTGGTGCTTTGGGAAGGGTGAGATGGTGCATGGATGGCTGGCCTGAGCCCTCTCCATGCACGGGAGCAACATCAGTAGTGAAAGCTCCTACGGTTTTCTTACAGAGGTGATTCCAGATTCAGGTTCTCAGGTGGGGAAAAAAAAGGTCCTGCAACATTGAGCATTTCTGGCAGCATCAAGAGCATCTGTTCCTTGTTCTGCTGCCCCCTCCAAACTGCCAGGTTGCTTTGAGAAAGATAAAAAGTGGTGCTCCCCATTCTCACATGTGTGTTCACACACACCTCTGTGAGTTTGGCGGGTTTTGTCATATCTGTAATGACTTTGCAATGAAGCTGTGAATGAAAGTTTGGCAGACTGGTTCTACAATTGTCAGCCTTCCCAGAAGCAGCCCAGAATTTCATTAACTGAGGTATAGGCATGATTTCTTATAAGCTCTTTTCAGATTTTACTAGATCCAGAAAAATTAAATCAGTATTTTATCTATGTGGCACCAGAATTAGCTGTCACTGATGTCTTCATAAAGGAATGCTGTAGTTCTGGCCCCTCATGTTTGAGCAGCAGCTGCATTAGATGATGCTCCCATTTTTTAATAAGTGCCTGTCCTTCAATAAGAATGATGGGAAATGAGAAACCCGGATATGAGCAAAGCATAATCTTGGTCAGGATAAGTGGGTGAAGTAGGAAATTTGAGAGGGAATGGTCGCACCATGTCACCATGGCTGGGTAAAGGTGCAGGACGTTGGTGGAAGTGTAGAAGCAGGAGCCACAGATGGCTGGAAGGAGTCCATGAGAAGCCCTGACAGGGTAAGGGAGGAAAAAGGAAAATTTCCTTTCACACAACTTAGGAAGAGGGCATCAGAAGAAACTGTACCCTCTGCAATGCCTTGCTGCTCTCCTTGAGATGGTGGCCTGATCATGACTGAGTGTCACCATCACCCACTCTGCTACCAGCTCAGCTCTCCTCCTGGGTGACCTTTACCCACATCATCCCCTGTCTCACCAGGAGCAAATTTATCAGCCTTATCCTTCATCAGAGAACTTCAGCTTATCTCCTGCATGAAAAGCCATTTAGCACCTGTGAGATGAAGCTCAAGACAACATCTTGGGAAGTCTACATGAGGAATGAGATTTGTATTATCTCTTACTGGGAGCAATCAAGGTCAGGATTGAAAAGCAGTCAGAGTTGCAGGGAAAATGAATGCAAGGCTGTTTATCTACTGGCAATGTCTAGGACCTGACTTCATATCAAAGATTACATTTCTGCACTCTTTCTGGGGCAAGAAACTGAAACTCAGACACTCAGCCAGGAGCAGGTGTGACTTAGGGTTGCTTCCCTGGAAGAACATGGAGGTAGGGCTGAAGTTGTCATCAGCTGTAGCTGTGTAGTGCCAGCAAAAAGAGGTGGTGCCATCACTGCAAGCTTTCAAAACATTTCTGCCTCTACCACTATCACTTCTTCTGTGTACATCCTCAGCAGCTTACTTCAGCTGCGACTGAAACCACAAGTTATGTTATTATATTTTTTCTCCCGTTGGATGGTGAGTGCATGGCCATTTCTTCCCTTATCTCTTCTTTAAGATAAAATGGCCCAAAATGCCATCATTGAAGTTCAGAGGTCATCGGTGACTTTAAAATCCTCTCTGATCGCCTTGGATCAAACCCAAATTAAATAAAAAATCCATGAGAGAGTCAAGGGGGCAAGATACCAAAATAATGTGTCCAAGGCAAGCAGCTTGCTGGTTTCAGTGTGTTTCTGGCAGCCATCTGCTTGTTTGAATTTGAGGATGTGACGCTTTTAGAAGTCAGAGAAAAAAACACACACCAGACCCACAGTCTTCAGATATTTTTCTAGATAACAGGATTCTCTTTTTTGTGCCTGTTTTCTTGCAGCCTCAAGAATGTCCTGTTTTGCAATCATACTGTCAGCAGGTGTCTGTAGTGCTGATATACCAGGATGTGTAATTATCCAACCAAAAAAAGTAAAAAAATCTTTCTGAAGCCTTGAAACATTTTTTCTTCGCTCCCCTTCATGAATGAGCAGCAGAATGGACTGTGTTACTAGAACTTGATAGTCACTCATTTATTTACATGGTTAATGATTGTCCCTTTTTAGCTAAAAAGATACAGTTTTTATCATTCTACTCCTATTTCAAGTCTGTGGTCTCAGCCTTGTCCTGTGTAACAAAGAAAATGATCCTTTTGTGGATGGCGTTAACTGAGACACCAGTGACAAAACCACATTTAAGAGCTAAATTCCCCTTTTATTCTCAAAGGTGATCAGGATCAAAGCACCAAGAGTCCAAGGCTGAAGAGAGAAACTTGAACTCCTGGTGTATCCTTCCTGTGAACAAATAAAGACATTATAGATTCCCCCGTGCCAGCGTGACCCTTTTAATCAGCAGCATGGCAGTAACAGTTATGAAGATTATATTGTGGCAGTCCATAAAATCCCTGTCATGGCCAGAGCACCATAAAGCAAATATATTATTGTTCTTGGCCCCAAGTATGTGTGACAATAAAAGGTGAAGATGGGAGTTCAAAACCCTGCAGAGGGTGGCAGGAGTGGGAAAAGGCTCTGCAGGGCCCATTGGCACAGCCAGCTGTGGCCAGCTGTTGCTAGGCTCGGGTGCATCTCACTGGGAGAGGTTTGCAGCAGGGCTGTGGGCAAGGCTGGTGTAATGGGAGCCTTTTCCTTGCAAGAGTGACAGCCCTGAGGAGGAGATGAAGGTGTAAGAGCAGAAGATGTTTACTCTCTTACTTGGCACTTGCTTAGGGAAAACATTCTTTCTCGGTTTAAAAAAAAAAAAACCAAACCCAAAACTAAAATGAATAAGGCATTCATAAACTAATGAAAGCTTCATTTTCATCTGTTATAATGGACTTCATTAAATTCTGGACATTCACCACATTACAATGTTTATCTGCAAAGCAGTATTTCCCCATGCCTGCTGAAAAGGAACAGCAGGAGTACCTCAGCAAATTCAACACACTTCTGGCATCTGGTGTCAGGATTTTAATGGCACACACATTACCTTGGGGTTTTTTTTTGGTACACCTTCATTTTGCTTTAAGTGACAATACTTAGTTTTGAAGCCATGCTTTTCATACATAAATTTCAGTGTCTCAGTAAGCAGGGCATAACATTGCTCCTGTTTTAAAAAACAGTGAAAAAAAATTTGAGTGAGGTGATTCAGTTGTGACCACAGAGCAGAACAGACCTTGATTTTCTAAATCCCAGGAGTACATTGCATTTCCCACTGGAGGATTTACCCATGAGTAGACAGGGTCACACAGGATGTGAACCAAAGGCTTGCACCAAACTTTGATGAAGACAATGGACATCTCTCCTTTGGCTTCCTGTGGTGCTGGATTGCTCGTCTCCAGACTCTTCTCCAGAGTCAGGAATTCTGAAGCAGTAACTGGAGGGCAAAATATTCCACTTGGTAGATAAAGCAAACAACATGAGGCTGCCTGTGTTTTCCTTCCATTTTTGTCACTGGCCATTGTCAGTCGGCCCTTTCTAGTGGGATTTTCTCTAAGTCCTGTTTGGCATAGAGAAGCAAACAGCTGACCTCCTCTGTGCTTCCTGTCTGTTTTCTTCTGGTCTCAAATTTGCTTCTAGGGCAGCTTGGGTTCAGTCTTCTGCTGAGGCTCTGTGGGACTCACCAGGTCCTGTGTTGGTGTCTGTCAGCAGCAGCAGCAGCAACAGCAGCCACCTGGGAGGCCCAAAGTTATAGGGCAAAACTAGAAGTCCCTGCAAAGTCTAACTGCGGCAGTAGGTCACATAACTGGCCAATTTTTTGGCAGGAGGAGGAACACCTTCTTGATTAAAATGGTCCAATTCTTCAGCTCTGCGCTTCTGGGGGCATCCTGAAAGTCCTGGGGCAGGGATTTAATCCTGAAGCCATCCTTCTGGGCTTTGAGTTGGGAACCCACAGCATTCTCAAATAGGTTTGCTGTATTACAGGTGGCCTTACTGCAGGCTTTGAGGAGCCACACCTTGGTACAACCACATTTGCTGTTGAAGAGCCATTGTGTCCCTTCAAATCCTCTGGCTCGTTCTTTGCTGTCACATGCCACATCATTTTGAAGTAAGGGTTCTTTTCTTTTCAAGAAAAACAGGAAAACTGGTGTCAAGCAGCTCCCAAAATCTCTGGGAACCGTGCTTCCAAATGCCCTCTCCCTTTGGCTTTGGGAGTCTCCCAGCGTGGCACTGCTTTTGATTTACAGTGAGAGGAGATGTGACAAATGAGCCTCTCTGGTCTCCCTCCTGCTTGGAAAAGAGCTAAATGGGTTATATCCTTGGTGAGTGAATCAACCAAGTGAGTTCAGAAATATTCCCTCTGCTCCCAGGGAGAACTCAGAAATAATTCCCTGTTAAGTGAGGAGCTGAGGAGCCATCCCCCCACAGGGCTGCAGAGCCACTGCCCCCATGGCACTGTCCACAAAGGCAGCCTGTGGTCATGCAGCTCTCAACACACTCCAAGAGAAAAGGAGGCAAGTGGGCAATAACACCCTTTCTCCACAGCCCTGTCCACACTACAGACACAATTTTTTCTGGCCAGGTTATTCCTAGACTTGGTTGTCCTCTAATGGGCCGATCCATTGGCCGAGATTAGGCCTAGGGAGTGGAGGAATCTGTGACTCAGCACCAAGCCAAGCTGCTTTTTCTCATGAAAGTTTTAAAAAAGCACCACTCCCCAATTTCACATAGCTTGAGATCCTGGCTGCTGCCTACAGGTTCATGATTTTGTGAGGCTTTTATGAAACACTGGGGAAAGCTAGGATGCCTCTGGCTGAAATTTCCCTGTCCACGCAGGGCCGACCTGCAGGGAGGACTTGGTTTTCTGGACAGTGTTTCATAGCATCAGGACAGTTTGGCAAGAGAGTCTAGCAAGTTGAGGGAAAAGAGCTTTCTGAGCACAGACACTCAGCCATTATTGACATTTTCCTGCCACCCCTGGCACTGTCCAAGGCCAGGGTGGATGGTGCTCTGACCAGTCTGATCTAGTGGCAGGTGCCCTTCCCATGGCAGAGGGGTAGAAATGAGATGGTCTTGAAGGTCCCTTCCAACAAAAGCCATCCTGTGATTCCATGAAATGGTGTGATTAATAGGCCAGAGGGAGCTCACAGGAGCATTTCTATGTGAGAAAGAAAAGAACTTTACCTATAATGTGACTAAAGCATCAAACTCACCCTTTCCTGACATCAACATGTGCAGTTTTTACCCCTGCATTTAATTCACAGTATCTTAGGTACTACAAGCACAGGACTACTTGGCAGTGCTAGAGTTGAACCTAAAAAGAACTAGAGTAACAGAAAGACTGAAATTATTTAGGTGAGACCCATTTTTCTCCATATTTCCCTTGTCTTGCTTGGTTTGTGCAGAACTTCATTCCCTGTCTCACAGCTGATGGACAGAGCCAGGCAGGCACATCCAAAAGTTTCTGTCTGCAGCTACAGGCTTGATACACTCCAGAAGGACAAAAAGAGCAATCATCTAGATGTGAACTGAGCCAATTAAATGTCTGAGCTGTGTTTCGAAAGCGAGCATGGGCGGCATCAGAAATTTTCCATCAGCTGTAATAACGCCAATTACTTTGCCAGTTGCTGATTCCACTGTGATTTGTTTAGTGCAGTCATGCTTCAGCTTCTTGCCTGGGCTGATACACTTTGTTTATGCTGACTCCTCATTTGCAGAGCCTTTCTGTCTTTTTTCCCCTGGTGTTTTCTCTTTTCCTTGGGCCCATCTCAGAGCACAGAATAATCCTCTTCCCTCTGCACCTGCCATATGGGGCAGAGTATCCTAAAATGGTGACAAGTTTCTGGGGAGCAAGAGATGCTGCTGTTGTTCCCAGCTGCTTTGTAGATGCAGAGATCATCCTCTCATTCTCCTCCTGGCACTGAGCTGAGAAAGCAAAAAGCCCTCCCAAGAAGTCAAGGAGCTTCTCAGGGAGTGGGCTGCAGGGATTGGATGGTGATGGTGGCTCTGCAGCTGATTGCTTTTATCTCAGGGATAAAAAGGGGGACCTTGTGCCTCTGCTTGTGACAAAGGCACACAAATACATGTGCAGTGAGTCTCCCTGGAAAGTTAGCTGGAGTTTTTCATCAGTGTTTACTGTCAAGTCCTTGGAAATTATTGGGCCGCTTTGCACAAGAGCTGTGATTCTCTTCCTGCTCATTGGGGAAGAGCCCTAATCATGGGCATTAAAGGAATGCATCTTCGTGACTGGTGACTTGAATGTAAAGTGCTGCAATATCTTCCAGGGATTTTAAATGCTGGTTTAATTTCCTTTTCAGTCAGGTTTAGACAGGGGAGGGTGGGATGACATTTCCTCTTCCCTCCGTCAAGAGATGCGGAGAGGTGGCTTGACCTCCAGGGTGAGTAATGTCTTTTCCTCCTTTCACCCTCCCACAGCAGCTATTGCCATCTCCAGAACACTTCTGGTGGTGCATTTTGCACATACCAGCCTTGCTGCCATCTTTCCTAATATCCAATCTGAGCCTGATCTGAGCACCATGAGCACATTTTCACCAGGATGCAGCGGGACTTTTTTCTATCCATCCCTAGGGCAAGCAAAGGAGTCCCCAGAAACATGATCTGCCACATGAAGTATCAGCTAGAGATGAGGCTATCAGCTCTATTCATACCCTGCTATCAGTTTCAGCTTTGCAGCTGACTAATATATGTGACACACTTTGCTGCTCACAGCCCTCCTTGTCACCAGGAATTGTAAAAGATCCCCTGGACGTGTCACAGTTCATATCAGCCACAAATAGACACAAAACAGACAAGCTGCTGGCTCGTGTCAGAGAAATGTGGCAAAGGGACTTTGTGGGGAAACATTCAGTAACCCTAAACTGAGAAAATTAGGGCAGACTTTGGCTCTAGATGAACACACTGGGATGTTGTTCCTTTTTCCAGCAGTGTCATTGCATTGGACCTCATGCCCAATTGCCTGGCAGTTTACAAAAGCTGCAGTCAACAAAAACTGCAAAACGTGACTGAGGCTGAAATCTCCCCTTACACAGTCCAGGATTAAAATTTCTTGCCCCCTCTGTATTCACAGCAGCACAGCTGCCATGGACACCAGCTGCAAGTCTTGTTTTCTTTGTGGGAACCTGAGACACAATGAAAAATAACTTTTCCAAGGCCCAAACCTACTTTGAGAAATAGTTAAAAATACACGAGGGCATCTCCCACCTCCTGTCTCACCTGCAGGACAGCCTTGCATTCAAAGATAGTTTATGTGTGAATGTTTGTGCAGCAGCATGTAACTCAGAAGTCATTAAGTCCATGCCATATCCAGTTCACCCTGAACCAAAAAAAATCACACAACAGAATCATAGAATTTTTAAGGTTGGGAAAGACCTCCAATATCATCCAGTCCAACCTTTGATTGAATTCCACCACGTCAACTAACTGAAGTCCTGCTCCCAGTCATTGCTTGACCTCCAGGGTTGGTGACTCCACCACCTCCCTGGGCAGCCCTTTCCAATGTTTAGAAATCCTTTCTGTGGAGAAATTTTTCCTGATGTCCAGCCTGGACTTCCCCTGCCACAGCTTGAGGCCACTTCTTCTTGTCCTATTGCTCATTGCCTGGGACAAGAGATCATCCCCCACCTGGCTACAACCTCCTTCCAGGTAATTTTAGAGAGCAAAATGGTCTGAAAAATCAAATACTTGTTGAGATTTCAAAAGTACTAAAATATTTTCTTTTTCAGAATGCAGACAAATCAAGTTAACTTAAGACTGAAAAGCCATTAACCTTTTTCTTTATTTTTCCTAGTCCTCTGTATTCTTACAGAGTACTGTTGTAGGGTCACGACATACTTATTGTGTATGTGTTGCAATATAATAACTCATCTGGAGATTTAAACTAGCAAAGGGATTATAAAACTAGAGGCTGCTCTGTTGGTATGGCTGGCTTGGTGTTTATTTTAGGGAAGGATCTATTATCTCACTGTGTTGGAGAGCTGCCCTCAGAGCACCAACAATTCCTGCCCTTCATTTGAGGTCAAAGGCAGGTCTCTCTCCTGGTGTTTAATCTGACTTTTTTTTTATGGGATCATCTCCTGGGTTTTAGCAACATTTAGTAAAATAAATAAAGCCAAATTTGTCATCCGCCTCATTAGGGAAACTTCACTGTTGGGTTACCAAATAAAATCCGGTGGGGTCCCACTGGAAATGTTTTCTATCAGAGCACAGGGTATTTAATGCAACACTTATGGTGAGCACAGCAGACTTTTCTTGTGTTAGGGCCTTGGAGACTTTGGAGTGGTTTTGTCTTTGGCCCAAACCAGCAGAACAAAATTTTGCTCAAAAAGAAAGGGAGAATAACAGCTGATATGACAGGAGAGAGCACAAGGCAGAGAACAGGTTACAAGAAGCTGTGCAGTCTAAATCCAGCTGAAGTCTCGTTGACACGTCTGCATGTGTATATCCCCATCCATAAAATGGGAAGATTACTGATTCTCTGTCTTGCAGAGAGCTAAGAAGCTAAATTAATTACTGTTTGTGGAGCTAATTGAGATTCCCAGATGAGTACTGTTTGGAACATTTTAATTCTTATTATTATTATTTCCATTGAAGTTTGCCTCCATGTAATTAGTTTGCTATATCTGCAAACAGGTATATGTTCTCTCGAGCCCTTTGGAGGCATTCCTCATGGGACTGGCCCAAGCTGTGTGGCATGAGGAACCACTGGCAGTCAAGACTGAGCTGTCTTCCAGCTCTTCTACCTCACCCCAAACCCATGTCCATCTCCTTGTATGGCTGTGCTCTTGAGAAAGTCATATTTCCTCCAGTGAACAGAAACAGCTTAAGGAAACCAGCTTGATTACAAATTTATGCGCCATTATAAATTGCTGTGGTAAATTATACTTGGTGTGTGTGTGTAGTGGAATCAAGCCTAGAGGTGGATTATGTCCATTCCAGGGAGGAAAAATGTTTTGCAACAGCATTAGAGTGTGTCTGGTTTTGCCATCAGTCTCTATCGGGTTGAAAATTAAATAAATTCTCACACAATGTGTACCAGTCACCTATTGTTTTAGTTTATATTCACAAGTGCTGTTCACTTCAGTAATTCTGAGTTGGCTCAATATTTTCAAAAAAGTCAATAAAGGCTGCAGTTGCCGTCACTGAAGATTCACTTGTCAAATACCTCTCCTATTTAAAAGTAGCACAAGAGTAGTAGAACAAAAAGACATACTAAAACTGTGCCAGATTTAAAACAAAACAACCTCTTAAGATTATGTAAGAGCTATATGAAGTATGTTGTTTTATTTATGAATATGGAACTTTGTCTATTCATTATTTCGTGTGTCTGGGCCGGTGTGGTTTGCTTTTCCTTTCCTTTCATAAATAAGCAATAAGAGACATTGAGACAGACAAAGGAGTGAGTTTTAAGGATCTTGAAACACAAGAGGCAGTTTTGCCAGAGGTTTCATCTGAGAGAAGCTAAGTCAGTATGAGCTGGAAAGCTTGGGGAAGTAGACAGAAATAATCAAGTCAACATGTCAAAAAAGGCTGTTCAACTTAGGCTGGAGCTGTGCTTGTTTACCTTTCTTGTGCATAAAGCTTAGAGGAGACAAACTCGGTGATGAGAAAATGGTTTTCAGCCAGCTGAAGTACTTTATGGTGTTCACATCTCTTTTACAATGGGAACATAGAGGTGCAGGCATTTCTATTTGCTTAACAAGTCAGTGAAACCCTCAGTCTGATACTCTGTCCAATATAATCAATTTTAGTGTTGTGATTTTTGTGTTCCTATAATCCTGGGGCAGTCCTTCAAAATCCATATTTGCCAAGGCAAATATATTTGGCCTAAAGGGAACTGGGAGATTCCATTTTTTTATTTTTTTTTACATCCCTGAATGAATAAGAGGTTATAGTCCATTTTAAGGATGTGTTCATGGACTCTGAGACACCTGAATGTTTTCAGAGATCTGCCACTACCTCTGAAAAACTGAAATAACCATTGCCATTGGTGTCTCCTTTGGCAGGAAACCTGTGGTTAGAGGGAGCAAGTTAATATAATAATTAGTTGTTTAATCTTCTCTATGTCCAGCTTGAACTTGCAAATGATAGAAACACAGCCAGGGTGCTTTTGCTGAGTGTTTCACTGGCTTTCCCCATATTATCTAATACAGCACTGGAAAGAACTGAAATTTTAGACCTCCATTTGCAGGATTCCCCAGTGTTGCTATCAGCAACCTCCGAAACAGATCCCTTCAGTTGCTCCTTTGATGCAGGAAAAAATAGCTTTGTGTAATGTATAAATAGAAAAGAGGAGAGATAAGGGTGGTGTTGAAGTTGCTGGCTGACAGTTTGGCATCCAAACGTTAAAGGTGAATGCCACTACCACTGCTTAAGAAAATTGTCTGCTCCTTCCCAAATTCCAGCCCCCTTAAACTTAGCACTTAATTTATCTTGTAGCTACTTTGGTCAGTTGGAAAGGAGAACAAAACAAAACAAACACAAAAATACTCCACAGAAATCATTTACAAAAAAATCCCAAGCCAGAGTAAGGTCTTTGAGGCCAACTTAATTTGTCTTACTAGCAAAAATTTTTTTTTTTTTGTTAGAAAAAAATATTGCTCGCTTTCAAGGACAGTTTTTTCATTAGATGGTTTTTCTCTTTATCTCCATAAAAACAGCATTCTTGCAGGTAGCCTTTAAGTTTATCCATTCTAATTGATGAATAATTGGCATTTGAAATACAGACCTCTTGCATGCTGCAAGAGTTGTGAGTACATGGGCTGGTTTTGGAGGCTGGTTTTAAGGCATCCAGGCACATTTTGATTAAACTGACAAAAGCGTGAGAAAATCCAGGTGGACGTGAGGGCATTTGAATGAACTTCAGCAAGAAATTCAATTTCACCCTCTGAAAGAACCGAAAATAGCTGATGTCAATGAATGAAGAAAGCCATTCAAATTGAGGAGAAAGCAAAGATGTCAAAGGAAGTGATTATTACCCGGCCATTACCTGCCTGAACCATGTGGACATCTAGTCCCAGATGGATTTCCAGGTTGAAAGTGTCTCTGTCTTGTTGGTCTCACACAAACCAAGTGAGATCTTACTATCTTTAGAGAATCACAGTGGTCATCTGCTGCATGACTTCCAGCTGGTTTCTCTTC
>NW_005054365.1:1244780-1247007 GCF_000277835.1 Geospiza fortis
GAACCTGCTAAAAAATGTTTGGAAACTCAAAGCATCCTCCCCTATAATGCCAAAACAAAATCATAGAAAACTGTGTTCTAAAAAGGCCTGCTCTCCTGGTTTTGGTTTGGATTTTTGTTGTTTCGGCCTTTTTTCATGTGAATTGTTTATTTTTTTGCAATTATTTTACTTTTGGAGATTTTGCCATGCATGGTTTTGTGGCTGCCAGAGGAAAAAATGTGTGGCAACATCAGCTTGTTTAGTTTTGTGGCTCCTCAAATGTAGATATAAAAAGTAGGTGTCACCTTTGCAACAGTGACTTGAGCAGAGGAGGTTGATGTCTCTGGTGATAGAGAATGGTGAGGAGCAGGGCTTGGGGCTGAGCTCATTCCTGGGTGCATTTGTAAAGCAGTAATACATGAGATACAGTTTAGTGTGGAGAGAGCACTAGATCTTCCAGCTGCTCCACCAGGACTTCAGGCCAGGCTATTTAATGGTGCCCTGGCCTCCTCCTTTAAGCAGATTATCACAGTGACACACTGACTGCTCTGCCCTGCCAGCACCCTTGGGCTTTGCTCCTCTGCTCATGGTGACTCTGCTGTCCATGAAGAGAGGAGGCCGGGGCTGAGAGGAGGTTTTGCTCTGGGCCTGGATTTTGTCTTTGACAAAAATAAACAGCAGCAACAAAAACGTGTTTATGGGAATTGTTTAAATTTGTTATTAAGAGTGGTATTGTTATTACTTAGCAACCTTCTCAGGTTATCTTTGCTGGGTGCAGCTCTTTGAGCAAAAAAAAAAAAATTCCCCATGCTGCAGAAAAGCCTTTGGTCCATGCTGCTGGAGGTGAGCCATCTCCCCAGGGCTCTTTCTCTCCAGAGTGTTTATTTTGTCCCACCACAAGCTTGCCAGTTCCCTGTTGTAGTGAATTTCAATTTCTTCTACTTTTTGAGAGGGAATAATAGTCCTTACAGGGCTTTGAAGTGCATGTAAGTGTTGGGGTCACAGATGATAATACAACTGTTACAAGGACAAAGGCAGTGAGAGTGCTAGAAAGGCATGGGTATATGCTTTCCTAGTGAGAACCAGTGATTTTTATCTACGTTTTTTGTACTTTTTCCACAAAATCTGTGCAAAAAGCCAATAGAGTGTTTCCAAAATAAATGGCCCCACACTGGGATTAAATTCATCCAACAATTTTGGCTCCAAAACTAGAGAGTAGAATTCTGAATAAAAAAAAAAAGTTTTCTTATTGAAACGTGTACATTGAGACAGATGGAGAGGAAAAGAAGGATGAAAGAGAGGAAACATAAGCAAGAAGATAAAAAGAATTGGGCTTTTTTTTTCCTTCAAGGACATGAGGAAATGCACTTCCTGAGGTATTTTATGTAGATTTCATCCCCACAAAAATACACTGTTCCTTCAGTTCTTTTCCTGGACTCTGTCATTAGATCTAGTCTGGAATTGACATGTGACCTGCAGCAAGTGACAACTTCTGTGTGACTTGGCTCACCCTTCTGCAAACCTGGGGGTTTAATGGGTTTTGTTCATTAAACCTGCCCAGCTCCTCTCCAAGCTGGAGGTGAGGGTGGCACCACGTACATGCCAAGTCTGGATAGGAACTGCCAGTCCTGTCTGCTCTAATGAGACTTTTCTCCTAAAGAGGACATCAGTGCGCAACCCATCTGCTGCTGTCATGTACACACAGCTTGCCATGTATGCTGAAAAATATTCCTGGAGGTGCGTTCCTTCACTCAGCTTTTTTTGTCAGCAGTCCTCTGAAGATAGGAGGGTTCTGTTCCCTTGATGAAAGTTGATGGTGAAATAGCTCAAGAATTTCGGAAAAGAGAAGACAGCTCCTTTGCATCAATGACAGGTGTCTCATTCATGCTCCTGCCTATTACATGATGCTTCAGCCAGGCAAGCAGGGAACTCATTGCCCCCACAGAAGGAGAGACATGAGATGGCCTGTTTGGGTATGAAATAGGTGCTGGAGTCTATCACAGCAATGGAAAGCAGCAGTCATACATCACAGTATGACATAATTTTTCATCATCCTCTGCCAGCTGAGCTGTGATTAACGTGTTAGCAGGTTTGTCAATTGTCAGATCATAAAACTGATCATTGGAGCTGCACTAAAATGTGCAAACCTTTGAAAACAGGCCAGGCTTTCAGGCTGATCCAGCACTGAATTTGCCTGCAAGTTTTAGTTCCCTCAAATGAAGGGACATGATGTGCAAGCAGCATTCTC
>NW_005054365.1:1247027-1255571 GCF_000277835.1 Geospiza fortis
TGTCCAGGTGAACATCAAGGTGTCCTGTGTTCTCCCCTTCATCCAAACACCCTTCAACTGAGGCCTCTGATGGCATCTTATCTCAACTAGGACAGAGATAGATGCACTTTGGGCTATTCAGGTTTCCCAACCCGTTTCTCAGTGTTGTTACTTTAGCACAAAACACAATGACAACGGCTATGTGTAATGGGATTAGATAACTAACCACTGACAAAACAATGGCTACTTGAACTAACAAGCATGAGAAAAAGAAAGAGAACTGAGGAGCGTGACCTAGAATGGGAGAGGAGTGAATAACAGATGCCTTTTCACAGTGTTTTGCTACTGCTTGTAATGAAAGAATGCTCAGATGTTTGGAGAGTAAGCCAAGACTTGCTCTGGTCAATGGAGCCCCAAGGTGTTTGATTTACACACAGCTAAAAATGCTGCAAAACTTTGAAAGTGTATTTACAGCCTTTTTTTCACCCTGTCTGCTTGCTGGCACACACGGAATTACGAGGGAATGGTTTGGGTTGTTACTGTGGTTTTACTCTTTTACAGTTGTTCCATGCACCATTTTTTCCCCATTTTATGGGTCCCTAAAGATCCACAGGCCACCCCTTGAGAACCAACAGCCTGGAAAGACAAGGTGGAAAATTTGTGCTTTGGAGTGCATTTCTTAGAGTTCCTTGGTTCTACCGCAATGCCGGGAGGAGGAAAATTACGGACTTTGGGTTCTTTGCAAAAAGAGATGTCTTGCTGTGACAACGAAGGCTTCTCTTGAAACAAAAGCAGACAAGTCTGAAGCTGTTGTGCAGTGAGCTCACCGTGCTCACAGGGGAGAGTGTCCCATGCTGCAAATGCACCCCGAGCCCTTCAAGGCAAAGACTGTGCAGCCATCAGGCTCAATCCAGCCCTCCCAACAAGTCTTACAGACTTGTCCATCATTCCCTGGGAATGGGAGGCAACAAGGTGCAAGGATGTAGCATTAGCAAGGTCAGCCTTCCCCTGACTTTTTTTTTTCGAGAAGAATGGGTTCATTGAAGGGAAAAAAGGTGTTGTTAAAACTATCCTGCTCGGCACCAAGGACCCCACTCCTTCTGGCAAAGCTTGGTTCTCTGCACATTCTGTGTCTACTGTGCCAGGTTATCCCTGCACTTCCCATGAAAAACCTTGAACCACTGAGATGAGGTGTTTTTGGTGAGGTTGAGTTACATGGTGACCACACAGCTGAGGAATGCAGGTATTTGGGACTCCTCTGGAAAGATCCTGCTGGAAGATCTCCAGGGTGTACTGTACTAAGCATAAGCCTACCACCCCCAGGGTTTGGAAGAGAGCAAATTCCTTCCAGGATTATAGGATTAAGAAGTTGAAAAGTGATTCAAATTCTTCATTAAACAGAAAAAAAAAAGAGAGAGAGAGAGAGAGAGAGAGAGACATGACGGGAAGCTCTTCAATGCATGCATCCCTCGACGTGTTTTCCTTGTAATTAAAGGAAGTTATTGAAAAATATTTGAGGGGATTAAATGCTCAGAGTATATGTGCCGATCAAATAACACAAGAGTCTGCATTCTTCTGAGTAATCAATGGAGGGACTTGAATGGGGAGGTTCAAAAGAGCACAGTTATTGTTAAAGTGCCATTGTCATAGTATTCACCATACTGTATGGCAGATGGACAGGCCCAAGGGTTTCCCAGCAGGGAAACCTTGCTATAGCTGAAAAAAGCAAGGGTCTAGAACTCATATGTGGGTATTTCCAAAGCTGTTGTTAAAATTTCAGGCAGGCTTTTCTTCCTATTGTGCTCCCCAAGCTGAACGCAGAAAGAGATATTTCTAATTTCTTAATTTCCCAGTTTGAGGAAGGCTTCTTTTGGACTGAAACTATATTTCTCTTTTATTCAAGGAAACAAGACATATGTCCACACACTATGGACAAGAAAGGTGTTTAAGGACTGAGCACAGGGCTAAGAAATGGGAGGTGCTCCTGTGGTAAACAGGGAATTGTACTTACCATTATTCTTTCTTCTGTCCTCTGACAGCTTAATTGTTAGTGGTCATTATTTAGCCATTAATTAAGAGGTCATTATGTCCCAGACACCTGGTGTCCAGAATAGCCAATGTGTCCTGCAGTTCGTACGCAGCACCATGACCACTGTGGTGTTCTGTGAGTGTTTTCCCATGTGTGTGACAGAAATGTTTCTCTATGCAGAGATCTTTGCTTTATTCTGACTTTTTCTTTGGGTGGTTCACTGCTGAAATGGGCACAAACAGCAGCGTGATAGAGAAGAAAGAGATTCAAAGGGCGTTTGAAGACCGTGAGGGTATAGGATCCTTTGTCATGTTACAGCAGAATGCTGGGAATCAAATTTCCCTGAATTACTAGTGTCCTGTTTCCAATGCTTTTGGAGGAGGAACAACCTGACTTTAAATAGAGTTTGGCCCCAAGGTTGTACTTCCACCTTTGCTCCTGCTCTGCCATTATAGCCTGTGGACAAAACACCTCACCTTTTTCGCTTCATTTGTATTTTATGAATGAGTAGATTAAGGGCATCCCCTTCAATTCCTGGATCTAACTAAAAGTGCTTTGAGATCTTGATATGAAAGATGCCATATAAGTGTACAGAGAAAGATTATGCTTATTCCACTTTCATTGTCTCTATTAAGTGGTTCGCACACAGTGGACGGAAGAGATTTGTCCTCTCCTCTCCTCTCCTCTCCTCTCCTCTCCTCTCCTCCAGACAGAGTTTTCTAAATTAGGTCCAACACATCCCATCCTCACCCATGAAGTCACAGTAATACCAAAGGTAAAGCCACCTCAGGAGTGAAGCGTGAGTCTGGTACTGCTGCTTCTCACCTCAAGATACTTTCTCTCTGGAGCTGCTCATGACAGAATTCTTGCCAGACCAGGCTCAGGAGGTCACTGAATCCATCCCCCATGAGGCAGGACCAGCTCTACTCCAAGCTCATTTTTATGATTTGCTCCTGTGCAGGGCCAGCAATGCTGAGTCCACCATGCAACTCTCCTTACCTTTTACTTGTTTCCTTAAATGTCTCATCTATATTTCCCCCACCTCAGTTTAATGACATAATTTCTTATGCTGCCCACAGCAAACAGTCCCACATTAGTTCCTTTCTCTGTGCTTTGGCCACTTTTAGTAAATCAGTCTGGAATTTGATCCCGTCAGGAAATGAATCAATTTCAGACATCCCATTATCCTCATGCTTTTGCCTTGCCAGAAATGTCCAAATCAGGATGATTGTTGCTTAGCCAGTCACTTCAATCCTTTTTAGGCACTTGAAAGTAAACTTTCTTAGAGAGAGGCTTAGCACACCGAGTACCCAAATCGAAGTTAATGGATGCTCCTGAGAGCAAGTCCTGTTTATTTTGGCATCTCTCTGTACAAATAAAAGTCTGATTATACGTATCTGCATAAGCAAGTGAAGACAGAAGACCTGCAGGTTTCTTTTTTCTTATTTAAAATATTTTTATTTTAAACTACTTGGGCAAATCAACCATACATCTTCTCACTTCCTCCTTCTAAAAGCTAACCAGACAGCATATGCCAGCACCCAAATTTCCCACTGGTGGTTTGTTTATCATTCAGTCACCTTGAGCATGTAGTGGAAAGTCTGAGCTGACCCTGGGGTATGGTATTTGTTAATAACCAAAACCATGATTTGACCAAGCTGCCATTTGAAAACCTCACAGTCTAGCTGACTTTGTGTGATGCCACACAGTATCAGTAGGTGTTGAAATTCAGCAGAACTGAGTACAAAATGGGCTTTGGAATCCTCTGTCTCATGCCCTAGGGGCTAGTGGAGTGGGTATTTTTCTAACCTTACAATTGTGGTTAATAAAATAATGGATGAGGAATGGGTGAAAGAAGTTTTTTTAAATTTTTTTTATTTATTTTCTTTTGGCTCCACAGATGTGCTTAAGCAAACATAATCTCCTGATCCTGCAAGCAGCAGTTCCCTTGGCAAAATGGTTTTGGAAGGCTTTGGATAACGTTAGTTAAAAAACACACTTGCAAAAATAAGCTGTCAGAGAGTAAATATTTAACTTTTCCATTTGTTTTCTTCTTTTCATGGACTGTACATGACAAACCTTATTCGTAGCTGCTAATGTTGTAGTTAATGTCAACAGAGTTATAGTTGGAAAGGAAATTACCCGGACTGTCATGATTTCACATCCTTTTTGTAATTCCTTCTCTGGACAAATTGGTTGTTCATGACGACAGACACTGAAACAGATTAACTTGCCAGCCAGCTCATAGTGACACACATTAAAATTCAAGTTCTGGAGTTCTATAGTAAAAATATTACCCATGGAAAGTAACCACCACAATGAAAAAAACAGAACAAACCCACTGACCAGAAGTTAAAACCAGCGCAATTTACAATAAAGAGGCAAAGGTTTAACAGATTAAACCAAGATGGTTCCTGGAGACTGGTTGTCTTGGGGCATCATAGGTGATTTTTGAAGGATATGTGATTTATTTGAACTTTGCTAGACTTGAATGAGGTTGTTCTGCCCCTGTGCCCCTGGGCTCAGGTGAGAGCCCACCTGCAGAGCTGCCCCAGCCCTGGCTCCAACACCACAAGGAGCTGGAGCTGCTGGAGGGAATCCTGAGGCACCAGGAAGATCAGAGGGATGGAGCAGCTCTGCTGAGAGGACTGGGACCGTTCAGCCTGAAAAAGAGAAAGCTTTGGAGGGATCCAGTTGCAGCCTTCCACTACCTGGAGGGAACCAACAAGAAAGAAGGAGAGGGACAATTTACAGGAGTCTGGAGAGACAGGACAAGGGGGAGTGGCTTCACACTGACAGAAAGTAGGTTTAGATTAGATACGAGGAAAAAATTCTTGGATGTGAGAGTGGTGAGGAACTTGCATGGTTTGCCCAGAGACGCTGTGGCTACCCCATCCCTGGAAGTGTCCAAGGCCAGGTTGGATGGGGTTTGAAGCAATGTGGGATAGTGGAAGGTGTCCCTGCCCATGGCAGGGGGTAGAGCTGGATGAGCTTTAGGATTCCTCCCAACCTAAACCATTCTGTGACTTTATGATTCTGTGATGCAAGGCTATTGTGGTGTGAAATCTACAGGTGGTAAGGATAGATGAAGTCTCTCTCACTTCCTTTTTGGATCTGTGATTCACAGAGAGACTTATTTCAGTGTTTCAACCTGGGGTCCTGGTGGGCCTTGTCCTACATCTTGCAAGCATGGGCACCATAGAAAATGCACACACTTTGCAAGCAAGGTATCTCCTTTTCACTGTTTTCTGTACTGGAATGAGGCAGTGTTGAATTAAGCCAGGTGTAAAGCGTATGTGAAAACCATTGAGGCAAAGGCTGCTTTAAACAATGAGACTTACCATGATAATGAGTGTTAAACTTGGTAGTCAGTAATAACAGGGTCAGCGCCTTGGAGAGCAGCTCATTGCAGAGTGTCAAGAAAAGGGAAAGTGATTAGCTTGAGTTTCCAAGGGAAAATGAGCAGTCCACAGGTTCAGTGCTAGATTGTCTGTACTAGTCATGTTAAGAGTCTTTGTCTCTCTTCCCTTCAGCAGTGGGATCAAACTCCCTGCTTTGGTTTGTGCCTTCCCTGTTGCTAAATCCATTTACACTGGGATTTGCTGGAGCGAAGAGGAAACTCAGTGATCTGAGCAGGCAAGAAACCCAGGATGTCCTGAGTTCTCGTGCTAAGACTTGGCAAAAAAATTGGCTCCTGCCATTTCCTCTTCTCCCTGCAAAGAGTTTAATTCAGTGATTATTCTAAGAAACAAGATCTCTGCATGCTTGGCCGGGGGCCAGAGATTCATCCAAACTTGTGGGCTTACTTCACTGATGTTCAGGCCAATTGGTGCACTCAGGCTGCACAATGAGTTGCAGATGTAGTGATCTCATGTACTTCATTGGTGAAAAGCGCAGAAATGTTTACCCTGTAGTGGATTGTAAATGCAAAAAGATGGTTGCCTGAGACTGCAATCTGAACATCCCAAAACAGCATCACACCAACCCTCCCCCAATTTAATCCTCTTCTTTGTTGCCTCATCTCTCCCATCTGTGAAATGGAAACAATTCCACTTCACTTTGTCCTACTTTGCCCTGAGGAACTGGAATGAGCTAGACCTTTCAAAAGGACTTTGAAGACAGATTATTGTTTTTCATTACTGTGTGCAACACTTCTCACCATGAAGTGATATTTCAGAATAAAGGTACAATTCTGCTCTGCCAAGAAAGTAATGCTAACCTTCCACCAAAAACATCACTGCTTTGTTAGATGAAAATCAGCTGTGTTTGACAGAGTGATTTGTAAACTTTGCTGATGCTGTGTGGTTCTGCATGACCAGTCTGGCCCTGGTGTATTTTATTTTTTCCCTTACTTTCTGGGGGGGATTATGTGCTGTGACTTTGACCTGGGACATTTCCTTTCTTCAGGAGGATTAAGCTTCAGTTGTTTTTCTGCTAGCAGTGAGTATCATTTGCAGACTAAGAAATATGATTTCCTTCTTATAAAATGGGTCAGACCCTTTTTGGTGTTTTAACCACAAACAATGGAGTTCAGAGAAAAATCCAGAGGCGTACGGACTTGGGAGCCTTTGTGGCTTCAGATGTGAAACAGGCCTGTCTAATGCATTCAGTTCCTTGTCAGTTGTGAAAGAAATGTCTAAAGTTTCATAATATCATATCAGTTGTGCAAGCAGCTTGCCCTTTAAAGTAGGTGCTTAAATCTGCACTTGGTTTTAGTAAAGCTTAGTCTATTTTTATGCCTGAAGAAGTTTCATTTTCTAAGGGTGGTGGAAGGAAGGTAAAGAATTAATTTAAGGTTGTTTTTTTTTTTTTTTAGATAGGAGAGATGTAACTCCATTTCAGATGTCTGTGTCTCATTCAGGGCAATTAAGGATTTCATGTCATTTGATATTCTCTTTGAGAAGTGCAGGAATTGGTTACGAGTTTCTACCCTTGTTAGATTTAAACTCCACTTCATTTTAACCCTGGGGAATTAGTCTGGGTTGAAGTGCACGCATGCATGAATTAAATCACAGCAATGCTGCTGCATCTCTTTTTTAGCACAGAGCTCTCAAAGCTCTTAATCATGTGTTCATTTCTCAGATCTGCCCTGTGATACGGGTAGGGTAGCTGTATCATTTCCAGAACTGCAGGACCTGAGTGCAATAAAGCACACCCCTTCCTTTCTTCCTCTGCAAGGGATGAACCTTGAACAGGCTTCTCCCTCCACTGGGCAGCCTCCAGCTTCGTGTGCTTTGTTTATAGCTCAAGCAGAGGGGTGCGAGTGAGGCTGTTGCCTAATAAAGGACGTTTTTAGCTGGTTGAGCAGGAGTAATTCCTGTTTAAATGCTTAGCATCCCATTGATTTAATCTGGCACAGTTTCAGCAGGCTAGACGGGTGAATGTCTGCTGCTCAGAGTCATCAGTGGCCTTAGGGCTTTCTCCAGTGGGGTGTGAGATGTGGATTTGAGAGACAAAGAGCTTCAACTCTGGCTCATCTGTGCGATCCAGCCTCGTGTGAGAGGTGAGGCTTGCAAGGGGACAGCCCTGTGTTTGCAAAGGGGACAACCTTGCTCAGTTCTCCAAATGAAAGGCTTGAGATCCTCATTCTCAGGCTGCATCCATCCTGAGCAGTGCAGGATGGGATCAGCTGTTTTGTTGGTTTTTTTTTCCATCAGCTGTTTGGGTTTTTTTTGGTAGCACCTTCACATGCCACAGGCGCAGGAAAAAGCACAAAACAACCCAGGAGAGGGTGAATGACTCTGCAGAGCTCAGAGCTGAAATTAATTGACATCACTCTCCCGTTGCTGGTAAGGGCCTTAATGGGGCAGCTCCTCAGCAAAAGCTGCAGCCCACGACACGACAGAGCTGGCTGCTAAAACCTGGAGGGATGAACAGCATGACGGCCGTGGCGGGTCACCTCCTGCAGCAAGGATAACACAATATTTGCGTACCTTAGGCAGATGGGGGGACAAGCAGCAGAAGCACGTGGGGAAGCAGGTACGTTGGCAATTACCCAGAGAGGCAGCTCACCTTCACAGACCAGCAGAGCTGGCTTAATGTGGCAACAGCAGCTTCTGCACCAGTTGAAGGAACAGCAAAGCTGCCATGGCAACGTCTTCTCCTCAGGGGACCACAGGCAGGATTCTGGCCAAGCCAGACCAAATTTCTCCTGTGCTTTCCACTGGAAAAGTGCCCCTCCAGCTGGCTACAAAAGACAAAATCCAGCCCATGAGCTGAAATAGAGTAAATATTAGTTAAACAGTTGCAACTCTCAAGATCTTGCAAGCAGCAGCAGGAGCAGCTGTCAGGCTGGGAGACACGTCCTGCAGTGCGTGGCACAGCCCAGGCAGTGTGTCAGGGATGCTGATGATGGGGTGGCTGAAACCACGGCCCCAGGGAGTGGCTCCAGGGATCCAGTCCAAAATCAGTTCCCACCCAGGTGACTCAGAGATGAGAAGAGCCACAGAGCACCATAGATGGACAATTTTGCTACAGGTTTCTACCTGGTGAAGGCCTTTTCTCCCATGTAGTCCATGAAACACCACAGGAAAAAG
>NW_005054365.1:1255581-1256949 GCF_000277835.1 Geospiza fortis
GCAGCTTCCTTGGTGGAAGCACAAAGATGCAGGAAAAGGCTTTGGACTTCTTTTCCCCCCTGAAGTTGGTGCTCAGGCTTCTTCTTTTTAATGAAGCCATCATGGAATGCTCAGTTTCACGGGTTCCCCCTTTTCTCTAAAACAGCTTTGTCTGTTTTCATTAATCATTAATTGCCTTGGCTGGAACACAGAGCTTTTGTGTGGACACTCATAGCAGAACAAGGAAGTGATCTTTTCTCTTGTTTAATGCTGCCTCTCAAGGAACTGCAGGTATTGATTGATGCTTCTCATGTTTCAGATATTCTCTGTGATGGGAAAAAGTCATATTCCCCCGAAGTGTCAGTTGTATTACATATCAGAAAATATATCTCTTTAATGAGCTCAAAGCATCACTTTTTTTTTTTTTGTGAAGTGTCTCTTTCTATGCTGTCATATAAAAATAGATAGATAATATGCATCACATCTTTTTTTCTCCTAATGTGATTGAGTTATGGCAGTAAAAAGTTTCCCCCCTCTCAATTCACACAATAAAGTATATCACAGCTGTAGGCAAAGGGTAACATACTGGATTGCTCTACCTTAAGTAATTGTTTCTCATGTATCCATAAACATGAATAAATATGGTAGTCATGGCTGTCAATGATCCTTTGTTTCAACAAGTTGGCCATAATTAAGCATTGTGTAAACATAATTGATAAAATTGATGTCTCTGGATATCCCTGGAAGTTTTAAATCCTTCAAATTGCAATTACTTAGCTTGTGGCTAATTTTATAAAAGATGTAAAAGAGAGATATGAGTGTTTTATAGGGATCTTAATCTTCAAAACCGGGTCTCCAAAGATCAGGTTGCTTTTTTAAAAATTTGAGAATAAGTTATTAATTACTTTGCTAATCAATATGCAGTGTAAAGCACCACTCATTCCTTGAATAAAATAAAATATATGTTCTAAAGCTTTTCTTGCATAGCTTTTAAGTCAGGAATTGCGGAAATAATATTCATCTTTTCAAAGGAAAACTAGCTTTAAACCAAGGCAAAAATGGGATGTAAGTATTTGGGAAATATTTTAAGGAATGATTGATTTAAGGAACCAGAGCAACAACTGCTCAAAAAAAAAAAAAAAGAGCAGACAGTGCTTCTGGAAATTCTGGGAGTCTATATGATTGCAAAAGGGAACCTTGTGCTGTGTCAGCACTGATTTCTTTATTTACCTTCAGAGACCTTTTTGTTTTTCCCTATTGTGGAGACAAATGACCCCATACATCAGAAGTCTCATTGGAGTAATGGGTGTAAAGATAGAATTGTATTTTGTGATGTCCTTTGAGATTCTTTGGAAAGTGTGCTACATGAAGAAAAAATATTCTTCTAGC
>NW_005054365.1:1257035-1308913 GCF_000277835.1 Geospiza fortis
AAAAAAAAAAAAGATCCAGAATTCTGGGCAAAAAGTCATTGTATGTGATGGATGAAGGTTTATCTGCTCTTTATAGTGACAGATAAGTAATGAGGTTGAACCACTGAGATATTGTCTGGAAATAGAATAGATGGCATTTTTAATAGGCTCAAATTGACTCTTAATAGTTCAGACCATCTGCTGAAACTGTGGAATAATAAAACTAGTACTTTTATTATGACCTCCTAAAGCACTAAATACTCTGGGAAAGTATGTGGACGTTTCTAAATCTATGTTTTGGTTGGACAGTTTGGATAAAAGTGTTTTGCAGTGGGTTTGAGGGTCAGGCTCAGGCCTGGTTGTTATAAAAGCAAACCCAGTGAGATTCCAGCTCTGCTTGCAGGTGCTTAAGAATTTCATCATCCATTTAAGACAGTTCCTTAAGAGCTAAATATGCTAAAGTACATATAAACAAAAATGCAATGCTAATGCTAATAATAATGATGATGATGATGATAATAATAATATTAATAATAATGCAATTGCAAGTAGTAGTGGTAGTAGTATTTTGTAGGATATGACTCTGATCAGAGCTCTTAGATCAATATATTATCCAAATGATGGATGGGGACCATTTATAACAGTATAGTCTGCTCTAGACAGGCACAGTGATAAAAATATCTGTTAATAGACCAAGTTCCTCAAGAGGAATATTCAGTTTGAAGCGGGAAAAACAGTGCACACACATTGCAATAAAGATGAGTTGAAGAGAGTTCTGTAAGGCAGAGACAACAGAACTGAAGATGAGGAGAGATTTTTACACTTTGGGATATCTCTTGTTTGTGTCCATTACGAAATAGCTTAAAATTGGCAGGAACCTCGCTGTGACTAGGTGCATTTGGAAACTGATCACAGAGGCATTATCATCATGATATGATTAGCTTTATCTAGTATCTGTATATAGCTGTGGGGGCTTTTTATATGGAGATGTTTTCAACTATATTCTTTCACTTTGGCTGTGTTAGATGGAGCTCATGAAAATAAAAACCTGGACTATCCTTTCTGTTATTGTGCAGTGCAATGTGCAATAGGCTCCCCATCCATGATAGTATAAATAATGGCAATTGAATAAAGACAATTAGCGCTTGTGCCAAATGGCTATTTCTAGGATGTTTAGTGTTCAGACAACCCCTTTTTTTGTTGTTTTTTGGGTTTTTTTTTTTTGTGGGTTTATTTGTTTGTTTCTTTTTGGAGTTTGTTTTGGTTTGGTTTTTTGTTTGTTTGGGGATTTTTTGTTTTTTGTTGTTTAGTGATTTGATTAACTGCCCTCCTCACTGTCCAGTTTCTGTCTGCAAATGCAGGAATTTGTTTGATATTTGGTGTGGCTACTGATTCTGAGGTAAATTTAAGTGAACTCCGTCCAAAACTGTTTCAGATGATTGAAACTTTTTGGCAATATATATTAATTTATGTTAAAATCTATATTGTAATGTCATGGAGCCCACGTCAGATACCTTTTCTTCTGGAGGTAATATAAAGAAAACAAAAAGGTGCTTCTTAGATATTGGAAATCCAGCGCTGGAAAAAAAAATCTCCAATGCATTCATGTCCTCCTGCAGTAGAAAAAAAACAAGGTGTGACTAGAGGTGTCAAAGTGTTAACTGAAAGCCAGTCCTTAAAATATATTGTAATAATTCAGGTAAGAGGACATCTGCTCCCACTTACTCTCCAGACCTGAGCCAGTTACTTGGCTTTTCTGCCCTCTTTGTTTCTCTGTTTTTGAAGGGTTTGTGGCAATATTTATTTTAAAAGATGCTGAGGCATTAATTTATTAATATTTGCAGTCTTCTTTCAGCTCCCTGGAAAGCTGGGGCATGCAAAGACATTGGTCTTATTGAGGCACATCCTAGTTGAGCATAAAGATGAAGCAATGCCTCTGCTAGGTGGGTGGAAGTTTGTACAAAGGTCTTAAATTCTGAAAGGGAAAAGGGACAACTCGGCCTTCAGACTTGGCAACCTGAAACTGCATTTGCACTTCCAGAGAGAAAATACAGCAAACTCTTCAAGATAGAAAAGGGAAACAAAATATTAACCAAAGGAAAACTGGAACCAGTAGCGTTTTTCCAGTGATAGTGGTTAATCACTAAAAGAAGGGGGCAGTGGAAGTGAAGAATTCTTTATCTTCCAATGTCTTCAAGATTGAAGGCCCCTCTGGAGGAAATGTTTCAGCCAAAAATTATTGGGCTCAACAAAAGAGGAGCAGGGTAAAAATTAAAACTCTATGACATATAAAACATAGATGACCTACTAGTGCCTCTGCACGTGTGATTCATTTCACACAGCTTTAGATGTTTGAACTTAGATGCCTAAGTTTGAACTGGTCACCCTGGGCTCCCTTTTTAGTCAACAGTAAGAAATAGGTGTCTCCAGGGAGCAATCCATTTCACCTTCCTTGGATGCCTGTTAGAGTGTGATGCAAATTGTCCTCTGGGGTACCTGCTGCTCCTCTTTGACTATCAAGGAAGCCTACGGTGGTTTGTTCACATCCCACCCTCTCATTTTCAGATGTCTGAGGAGAGGTGTGTCTCTCTGTGGGACACCTAGGAGTTGTGGAACAGCAGCCCTTAATTTATAGGGCAGTGGTCTATTTTGTGGTAGTACCTGCCTTGCATCCTTCATGAGTCAGTTGCTGGATGAGTTGTTTTCCCATGTTGTTGAAACATTCTGTGTTTTGAAAGGAGGGCCTAAGAACATCCCCCTCATTTCTTTGGGCGCACAGATGTAGGTAAGGGTGGGCCAAATGCTGTTGTTACTCTGGAATAAAGTCCCAGAAGTCTCACAGATTTTGGTGGAATTACCATGCTTTACATCTTAATAATAAAAGCAGAAATGAGCATTTAGGAAGGATTAATCCAACTGCCACAGCAATTTGGTTCTTTCTGTTCATCAGATGATAAAGGGAAGCTCTGGAAAGAATGCTATATATCAGAGAGCATTTTTAAAGCAAAGACTCTTGGGAAAATCCTCGTTAAGCATGTGGAGACAGTGTTAAAAACACTTTCATCTTTCATTTCTTCCTGTCCTGTAGCCTTCCTGGCGCCGCTCCAAATTCACTTCATCACTTGGTGTTACTTGGTTTAGACCTGTGCCTCTTGTGCATCCTGCTAATAGTGGATTCCTGTGTAGTGTATCCAAATTCCTCAAGTCTAGCCCTGTCACTCAAGATGATGAACCTGTCATCGTGCCGGAGGTGTGCTCGGAGCTATGCCCAGCCCACATCTGAGGAGAGCAACTGTGGTGCTCAGCAGAGGGGCTTAACCATCCTAAACACCCTCCCTTATCAAGGGAAGGACGGAGTGCCTCTGGCAGGCTCCACAGCACAGGGAACTCTGTTCTCTTTTTGTGGACCACAGGGAGGAGATGTGTCCTGGATGCCCCAGCCATGCCTGCAATGCAACGCAAGAAGGCTTCAGCAGTTGGTGTTGGCTGATCTTGGACCACATATTAGCTAGGAAGTTTTGCAGTGCATCAGTGAGTATATAGAGGATTCCCAAGGCAGAGGGACTATATCAATCTTTATATAATTGCAGAGAAGTCAGGTACGACCATACAGCAAGTCTTGGTCTGTGCCAGTTGTCCCTGTTACCAGCCAGGTCTGTTTTCCTTGTCTGTTTTCTTCCTGGATAGTTACTCCTAAAAGTCCAGCAGCAGCTGCTGTCCACAATGGCAGAGCAAGCCTGGCATGTCTCAGTGGTTTGGGTTAATCTGTGTTTCAGCAGCTCTGTGAAGCAGAGGGGCTGTGTGGACATGTGTGGCTGCAGACGCCTTGCCCAGATTGGGTCTCTGCACCACCAAAGACAGCAACATGCTGCCTCCACCACAGTGCATGCACAGCCTGATGTGCAGAGCAGGGATGGAGCAACCAGATGGCACGAGAAGGATCAGAACTGTCATCATCAGGCAGCTCTTTTTTGATTCCTCCTCACCCATGCAATTTGTAGGTTCCCATGATCAGTCAGGGGGACATGACACTCTTGCCACATCCAGCTATTTCTGGCACAGTGGTATGTGTGCTGTCTCAGCCCCTGGTGAGCCTTCTGCCTGCTGCAGCAGCACTCCTAGGGTGCCATGTCAATAGGGTGCTTGAGGTGAGTGTTAACCTGCTGCTTCCCTCGCAGGCACAGACCTTGTGCTGAGGGGTTTCCTGTACAAAGGTTGCCTGGGGGAAATTCTCTGTACACTGACCTCAGCTGTGGATGCAGAGGAAACTTTGCACTTTTGGAGCTCAGGCATGCTTTCAGCTTGTAAAAACGCACTGTTCCATTAAGAAGAGACCCCTTAGTGCAGCTCTCTCTCCCCTCTGTGACACTCTCCTGCTGATGCCAACAGGAGTTTCACTGGCACCACAGGCTCACAGAATGCCTAGGGAGTCTCTAAAGCAGGAAATGAACAGATATAGGTCTTAGGATGACCTACGAAACCTTGGTTCTGAAAAGGCTTTTTTTTTTCCACTTTGCCAGATCTCACTGTGGTCTGATAGATTGCAGGCAGTGCAGAACTCTCTGCACTGAAAAGGCTAAAATTTAAAGGTTTGTTTGTTGTTTGGTTGGTTGGTTTTTTCCCCCAATGAAAGGTTCTGATTTTTTGGTTTTTGTTTGGTTTTAAACTGGGATCATTCATGTTTCCAGTCACTGAGGTTGTATCCTTCTTCCAACAAAAAGAAAAATTGGAAAAGACTGATGATATCCATTAGGTGGCTTGAGGATTTGAAAAAAATAAAAACATTCAAGGGGCAGTTAAAGAAGTTGATGTCTTTGAATCATAGAATCACGGATGTTTAGGTTGACCCTTAAGATCATAGAGTTCAGCCCCAAACCCAGTACTGCCAGGGCCCTGAGATCTGCACATGTTGGAGATCATGGAGGTGCGCACCACCACTCAGACTGTCTCACCATTTCAGATGCTCCCTCATTGCTCACTGCTTCTCTGACTGAGGAGCATCATCCCTACTTTGGGGAACCTCTCTAAAAGGTAATAATTGCCTTTGTCCCATGATTTGCATCTGTCTGTGAACTGCAGAGACATCTTGGGAGATGCAGAACATTTTCCATAGACTTGGAGATCCTCAACACTGTCCCAAAGTTCTCACCTGACTGCCTTATGTCCAGGGCCTCTGCTGCACCTGGGAGACAGAGCTGGGGCAGTGTCAGAGAATTCTATTTCACCACTAAATGAATGGGTTCATACTCAGAAAGTAAATGTTTGTTATAAGCATGTCGGGAGCTAAATCTTTTTGTGTTATTGATGATGAGATCTTGAATGCTATAAGAGCTGGCCTTCATTCACTCAGGAAAGCTTCCTAGATGCTAATACTGAGCAAATGAGCTGCTGTTTTTTTAACTCCTGAGGTTTATTAAGCATTAGATCATAGGAACTGTTACACCAGTCAAAATCTTATATTTGTCTTATTGCACGTTTCCAATTACTGACTGTAGACAACACCAGATGCTTCAAAGGAGCATGCAAGAAAACACGTAATAGACAATAACAATAAACATAATTTGATCATAAGAAAAATAGCTTTTATCCACTGTCTGTGCTCAGTGTCATATACCCTGAGACATGACAGTTTATTTTTTATTATACCTACATATTTTAAAATTACAGCAGTTTTCAAAAGAAGGAACTGGAATTTGGGAGGTCTGAATGAGATTTCAGCATTGTCACCTCACAGGAAGGTTGACACAAACTAAATTATGTCATCATTTGATGACAAATGTGTCATCATTTTCATAATTTCCAAGAGCTCCTCCATTTCCACAGCTAAATACCACCAGAGACCTAAACACTTATGAGGTTCCTGAGATTGAGGAACTAAAACTGTTACAAAAGGGCAAGGGAAGGTTATGTGAAAAATCAGATTTGTATCTTAAATAGGAGCAATTATTAAAAGAAGTGAGAGAAGTTAAACCAGTGCAAGGGAACACAATGTGCTGTTGTCTTTTTTGGATTGTGTACTCCAGGCACTTGGCAGTGCTTGTGTGTGAACTGATGGGTGTGCAATCAATTTGGCTGTTTTCCCCATGCAGTCCCTTCAGTGCAAACCCTCCACTTATTTGCATGGATCCTTCAGTCAGCACAGAGAGATGTGCACTAAAAACAGAAAGACAAAAATTCCAGAGGCAGCCACTTCAGATCATACTATTCTCTGTTATTATTTTAAAAAGAGGAACGCAGAAGTACAAACAGAAGGTCCTTGTTCTGTTCATCTTCCTGCAGATGACTCAAGAAGCTCCTTTTGTCCTTCCTTTGCAAAGAGTGAGTTAGGAAATGAATGACATCTGAAGGCAAGAGCTGGGTTGCTCACCCCAGATTTCGTCTGAAGGTCACCTTGCAATCCTCTGTGGTTCAGAGATGTTTTTATTATTCCTCTTTTAACCTTAGGGGTTTTTTTATTTTTATTTTTTCTTTCATCTCCCCCTTCCCCCCACCCCCTCCTCCCCACTTGAGCTAAATGACAAGTTATGAAACTTTGTGGTTTTCTTGTTCTTAATGTGAGTATTGAAAAATGATAATCTGCCGAGCGCATGTGACGGAGCGCTCCCTCCTCCCGCTCCCAGCTCCCTCCCCGTCAGCTGTGTGCCTCTTCATCATGTTTAACCGCTCCCAGCTTTCAGAATACGCTGGTTTCCGTTCTCAGACCTTCTTTGTCTCCTCTTGCAGCTGTTTGTTTCGCAGTGTGGTCAGTGCTCGTGCGGTAGATCATACCCCACTTCTAAGCTTGCATGTCCTCTCTCTTCACCCTCTGCGCTCTGCAAAGCTCCCGGGGCTGCCAGGGCCTCTCTGCTCACACTGGGAGGTGCCAGCCGGGAGAAAGGGAAACCATTAATAAAGGAAGAGTAGAGCAAACTGCAGAGTGGCAGCAGGCTCTGGTGCTACACCAGTCAGAGGGCAGGAGATTCAAACCGAGCCTTGAAGATGTTTTGGCGCGTATTTGGGGAGGCGGTGGAAAAATGGTGTGACATGATCAAAAGCACCAAGCAAAGTTTAAAGCCACTCTGTTTGGTTTGGGGGTTCTTTTGGCTGGTCAGGTATCCGGTTTGAGGGATATCCATGAGCAGGTATCCAGTTTGAGGGAGGAAAACAGTCTTTCCATAAAGCCTTTAGTATCAGACTTCTGCTATGAATCAGCACTCAGGTACCACATGTGAGGGGACGCCCACAGTCTTCTGTAGTGGTACACCAGAAAGGTAATATTTGTCTGTGTGTCACAGGTTCATTTAGGTTGCAAAAAAAACCCCAAGATCATTGAGTCCAACCTTCAAATCCTATTCTGGGC
The DNA here is from genome assembly GCF_000277835.1 of Geospiza fortis. Taxonomy (NCBI): domain Eukaryota; kingdom Metazoa; phylum Chordata; class Aves; order Passeriformes; family Thraupidae; genus Geospiza; species Geospiza fortis. The sequence continues at coordinate 1,264,354 of NW_005054365.1, forward strand.
AAGGAACTGCAAGTTCAAAATACAAATAAAGTTCTGTGAAGTAACATTTTGCATGACAATAGTCATAGCTGATCAAAAACAAGTTTAAGAGCCTAGGCAAAGCACAAAGTGTAGGCAAGCCTTAATTTAGAGTTTCCCAGATTAGATTTCTTCCCACTCCTGCAAAGTGTGTGCACCTAGAGAAAGGACACGGTACAGCAGCTGCCAGGGGTAGTATCAAATAGAAAATGCTTCTGTGCCAGCGTGCCTTGAATGTAGTTTCCTTTGGAATATTCCACTGTAAATCCACCAAACCCTACAGAACACACCAGTGGAGAGTTAAATATCTGTTTCCTATACACATTAGTTTCTGCATGAAACATGAGTGACTTCATAGGTTTATTTTTTCTTCCTTTCCTGTGGAATCTCCTGAGTGGGAGTGGGCCTTGTGCACTGCATTTCAGGTGAGAAATGTGCTTGTAGTCCTTCTTTGAAATTGCAGTTACTAAATATCCCATATAATTATTTATATATCTAATTTGAAGTATTGCTGGAGTGTTCTTCCATTTTAAGAATGGTTTCCAAATGATGTCTAGCAGTTTACACTCCAAGACAGGAAATTTATATATGGAACAAAGCAGTAAGTGCTTCTTGTAGTTTATAAGGTGCTACAAACTCTAATAAAAATAGAAGAGAAATGTTAAATATTCGTTATGCTATTACAACCCTCCTGGTTAATGGCAAAAGGCACCAAAATTATTTCATTCAGTAGTGTTTTGGATTTATGCCTGCAGTCTATTGTTTCAACAATGTCAAAAGCTGTGTAGCAACTCTGGTTCATCTGCAGTAGTAACTCAATATTATAAATCTTTACAGGAAAGAAAGAAATATAAGCCCATATATGCTCATTTCAGGCCCTTGTAGGATTTAAAAAAATAAATAAAAGGAAGAAAGCAAATAGAAGTTAAGAGGGGGAATAACACCATAGGTATTTATAAAATACTGCCTCTCTTGGCCTTGGTCTATAGTTTCCACTTTCAGGCAGTACTGCTCCCTTCTGAATGTTTTATATTCCATATGATCCACAATAAAGAGTTATGCCATCAACAAACATGACAATATGCATGCCAAGAGTCCAGGTACTCCCATTAGAATAAGTGTGACAGCCAAACATGTGAAATATGGGCGTCTGATGAACTGGCTAAACCCCTTGAACATTCCTCAAACAAAGAGAAAACAAGGCACCCTCCCCCCTCTAAATAAAACTAAAATCTCTATCAGTAGTCCTGGGAGATAAAGTCTTATCCTAAAAACAGGTCCCAGTGTAACCCAGTCCATGAATCACAGCACTTAAGCCTGAAGAGTCACATTCCATGTTGACACAGACCTTCAGTAGTCCCATTAAATGTAATGGGGTTGCGCAAGATGTAAATCACTGTAAAATATGAACCCTGATCTAATTTCTTTCTCCGAGATTAATTACTTCAAAGCCATTGTTTCTTCTTTCCTTCTCCTCTAAAATCCTCGAGCAACAGAATTTTTGAGGGGGAAATTTTTTTAACTATCAGTACTCTTTGAAGAAAAGCCGCTGTTGGCTCTCTGGTGCCCTTTGAAATTTTACTTTAAGACACAGGAAGAGATTTTTTTGTTTGAGACTTTGTGTCAGCTGTGGGGTTTATTGGACAACATACTCGTGGCTGGGATTACTTTGGCAGTGAACTAAACAGGCAAGTACAATTTATGTGTCCGTATACTGGAGCATAGTGGGAAATAATGTATGTGTTGTGGTGAAGACCTAGTGGTCCGTTGCATTATTTCCATGGTAATTAGGAGGCAAATGACCCTTCTGATGACAAAATTGAATTATGCTTGTGAATATTTAGTAGGGACCATTGTACCTATTGCAAAAGGGTGACTTGAATGGCCTGAAAGGTCTCTCCAAAGGTAATATTTATGACTTGGTGAGGGGTAGATTTCAAGCCACTACCGAAAAAGGATAACACCAATAGTTGGAACAACCTGTACACATGTCTCTGTATGACAAATAGAAATTAAATACAGTAAATCTCTCTTTGCCTTCTCATCTACTTCATCTACTGCATCCTTGCACCCAGTACCAAACAGAAAAAGAAAACAAACCAACAAATAAAACTTCAGATCTTGACCATCTAATTTGTACATTGCAATAAGTAACATTCTGCCTTGTACAAAGGAGATTTTTTTTCAACCATATTACACTCTAACAGAGCACATATTTTTTAAATTAATAACAAAGGGGTTTTGCAACACCACATAAAGGGTTAACTACAAAGTGTTTATAAAATATGTTTATAAAATGTATTATGGCAGGGGGTTTGCCATACAGAATGTTGGCCTAGGCCAGTACTTGAAGGCATTCAATGTTAGACCATCACATTTTTCCTTATTGAGACCCTCCATAAACAACCACATGGAAACTGAGGCACATGATATTATGGGGATGGTGCCCCTGTGCTACTCAAAAAACTCTATATGTCTTGTATAGCAGTCTTAGGACTGTTTAAAACAATCCCAAAATAGTTCATCTCTAACAGAGGTCAATAATCAGAATATGGGTGGTGGTGGCTTGCAGATTTCATCAGTATGTATTTGGGATGACTTGCATAACTGATTCATGGCCTCATCACCCATGATTAATGTGCTATAAAGTTACAGGAATTAGAACCTCTCTCTGGCACTTGGTGAAGCTGAGGCCTTGCAGAAAAGAGCAGTATGTGAGCATGTAATTAAAGCCTGTACCATTAATCTGTTTGCAGAAATGGACTGAGTTGAGGCCACACTCATAAACTCATCAAGCTGTGAGACCTTTCAGGTTCTCGTCTTTGCTTATGTTTAATGTTTTTATGACAGACTTTAAAGTCATTTATTATATATACTCATAATGTTCTGTAAACCAGTGTGATTACTTAAAAGTTCACATGCATAAAAATTTGCGGAAATAATGATAGGTAATGCACAGTTCCTCCTGTACTCTGGCTTTCTCTTCTTACACAAGTGATACTACTTCAGCTACTTTTATAAGGTTATTGCCCTTTCCTTTAGTTCTTGGATCCAAGGGGTTAAAGCAGTTAATTCAGTTAATTGTGCGTATCTCTGCTGTATTCAGTCTGAAAAGGCCTGGACTAAACCTGGTCCCTGTTGTGGTGGGCACTGTGAGAGACAGGTCTTGCTCCTCAGTTTATAGGCTAAAGCAAAAACAGAGGTATGCAGCAAGAGAGGGAAAGGATTATTATTTCTTCCTTTCTGGACAGAAAGACACAGAATTTGGGACAACATTCTGCAGAGTTTTATCTTCTTTGGAGAACAGATTTTACTCTTGTAGTCCAGCTATAGTCCATGGACATCCAGAGCTCAAATTAGATTTTACATTGGCCTAATCATCATCATAAGTCTCTTTTTCTCTCTTACCAACCACTGAGATGCCTCTGGATGATCATTGACTGTGTTCCTGGATCAGGCATCTTGACTAGGGAGTGAAGCCCTACTCCTCTTAAATCCATTTCTAAAGCCTAAGTAGGACATGATCTCTTCTGGCATTTTGGCTGGTAACAATAAAGTTCCCTGCTCAAAGTCAAAGAGGGTACAAGAGAATAAGAGGAAACAAGAAGTTTTCTAAATACCTATCCAGTGTCTTAATCACAAAATCTTCTTTCCTCTGAATAAGCTTTTCCTTATCCTTTGGGCTTGATTTTCCAGTACGTTAAATAAGCTCCTTTATCAATACTTAAACAGGGCTTGCCAGTAGCAGATCCACTCTGGCAGAGAGCAACAGTTCTCTTATTTTTAATGGAAATTCCTCCATTTTCCCTTGACAGGGAGGGTGATAGCTAACATGCCACTGTTTTAAACTTTTAAGCATTTAAAGTATTGCAAGCACATGAGAGTAGGTGGGGAGGGGACAATGGCAGTGAGAAGAAAGCTGCACGCTGGCTTACAGTCAAGAGCCCCTTCTCTGATATCAGATAGATCCAGAGGACTGCCCTACCATAGCTGGAAGAAAGGCTAATCCCTGGGATCATTATATTCACAATCCTGCCTTGTGATCTTTATAAATCTCCCTCTGAACACAGAGGATGAGCATCCTAGTGGGATTGTCAAAACGCTTTTTTGTATGAATGCTGGGTTCAAAAGGAAAAAGAGCACTGTGAAGTGCCCATGAAGAAGCAAGTATCTGAAGGTTTGCCTTATGAAAGATTAATTTGCATCCTACAGTTTTGGTTTTGTTTTGGTTTTTATTTTTTTCCCCTCGCAAAGTCTGTTTTAATGGTTCATGTTTTAAATGCACACTGTTTAATTATTTATGCATCTTGAGCAGTATTCTCTGTGTTTGGAACTTTTGCCGTGGCACTAACCTTTTTATTTCACACCACTGAAAGCTCATGCTGCACTGTGTACAAAACAGCCTCTAAAGGTCCCCTGGAGAATGCAGAGAGCAAGTGTGTAAGGATTGTTTAAGCGTGTGTGTGAGGTGGGTTATTTGCTTGATTGCTCTCACGGGTGAGCCAGCGGGTGTGGCAAGCCCAGCAACATCCCTGCAAAGTGGTTTCACACCCCAGAATTAAATTTTGCCCAGTGATAGTTTTTAATTATACCTTCAAAAAAAAGTATTTTCAGATGGTTTGTCAATGCACATGTCCCAAAAACTTATCCATGTATAGGAGTGATTTTAAAAGCACATGAAGTTAAATAAGATATTAAGGAGAGAAGAATCACATGGATGTCCTATCCCCGGAAGTGTTCAAGGCCAGGTTGGATAGAGCTCTGAGCAACCTAGCCTAGTGGAAGGTGTCTCTGCCCATGGCAGGATGTTGGAAATAGATGAGCTTTAAGGTCCCTTCCAACCCAAACAGTTCTGTGATTCTGTTAATCTTTGATTCATGCTGCAGGCTTGATAATAACTTGCTGCAAACATCCTGGAGTAATGTGCCTATATTTCTAATGCAGGGAAGTTCAGGAATGAGACTCTTATGAGCACTTACCTCTTCTTGAGACTGTAAATGTGAAGTCATGCACACACTGAAGTGCAGCTCAGAGCAGTTACTGAAAATCACCTTTGCTCAGCATCCTTGGTTTTGGCCATTCTGACCACAAGAGATTTCTCAAACCTGTGTCAGAGTAGCTGTGTTTCCACTATATGCAGTAAAACTCTGCAATGGGATTAAAATAAAATTCTCTGGGAATACTGTTGAAACATGGGAGAGAAGAATGGGAAAGATGTAGATAACCTTTATGTGTCTCTTCCTGTCATTACACAATTGCTCTCTGTGGCTCTTTCTCCATACTCTAATAATTTTTCTAGTCTTAACTGTTCAAAAAGTGGGTTTCCTGTTGAACTTGTGGGCTGCCCTATAACTTAATACATCTTGCTGTCAGCAGGTTCTAATATTAAGTGTGAACTTCCTTTCATTTCATCCCTTTTCTCCTATTTGCATTGTGAAGAGTCAGCTGTCTTTTTAGATGTTGATATCACAGACCTGGGACTGAGAAGAAGGATTTTGCTCAGCCTTTTGGCATTCAGTGGGCTCTGTTTTACTATGGAGATTGCACTGATGATATTGACTGCACTTGCACTTGAATGTAAAGATTAGCTTAAGGAAGGATAGATGCCTTCAGAGTTCAGTGTTGGCCTCCTGGGGAGGGAAAATTTCCAGATCAAGCCAAAATTGACTTTGTCTGAGAGTGTATTGCAATCAGACATTGTCCCTTTTCCATCTGCAAAGCAATCTGCAGAATCTGGGCAAGTTTTCTCCAAGGGAGATGTCACGGCCTATTGCGAAATAACTCTTCATTTTCCAAAACACTCTTGTAGCTCAATCTTTTCCCATACATGGAGTCTCCTCTCTACAGCACATAGCAGTAATGATACCCATGCTGTATATAGTGTTTGTGGGAGATTTTGAAGGTCTTTCTTTTTCTTTCATTCTTTCTTTTCTTTCTTTTCTTTCTTTTCTTTCTTTTCTTTCTTTTCTTTCTTTCTTTCTTTCTTCCTTCCTTCCTTCCTTCCTTCCTTCCTTCCTTCCTTCCTTCCTTCCTTCCTTCCTTCCTTCCTTCCTTCCTTCCTTCCTTCCTTCCTTTCCTTCCTTCCTTCCTTTCCTTCCTTTCCTTCCTTTCCTTCCTTTCCTTCCTTTCCTTCCTTCCTTTCCTTCCTTCCTTTCCTTTCCTTCCTTTTCTTTCCTTTCTTTCCTTTCCTTCCTTTCCTTTCCTTCCTTTCCTTTCCTTTCTTTCCTTTCCTTTCTTTCTTTTCTTTCTTTCTCTCCTTCTTTCTCTCTTTCTCTCTTTCTCTCTTTCTTTAACTTTTAAACTTCTTTTACACGAAAATGGGATCAGGCACTTTGAAAGCCCTGGTGTTTATTCCGGGAGAAATCCATCCAAGACAAGTGAACCAGTCAACACCTACTTCTCAATAAACAACTGTCAGGGTTTTGAGTAAATGAGGGCTGTGGTGTGGGTGTGTGTGTCTGTTGGTGATTTAATTGCTCCATGAGTCTCTCCCCGTATCCCTAGTAACCTTGGTGTTTTTATTTGAGTTACACCAAAGCTCAGCAGTGATATTCCCCAAACCATTGCTGCTCCCAAGACTGGATTGTTAGAAAGCAGCCTGGCTTTGATTGCCACTCGTGTTACTCCAGCGTGGGCAGAAAATTCAGACAGGCACCTCTGACCCTTCCTGTGTGCTGCAGAAAGGGTTTTGTGCTGCTCTGATGCCTCTGAGGCTCCCACTCCTGTGTTAAGCCTTGCTCTCCTGAGTGGGCCACACTTTAAATCTTTACTATTAGGATAAATCGGTTGGAAGTGAAAAAATTTAGCTCTTTTCTTCTGCTCACTAACAAAAAAAAGGCACTGTTGCATTAGCTCTTGCTGCTTGCCCAACAAACAAGCTGGAGTAGCACACACTTCAGGTGAACTGTGCATCTTGCCCACTGCTTACCTAACCTGCCAGAGAGGGAGAGATTCTCATCTGTGTCCTGAGGTTGCTGCCCTAATAGGGCTGGAAATCAGACCACTGGAGCTTAAACCAAGTGACCTGCTCCCCTCACTTCATGGGAAATGTGTTCTTTTTGGTTTCTAGCAATTAGACAGGGTCTTCAGAGGAGGTGGTGAGCTAAGATTGTCAAAATTTAATGAGTTTCATCCGAAGTTTTGTTCTTTTAATGTTTTCAAGTCTGTTTTCCTTTTAGGGAATTGTAGAGTGGGAAAACACATCTTCTGAAATATCTTCTTTACTAAAATCATGACTTATATAATGGTATTATTTTGGCCAGTGCCAAATGTGTGGTTCAGTGTTGCCTAATAACTGAGAAAAACTGTCCCTGGACTCATTAAAGACCAGAGAATGCTGGAGTCAGAAGCAGATACAAGAATACAAAAATTATCTCCAAAATCCTATATCAGTTAGACCATGCTGACTGCCACAGTCCTGAGAATTTTTCCTGGTAAAATAGAAAGAAGTGAGAAAAATGATAAATTGGCGATGGAAAGAAAGAAGAGGGCGTGTTGATCTTCTAAAGGATGCCTAAGCAAGGGCCAAGACTTGGTCCAGCATCAGTGTGGTCAAAATCCACGGACCACATGTGTGGGGAGGGTCCTGCTCCCCATGCCCAGACATCTGACACCAGGCAATGTGCTCTTCCTATAACTTTTCATAGTGATAAATTGGGGTTTTTTTCCCCAGAAAAGCCTGGGGAAGAGGGACCAAGAGTCAAAAACATGTCCACAGCAGACAATACCTCAAACCACATTTAATCTCAGCAGAGGAAAGCCTTTCTGATCTCACAGCCCTCACCTGCCCTGGTCACAGAGGACAGGGTAATGAACTGCTCATTAAAGGTGTGGTGATAGGATGAGGCCTCTCTGGAAGCACCACAAATAGGTCAGAGATGCTCTTGTGGGAAATAACCTACTGAAGAAGCAGGAGGGAAGGGTGCCCAGAGTCACAGGGTGCTGCTGCTCGTGTTTGAGTTGCATTCTTCCTGTGGTCAGCTGTTCTACCCTGTGGTTGACAGAATATCCTTAACTCAAGGTTTTGCTGATGAGCAAACCTCAAAACACCGAGCAAAGGTTTGAACAAGAAGGCAGAAGTGTGGTCATCTGAGCAGCATGACCAGCTTGAATCCTGGTAACAGACTTGTTCTGTTTCCAAATGCATGTTTGCACAATGAGGCATTTTCAGAGGGACTGCAAGGAAAGGTGACATCCTGCAGAAAAAGACTGGGTTTAAATTCAATTGTGTGCATAACTTTGTTCCTTGGATTAGTTTTTAAAATACTTCTTTGTCAAGTAGCAGTGAGGAAAGACACAAAGACTGAGCTGTACCAAGTATTATCTCTGCTCTTCCATGGTTTGTCTCAAGAAAAGGAAACCAGAAGACCAATTCATATTAAGACTTTGTGATATAATGAGTTGATGGTGGGGAATGAAAAATTCTCTTCTTCAGGTAGGAGGGATAACATTAAACAACCCCATAATAAACCACAAATTTAATCAAAATTGTGTTTTCAAAAACTTCAAGGATCTCTAAGCTAAAAAAAACTTTGAAAACTTCAATCCTTTTCCATAAACTGGTTGGGCCTCAGTACATTTTATTGCTCAAGAAATGCTTCCTAAAGACTTTTTTAAGGGCGTAGTTCAGCCCATTTGAGTCTGACAAAGAGCAGCAGGAAAGGGATTAAAAGTCTGTTACAAGACACTGAGGTCAGTTAGGCTGTGTGCACACTACCTCCCATTGGATGGCTGGTTTGGGTGCCTAAATCATCTTCTCAGGTGATCTAGACAGCCAGCAGGGTAGTTGGCATGCCTGATGTCCTCTCTGGAAGCCTCATGGGCCACAGAGGGACGTCAAGCTCCCAGACCAGGTGTTGGTGACAGTTTGGTGGCAGAGCCACACTCTGAGCGTTCTCTGCTCCAGCTGATGAGCTGCACCAAGCTTTTCTACAGATGGGGCTGGAGGGCCAATTCCTGCAGTGTTTTAACAAGAGCCATGCCAAACCTGACCACAGTCAAGTATTCATTCCATGCCTGACCAGGGTGCTCCAAACTACACCCTGGCAGCAAACTCAGTCACGGGGAGAAAAGATTTGAACACCAACCTGAATTTATTATTTTTCCTCCAACTCTAGGATTCACTTTCTGTGGTTCCTGAGTTAATACTGTGTTTCTGGAGGAAAGGAGCCCCAAAAGCATGAAAGTCTTTGCTTTAATTGCAGCCCTTCCTCTATCTTGCTCGAAGGAAAGCCCTGGTGAGCAGAGCCCTGGTGAGCAGCAGGCAGCCCTGCTGAGCAGAAGCCTCTGTCTGAAGTGACCCCTCCTTTTCAGACAGGAGATGCACAACAAGTCTGCAAGGGAAGAAAACCTAATGTTGCACACACTCTAATTTAAGTTTCTGTACTTTGCTGGGAGTTTGAGCATAAGAAACACAAGGTCACTTTTTGCCTGCCACAGTATCTTCTGCTTGGTGAGAAGATGATATACCTGGTAGCTTTTCCTGGTGTTATTATCTAAGGGTGGGTGACTAGGGACCTTCCCCAGGTCTCATTCTGTGAGACTAAAACCCATTCTTTAAAATTAGATGCCCACCAACACGCTCATTCACACGCACACACCGCAGCAGGTAGAGAACTGCAGGTATGCTGCAGCAGCAGGCGCATGGATAATCCATTTCATTATCTCCACAAAGCTAAAACTCTTTGAAAAGAACACTCTCGTGGGTTTGCAGCACAGAAATCGTAGTCCTGTAGGTATGAGACTTGCTGGAATCCCAGCTGACAGGCCGTGAAAAGGTGCTGCTGTGCTGAAACACAGATCCATGCTATTCCTCCTCTGGCAAACAGGGATTCCAGCTGTGCCTGTAATAGGCACTTTAGACGGCACGTTCAGGCTCATACAGCAAGGCATCAGTTTGTTTGCACTCCAGACAGATATTCATTTACTCAAAGGCACGTTCATCTAGATTGTAGAGTGCCTTGGAAACGTGAACTTGTGGCCTTGGTCATGGGAATCTTCATGGTCATCAGCAAAAATGAGTATGAGGAATACTCACTAAATTCTGCCTTTTGCACTCATCAAGGAACATGAAACACCTAGGGCAAATCACTGAGCCTTAGTATTTCCATCTGTAGGGGGATAATGACTGCTGCTTCTTTCATGAAGTGCTTTGAGATTCATTTAAGATTGACTTTAGGTCACAAACAGGTATTTTTGCTTGGTGTGAATGAATCTGAGATGTAATAAACTTTAGTTACTTGTTTTCTCATTGGTTTGTAGCCCTCTGCTCCACATGAGCATACTGGAACGCTGATTTTACTCACTGAAGTAATATTTTTACAAAATGTAGTTCCATGGCTCTGTATAGAGAATGGCATTCAAATCAACAGAAAAAAAAAATTCATTTTCGGATATATTTAGTAGTAGATGCCACCAGATGGGAATATAGATGATGAGGAAACTAGAACCTCAATTTTTATTATCTGGTGCTGCAGTCCACCTACCTGAGTGTTTTCCCGTAATTTTTTTTTTTGTAATACCTCCTGTAACAAAACCTGGCACAACACTGCCTTCTCTTTAAATATTCCCTTTGTCAGTACAAGTAAATGCAAAATATGTTACATGTGGGGAAAGGAGTGGCAGGAAGCTCTATTTCACTTCTCTCTTCATCTCTGGAGATATTATAAATGCAAGAAAGCTGACACCTTCAATTATACCTTACCTATTCCAGAAGGAAAAAAAAAAAAAAAAAGGAGGGGGCAAAAAAATTTACTGTAATAAATCTCATGACCTCTAGTCAGGGAAAAAGAGAATTCTCAGATATCCATAACAAGCTGAGCAGTCTGCAGCAGCAGAAATTACAAGTGCTGCACACTGAACTAAATTCTCTGGCACTTTAAAGTGCACATTTCCCAGCTTTGCCCTTTCCACAGTATTCCACAGGGGCCACCCATAGCAACTGCTGATAAGGTCGTGTGCAGGATGGGTGATGAATCTGCCCTGATTTCACAAGGTTGTTGTGTCTGGTAACAGAAAATAGATATTTGTGTATCCTTGAGAGAAATCCTTAAAGGGGGATTACTCAGAACTGTGTGTATTCTCTGGTGGCAAACAAGACAAAGGGGGGAAAACACAGAGAAAAAAAAATAACTACTGAGTATTTGGTAAATACTTAGAATAAAATAGATTTTTATAAGGATCTTTAAAACAGTCACTGAGTAGTTTTTGCAACAGCAGCTTCAACATATGCATCCCTTTTTTACAGTGGTTTGGGATTTACCTTTTGCTCTTTTTTATCCCCACACACCCAAAAAATCTCCCCAAAACACCCTTCAGAACACCAACTGTGACATTTGGATTGAGGCAGAGGTCTCCAGCTGTTCAGAGCTCTGCATTTGGGTTCATGTTTTGAGACTGTGATGCAGCATACAGAAGAGCAGAGAAATTTAAACCAGAAAAGACCAAATCAATATGCTCCTCTATATTTAAAACTGGGGGGAAAAATTAAAAAAAAAAAAAGAAAACGAAAAAGAGAAAAAAATGAAAAATGTAGCCAATGTCTAAAACTGACTCCAGGGTTCTTCACTCTTCACACCCAGCATGTTTTGGTTTTGCAGTGTTTTAGAGACATCTTTGAGGCTTGAATCCAGATCAGGTGATCCTTAGTGCCTCCTTTTAAAAGCTCAGAGCCAAATCTCAGCTATTTGGTGAGGACAGAGTCAGTCTGGAGAAATATTTCACACAGTTTTGCCTCTCAAAAGTCCACGCTCAGCCAGGTTAGAGGAACGGCAGCAGAAATCACAGCAACTTTCCCTGTGCCAGGTTGGTGGCCTGAGAGGGTTGAACTGGCAGATTTTGGCACCTCCCATCATTGCAGGATGAAGTGTGATACAACACTGCCCATCTTTTATTCCAGAGGGAACCACATCTCACTGGGTTTGCCAAGCCAGAAAGGCCCTCCCTAGTAAATCAACCCTGTCTTACCCGTGGGACACAGTGCTCTACAGCAGCAGGGGATATGGCAAGCGAAATTAATTGTTTAAAAATGTGAAATATTCTTTTTGGTCCAAGGATGAGGAGGAATTGTTGGGATGAATCCAGAACTGAGGCATGTCTAGGGATGGAAATGGTTCCAGGGGAAGGGAGAAGAGGCTCTGAACAGTGAGATTTATTGTGCTGGGATATAGACTCCCAGAAGAAGAGGCTGAAGACACATTGCTGGAATTGCTTAACACCAGGTTGGACAAAACACTGGAGGATTTAGAGAGGTTATATAGTCACAGATTTTTAAGACTAGAAAGAGCCACTTAGTCAAACCTCCTGCATGACTCATGCCAGGGGATTTGCCTAAATGTATTCCTCTTCCAAGTCCAATAGCTGTCAGAAAAACACCCAGCCTAGTTTTAAAAGAAACTCCAAGGTCTAGAGAACCATTGATTTCTGTGTAAGGTGCTCTCATGATTATTTATACACCCTCTTAAAGTGTGAGCCATGTTTGTCATGTCAGTTTTCCTAACTTCTGTGTCTCTGCTGAACTAAGGCCCTTCTGTGGCCCTGCTGTCCCCATGTATTTTAATTCCATCTAATGTGTACCTCAGATGCTTCTAACACCAGACTCACCTCTGTTTTAGCCAGTGTCCCTCTCTCCTCAACCAACTCTTGGAAACACATTCTGCCAAACTCTTCCAATTCCAATCCTCCAAAATAAGCACATTTTGTAAAGAAAGATGCATAGCTTCACTCCCTTAGCAATGGGCAAGTGCACTTTGATATCTAAAATGAGTCCTGCTGCTTGTGATTTACCCTGTTTGCCAAGCTCCTTGGATTGGAGACTGCACCTTCAGTGCCAGTATTTTTATAGACTGACTCAACTCAAGCACGCAGTCAGCATTTAGGAGGAAGCAATGGCAGGGCTGGGAATAGTTTTGCTTCATCAACATGTATAGAGAAAAGAAATGTGGCTAAGTGAGTTACTAGAACAAAGGCAATTAAAAGGGCAAAGCTCTGAGGTGCTGGTAGAAGCACACCATGGATCTGTCTGGTCTGACGCCAGTCCCAAGTGGAGTTTGTGCACAGAAATCAGGCATTTGTGCACAGGTCCAGGGCTGTAAGGGTTTCTCCAGAGCAGATTCTCAGCATGGGATAGGCCACTTTTTACCTAGATGCTCTCCTGATGTCAGTTCTGCTCTGGATGCTAATCCCAGGCCTGAATTTATATTAAAACACTTCACATTTAGCCTGTGTGGGTGTGAGACTCGGGGCTCCATTTCACACCTGATTTGTTGGGTGAGAAACTAGAGAAGTTTCAGAGGTCATTTAAGCATTAAGTTGTGCTCAGTGTGTTTTGCAATCCTCCTTTCTAGATCACAGCTCCCTGCCCTTTCTTTTTCTGCTCTGTGCTGCTCTGGATTTATATGTGTAGAAGACAAATCTAAACTTGGTCAGGGCCCTAAAGTGATGCTGTTGTACCTTAATAAAACTGTATTTAGCCTGGTGATACTGTGAAAACTCTTGAAAATATCCTAAAAGTATAAAAGCAAAGGACAATTAAATATTGGGATCAGCTCCCAAATGGATTTGCACCAGAGATTCACACTTAATAAAATACAGAAAATTGCATTTTATTTTGGTACATAAATACTGGTGGTGGGGGACTGTGGCATTTAGAAGAGAGAATCACTCCACCAGAAAACTCACTTCAGCAAAATGATGCAGTCCAGTTGAGCCCTTTTTATGATCTGAGAAATGACTGTTTTTATAGCACACTAAATAAAACCTGCTATTTGAGCTGGAGGTTTATTAGTAAAGGTGATTTTGTCATAGTTGGGGAAGGAGGGAAGGAAGGAAAGATGAGGGATGAACATCAAAGCAGAGATAGGTGTCATTCAGGAAAAGCACAGCAATGTCCCAAAAATGCAGCACCTATCCCCATCACATCCCCTAGCACCACCAGAGAGACATTCTATGTCACCATTTTATTGTTTTTGTTGCTCCAGTACATTATTACAAGCCTGGTTAAATTTCCCCTACTGGGAAAGACTTGGCTATGGGTGTGGTGAGGAACCTGCAAAAACATCTGTATAGAAGAGTTATCTGCAGGGAGCCAGATCCAGGGGGTGGTAAAATTGGTTCTTATAGGAGAGCAGTCAGATTTAGCCAGGGCAGCTTGTGATTTTGCAGCTTCCCAAAATCACCCCTTCTATGGTCTTGAAGGAGGACTTGCAGCTGAGCATTTTTATTCCCACAGCACGTGTCCATGCCCCGGGACACGAGTCCTACTGCATGGGTGGGCATCCTTCTCCAAACCTGTCTTCCATCATTCTTTGAAGTTCCTATGGATTTAAAATCCCCTGACTGAAGAAAAAAATCTTCAACAACTGTGTCACAGAGGCATCATCTCTAGTCCAGAAACAGAGATGGATGTCTGCCACGCTTTGGCCTTTTCAAGGTGTAAAAGAAAATTTGCCCAGCTATCACTTCCTGGGTTTCTAGGGAAAAGGGGAGAGGAATCATTTTTATAAGGTAACAATGGTGAAAAATAGTCACATGTTATGGGGAAACCGGAGCATAAATCTCCTGAAGTCCCACTCATCCTGTGGGATGATTCCATTTGCCTTTTGCAAATGGAATAGGTTCCACTTCATGTCTGCTTGGACTGTTATAAGGCGTGCACTCAGTGTGCAAGGGAAGATGAGAGTGTTCCTATTCCCTTCTGTCCGAAAGGCAGGATTTTACTGGTGAAAACAAAGCAGAATCCCACTTTGCACTCTGATCTGAGACCAGCTTTTTGGGAGGGTCCAGAGCACATCCTGCCTCTGGATGTGTACACCCCGCAGCACCCACTGGCTCTGCACAGAGTGCAGTGGCTCTTTGGTGTGTGCCCAACAGAGCCCGAAATTCACCACGTATGACCTCTCTAGGCAGGCTTTGCAAAGGGAATGAACCTCCCACGTTTTGGTTCAGGTCACTGGAGTTCATCTGTTCACAGTGAATTTGCTGAAGGCACAAGTGATGCTCTCACTGAATTCATGGAACAGGACTCAGACCTTCATTCAGGGAAGTCAGAAGACACGTGTGTATTTGACCTGTCCTGCAAATTTTCAAAGGGTTTATAACCCAGCTGTTCCTGATAGATGTTCTGGCACATTTCTGGACTTTTTACCAATGCTGTTGCACATTTAATGCTTCATGCTAGACCTTAGCTGCAATCAGGATGCTTTGGAAGAATTAATCTGGCGGTCAGTAACTGCTAAATGAAGTGCATGCTAAAAGAATGATGAGCTAACTGACTGCAGCTCACAGCTTTTATGAGCTTCCCCAAATGCCTGTTTTCAGGTGAATTCAGCATCTCCTTGACATTTAAGGACTCAATTTATAATCAAATTATTTAACTCTAGTGGAAAGAATCACTGGCCTCGACGGAAAAGCCATTTATATTTCTCCCATCCCTCAGAAAAAAAAAAAAAAGAGTATTCAAGGTAATGCTGCAATTCCTATATTAAATGAAGGATAAAAGAAACCTTTCAATGCAAATTAAGAACTGCAGGCTTTTAAAAATTATAGCAGAAATTTAAAGTGCACAGCTGTTCACATCCTTATTTCCAGTTTAGCAATCTCAGACGTGCTGAGGGCAGCTGAGATGGTGAGGGGCCTTGAGGGGATCAGCTGAGGTCACTTGGTCTGTTTGGCTGGAGGAGACACAGGTCAGACTGCGGTGCAGTTACAGCTTCCTCATAAAGGGAAGAGGAGGGGCAGGCACTGCTCTCTGCTCTGTGGTGACCACTGCCAGGACCTGAGGGAATGGCCTGAGGCTGAGCCAGGGGAGGTTTGGGCTGGATATCAGGAAATGTTCTTCACCAAGAGGGTGGTTGGGAGCTGGAACAGCTCCCCAGGGAGCGGTCACAGCACCAAACCTGACAGACCTCCAGAAGAGTTTCTACAATGTTCCCAGGCACAAGGAGGGATTGTTGGGTTGTCCTGTGCAGGGGCAGGAGTTTGACTCAATGATCCCTTCCAACTCACCCTATTCTGCCATTTTGGGATTCTGGGATTAACATCCTCAAAAACACAAGTCTTTCAGAGATTAGTACCCCTTACTGCTCCTATTTCTGCAGGTCCCAGTCTGTCCTGGGATCCTTCTGCTGTTTTGTTGTGGCTGAGCCACTGTGCACAGGTGCATTGTCCTCTACAGCTTGAAATTACAGACTAAAGTAGAAGAGCAAGATGAGGTGGAAACTTGGACAAGCAACCTCATAGTGACACACTGGTGAGAGCAGGTAGAGGTCCACAGAATTAACCATTCCTGAATGGATGGAAGTATGTTTTATATATGAATAATAAAGCCTTAATATCACTCCTGAAGGCAGTAAAGTTCATTAGCAAGTGTTTTGAACAAATGAAAGCACTCAGCTCAGCAAAGGTGCCTTGCTCTGGAAGCCCTGGCTTTGTGGATGTGATGTCTGAAACACTTGCCTAAAAATCCTTGCACTGGCTTGAGGCCAAACCAGGACAAACCAGGGTGATCTCAGCAGTTGAACAGGGAAAATTGTATGAGTCCTGTTGTAGTCCACCTTAGCTGGTGCCCAGTTGTTCTCTCCCAGCTGCCTAAACCGAGGTGGCAAACAGTGTTATGGTTAAACACGATATTTAAACTGCATTGTTGTGTCGGCAATGATGGGTTCTTTGTTGGAGATGACAGAAAAATCCCATTGTTTAGAGTTTTCCCAGACTCAGTGCTTAGTACAAAGCTCTGAAAAGCACAGGGTTGTTTAAACATTTGATAAAGAAAATATGTGCAGCAATGGGTCTATTCCACCAGTAAGGAGCAGATCAGCCTGCAGCGCCAAATCCTACCTTTATAAATTCAACATGTTGCTGCAATTTGACAAAATAAAATCCTCTGTCCCTCCATGTGGAAAATAGAAGTGTCTGCAAAGCAGCAGAAGATTGAAACAGTGTGCAAATTATTCAGTTTAAAGCTGGTAGCAAAATGAATTTGGAACAACTTTGGAATTTCTGAATTACTTAGAAAATCAAGACGCTTTACCAGGAATGCATGAAAAATTACAATTCACAACCATGTGAGCATCTTTGTACTGTTCAGTAATCTCTGCATTGATTTGTCTTTTCCTTGGATAAGTGCTTTAGACAAGGTATTCTCAAAGCAATCATGATGCCAAAGCCTGAACTTCAGCTTCTCTGTATTAACACAATCACACAAACACACTCCACAGTCTGGGATGTTTTGTTTGGTGAATGGACACAAAGAGGTGCTGCTTGGCTTTTAATTAACCCACTCCCACCCCATGCTGTGTTGTGCTCTCATGGGCATTTTTGCATTAATTCCTGCCTCTCTTTGTATGCCAAATGAATGTTCAGGGGTTGGAACTAGATTATCTTTAAGGTCCCTTCGAACCCAAACCATTCTCTGATTCTGAGATCCACACTCTTGAGTGTGATGGTTGTTTGGGCTTTGTGCTCTTTGAGACCCTGGGAGCTGTAGAAGGAATAAAACTCTGGGAGCGACAAATTTGCAACAGTACTCTGGAAAATGCCCTATTTTGGAAACCTGTCAATTAATTTTATGTTACTGTCGCTGATGTGTTTTCTATTGGTGTGTCACTTTTAATTAAAGCTCCTACATGAGAACTAGATTCAGCGTAGTTCCTCAGCAGACTCCACTGTTTGTGGTTTCAGCGAGTGTCCTTTTCTGTTTTGTATCCCTCATCCGTGCCCGGAGTCACTGAGGGCCTGAAGAAATTCCTAAGACCATTTCAGAGACTCGCAGTTATGAACTGACTTGACTTGATCACAGGCTCCTCACGCCTCATGTCCATGACTGCTCAACCTGTAAGTCATCAGGCCAGAGTTATATTTGCCTGAGCCTGCTGTCTCCTCCGCTTGGCATCTTTTATTTACAGGGTAATTCTGCCCTGGGAAAGCTCAGTGCGCTCACCAAAAGACATGAAATATCTCCAACCTGTAGCTCTGATTAGAGCCTGCAAGTGAGCAGTTTACAGCCGTCCCATTGGGACACAAGGGGAAATGCTCAATTTTGAGCAAAAGTATGAACTGAGCCAGGATTATTTATTCATGTGTTGGAGCTAGAAATCTCAGGTTTTTTCTTTCTTTCAAAGGGTTTTTTCTTCTCTAGCAACATGTGTTCATGCACGACTAGGAAGCAGAAACTAAAGAGAAAGCTTTTTCAAGGGGAACAAATAATTTGGAGGTTCTCCAGTTTTTTAGGAACTCAGGACAAGAACAGAGAATGATTTTTCAGAATGCCAATTGCATTTTCAGTCAGGGCCTGCAGATTTATTCATTCAGCCTGGAACATCTCAGGCTGACAGTTTGCTAGACTCCAAAGTTCTGTTATCAGGATTGTCTGGAGTACTTTTGGGTATAAACCCAAGTTAAGCAGCTCTGAATTCAGGCCTGCCTTCCCTCTGAGCTGGGTACAAGGAAGGTCCAGTCTGCATGAAGCATCTCTGCCATGGCGAACTTCTGTGCCTGAGCTAAAACTCTCCTCTGCATGGTTAGGGGACAGCACCAGGGGATGCAGCACCTTTCCAGCTCACGAGGAAAAACAGAGCAAGTGTCCCCATACATCACAGCTTCACCCCATGGGTTTCCAATGAGATTCTGCTCCTAGGTGGCAAAATTGACACCAAAAATGCTTGCAAGTTCCTAGACCACACAGAGGTTTTATGTGATGTTTTGATTTGTTCAGATTTGCTCTTGCTGGTGAGGCAGGGGTGGCCCTGAGATAAAAGAAAGGACTTCCCAATACCCTGTTTTAAGTGACATTATGCATTTAGGGAAGACTTTCCTCCTCTTCTTTTATTTTTTCTTTTTTTTTCAATTTTGTTTCCATCCCTGTGAAGAAGATAACAAAGGATGGCATGTCCTCAGAGCACACTGATGTGTCACTGTGGATGCCAATCCCCACAGACGCTCCTGATGTTATTAATTTTTAAAACAAACTTGCTGATTGAGGTTCTGACTGCCTTTAAATTGTCTCTACAAGGAGACTGTGTACTAATTAACCCACAGAAACAATCAATGATGTACCTTTTTCAAGTTTCAGGGTGATTAGAATATGAAAATGAAGAGCACAATGGTGCAGATGTTTTAAAATCACAGCAGACAGCAATTAGTGACATGGGAACCAGCTGCTTATCTCTCCAGATAAAGCCTCTTAATAGGGAATTACACTTGAGGAGCCATTACACAGATGGATCTGCGAATGATTTAAAGAGGGGGCGTTGTAATATTAACTTTGATTTGCAAGCCAGATTCTTGACAAGCTTTATGTGTGTTACCTCCTAAAAAAGGTGCATTTGGAGTAGGAGGAAACCATCCCTTTAATAACACAGATTTTTTTTTCAGATGTTGGATTTTCTAAATGTATATTTTATTATAATTTTTTTTAAGTTTTATTTTTTTAATTTGGATTTTTTTCGTATTATATTACCAGACCATTGATTTTGTTGTTGTCATCTGCCCTCAGTTTTTGCATTTGGATTGGAAGCAGCATGTGAGAACGAGTATGCAGACTGAAGCATCCTTAAAAAGAGTCCCTGGGGGATGGATTCTGCTGCTGGGTACTCCTTGCAGAGCAGGGTGCTGCCCCTCCTGGGGCTGGCTCAGCATCATCTCCTCAGCTGCAAGGGCTGCATACCAGAATAAAACTGCTTTGGGGGCTAATCACATCTGCAGGTGCAGGGCTGCTCAGGACTGGAGGGACAGCATAAAACACACAGCATAAAACCTCTTCATGTCTGTGGCCAGTGATCACCAGTGTATGGGATCTGTGCTGCTCACAGGTCTGCCCACCACTGCCAAAGCTGAGGGCTGAAACTCACCGGTTTGTCATTCAAATCTTATTCTACTAATAAGAGGATGCTAATCTTATTCTACTAATAAGAGGATTGGAATCTTATTCTTATAGTCTAAGATTTAGACATGCGCTGGATCAGGTTGCTCAAACCTTTTTGCAGTTACAAAAGCTATCACCTTCTTTTTGTTGTATTTTGTTTTCTTTAAAGGAAAGTTGGGACTATTAAACCTACTAAAAACATTCTCTTCATATACTAAACTGTATATGAAGAGAAATATTGACCAAGTATGCTGAGTTGTAGTAAAATTACGTGAGTTAATTTACACTTCTACTTCCACAAAAGAAGAAGGAGCAGACTCTCAGTGCAGAATAGCTGGCCGTGGAAGAAAATCCCATTTAATGAAAGGGCAAATGACAAGCAGAGTCCAGCACTGAAGTTTGAAGCATTTTTAGGGTCTTATAAACCAAAAAGTAAATAAAGATAAATCCTTCTGTTTTCATGAAAAAAAGCCCACTCTTCTTGACGTTGGTCTCGGCTGGCTGCCACAGGAACTCTATTTGAGCCAACAGCCCCATGGAGCTGGAGTATATTACATACTTACTGACAAATAAAGTAAAGAATTTGGGTGAAAGGTATCAAGATATCAGTTTCTTAAGATTCCCTTACCATCCTGACAGGTCTGACATCTCTGTCAGCTCAGCAGAGTCTTGGCTTAGCTGAGCTAGGCCTTATTGGCTTTTTGGGATGGGGCTCACACAGCAGGGAAAATTGAGGCCTAAGCATTAGGACCAATGGGATCAAACAGCAACCCAGATGAATACATGGGGAATAAAATACACTTGGCCACATTACTTTCAACTGATTTAGTAGTGCTTTTAGGTAAACAGTCCCCACATATCCATTTCAGCCCCTGAAACCCAACCTGCTGCAGCAGAATTGTCTCTAGTCATTGTGCTGGAGAGGAATTATTTTTGGGTGGTATGGATGTGTCTGGCAAGGCAGAGCCAATAAACATTTCACTGGAAGAAGCTCCATGAGGAAACCCAGCAGACTGTAATGTGCCTGGGCAGATATATAGTCCTGACATCCTGCTTAGGAAATGGAGTCCCCTGATCCTGCAGACTGGTCATTTTTTGAAGGCCTGTTGAAATTGGAGTGCTTATCTGCGTGATTAAATGCCTCCAGAGCTGGCACCTTTGATGACATAGGCATATCTTCCTCATGAATTTTAAGATCGATGTGGTGGTGGCCTGTGCTGCTGGAGCAATGACAGGGCTATCATTAGGGATGTGCTGGGAGTTGCATCATCACTGTGTAATGCACAGGCCAAAGAAATGGGGCTGGAGGAGCCAAGCCCATATATCAGCATTCATCGCTGATCTATAGCTGCCCTCTCCACTCTGAGCCCTTATTAACTGCCTTAAAATACAGATCAGAGATTATTGCTCCTTCTAGACCATGGATCTCCATGTGTGTGATAGATATGGAGGGAGTAGGATGTTGCCAGAGCGCGATGTGTTTTTGTTCCCTGCTGTAACCTTCCTTCTTATTTTTATCTTTTTTTTTTTCTTTTCCAAATGAAATCCTTAAAATACAGATCAGAGATTATTGCTCCTTCTAGACCATGGATCTCCATGTGTGTGATAGATATTGGAGGGAGTGGATGTTGCCAGAGCGCGATGTGTTTTTGTTCCCTGCTGTAACCTTCCTTCTTATTTTTATCTTTTTTTTTTTTCTTTTCCAAATGAAATGTTTCAGGTCATTTAGTTTCACAGCTCAGCACTTGGAAGTAACGTGGGTGTAAGAAGCTGGTTTGGCTGCGGGGATCTGTACAGGAACAGCCTGGCCCTGCCTCAGTGTGGGTGCTGGGGCCCGAGAGAGGCCTCAGCCCAGCATTTCCAGGGCTTCTTCCCATCACGAGTTGGGGAGATGAAGTTTTGTGTAAGGCTAGTGTGAAGCACAGCCATCTCCCCCTGGGACATCACCAGGGCATGGCCTGCCCACCTCATTGTGCCAGGACACCCAGCCTAGTGGGAGAAGTCCAGGTGGCCCAGGCAAAATGGATCTCAGGAGCTCTGGGATCAATTTAAAATAATTAAAATAAAACAAGCCGTAAAACTCCAGTGCTGGTGCTGCTAGTTTCCCCTCCCTGGACCCATCTCAAGATATGGAAGTGGATGGGCCCCCTTTTCTGAAGAAGGGCATCAGTGTGGGTTGTGTCCTCTGTGTGCTGCAGGGCTCCTGTGTGGGAGGCCACTGTGAGGAAGAGGAGGAGAAGGATTAATTCCCCAAGGGCTGTTTATGCTTTCAGCTCTTTTCTCAGGCTGAGGAAACCGGGTGTCGCTCACCCACAACATCTGCAGCTCCACCACAGCTGCATGCTTTCGTTCTCTCACTCCACAATTCCTGGAAATCTCTGTTTTCCCTGAGCATGGCTGGCCCATGTGTGTGACAGCTGAACTATCCACAGGATTTAAGACTCCCTGATTGCTGCTCAGACAATGGACCAGAACAACTTCATCATTATTGCCTACTCCAGAAAAGCCAAATGTCTATATTTATATGGGCATGAAAGATAGCTCAGCATCAATTTGTCAATAATGTGCATGTTTAGTGGCCACTAAATAATGTGCCATGGGCTTGAGGTTGTCTTTTCAAACTTCTCTGAAGTTGCTCAGAACTAAGGATGCCTAATTTTCCCAGTTCAGAGCCCTCTTATTCCCTTTTGCCTGCTTGCCCCAAAATTTGTATTGCAAACACCCCAAAGGGGGATCTAATGGGCTACTGATAGAAACTTAATTGCAACAGGGTGTTTGTAGGAACGCAAGACACACTGTATTTATTATGTACTTTTCTTTCCTTGGTTTTGTTTTTATCTTCAGTCTCATCATTTATTTGACATTCACAACAGTGTCAGTAGTTTGTGCAAAAGCAGTTGTATGGTCTGACCCAGACCTTTACAAAATAAAGCTGCAAAATCAAAAAAAAAAAAAAAAAAAACAACAAAACAGATCAAGCAAAGAAAGTAAAAAACAAATAGATACTTTTTCTTTAAAAGGAAAAAGTTACAGCTGAAGTAAACAATTTTTTTTTTAGCTGGAGGCCCACCAAGAGAAAAACAGTAGAGTTTCTTTTGCTCTGTAAGAGTCTTCAGCATAATTCTGCCCTTGCTGTAACCTCTGCGGCTTGAAGAGCTTCTGTCAGAGTAGAAATCATGTTGAAAATATCTCTCACCAACATTGCAAATAGCAGAGTTTTAAAATGGAAAGGGAGTAAGGCAAATCTTGAACCTGCCAAGTGTGCCTCACACACTTGATGCTATGCATATGATTTTAAGCACTAAGTATGCGGGGATGGCTTCCATGTGGAAATTCAAGTAAATCTTTGCAGAATCTGCCTTCACAGGGAAGTGGACCCATGGGTTTTCCTCTTGTTTGTTGCAACTTCCAAGACAATTTTGCAGTTTTCTTGTTTACAATAATGAGTTTAATTGCTGCTGTTGAGCCTCAAGTTCTGAGTGATTATTTTTCAGGAAAAAGGCATTCTCACCAGGAGGTTGAGTTGCACCATTCATCCATTGAAAGGGGATATTTCACTTGTGTTTTAAATTAAAAATCAATAGAATATGTTCCCTTAGTAATTTTGCATTTATAGAAATATTTCCACTGTTTTTAGAGTAGGGAAACCAAACAAAACTTGTTTACTGTGCATGAAATCTAAATGCAAATTTGGCTCAAGTATAGGAAGATTTTATAAAGGTTCCTAACTCTTACAAAATCACTGTTGTTATTCACTGCATAAATAAAGAGCTGCAACCAGTGGTTATGAATGGGCTGCTAAACTAATTTTATTTTTTCCTGTTTATTTTCTGCTCCCTTCCAGGTTTATGACAGGCCACAAAAACATTCTGCTCTGCACTATGATCCGGGCCTCCAACAAGACTTCACCAGTGACACCTTAAAATCAAAACACCAGCAGAAAAGTAGCAACCAGCACCACCTTGACTGGTCAGCGAGCTCCGACACTGGACCCGCTTCTCAGAGCTGCTTCATCAACACAGAGCCCAGCAGAGAAGCAATTAGTGCCACCAAGGTCTCTGCTCTGGAGCCAGGAGTTTCCTACAGCAAATCCCAGGCCAAGAAGTCCTGCAGCAGCAGCAGCAGCAGCTCGTGGGGGCAGCTGTCAGTCAGTAGTAAGGAGCTGGCAATTTGCAGCACAGTCCCATCTCCCAACAGCATCAGCACGGCCACCCAGCCCAGCAATGCCTCCGAGTGCAATGGGCTTTTGCCTCTTGGAGATCAAGAGGGAGCTGTGCAGCTGGAGGCCCCTGATCAGCCCACTGGAAGTACGAAGAAGAAGTCCAGCAAGAAGGACTTGATGAGCCAAACCATGCAAACCACAGATATGGAATGGGTAAAGAGTGCTCAGAAAGCATTTGACAGCAAATCCCATGACAGCATGGAAGGGAAAAAGGAGTCTTACTCGATGGACAGCATGTTGGATATGTCACCCTCGAAGCAGAATCCCGTTTCTGCCGGCACTTGTGAAAGTGACACCAATCACGTACGAATTACTATCCCAATAAAGTCTCCGACAACAGATGTGTCTGGCCACAAAAGGAAAAAGAGGCAATCCATTAAATCCTCCATAGAGAAAACTATCCAGGAGAAAAGCCTACCTTCTGTGCTTGCCTTGAGCAGTGAAATGGCAAACAGGACCAGCTCTCAACCAGAGGGGAGTAAAAAAGATCTTCGAGCCACAAAGCCAGGGAAAGTGATTGAAAATGAGTCCCCCTTAGTAGCAATTGACAGTGGTGTGTTCACAGACAAAGCGTCCCCCAACAGTGCTGCCCGACCCAGAAAACCTCTACCTGTGACATCCACTCTCCTACCCACCAATCTTTCCTCAGCTGGCAAGTTACCTGACATCCAGCACCCCAAACATGCAGCTAAGCGTCGGTGGACCTGCAGCAAACCTAAATCTATTATTCGGGAAACCTCCCTGACGACGTCTGAGAAGCTGATGGTGGAGCCTCCTTCAGCCTATCCCATCACACCATCCAGCCCTCTGTATACCAATACAGACAGTCTTACTGTGATCACACCTGTCAAGAAAAAAAGAGGACGACCAAAGAAACAGCCTTTGCTCACTGTTGAAACCATTCACGAGGGGACCTCCACCAGCCCAGTGAGCCCAATCAATCGTGAATTTCCAGGAACAAAGAAAAGGAAGAGGAGAAGGAATCTGGCCAAGTTTGCCCAGATGGTTCCAGGAGAGGACAAGTCCATCAGTGAACTCAAATTTCACAAAAAGGTCGGGAAACTTGGGGTCTTGGATAAGAAGACCATCAAGACCATTAATAAAATGAAAACCCTCAAGAGGAAGAACATTCTCAATCAGATCTTGTCCTCCTGCTCCAGCTGCATAGCTCTGAAAGCAAAAGTCCAGACCCTGTTTAGTGTTGGGCCAACCACCATTGATGCTAGACTAGGGAAGCAGATCAATGTCAGCAAGAGGGGGACTATCTACATTGGTAAAAAACGGGGCAGAAAGCCAAGAGCAGAGCTGCAGCCTCAGATAGAAGAACCTAAGACAGCCATCAAGCACTCAAGGCCTGTTTTCAGCCAGCCAGAAAACCCAGCAGTGCCTTCCAACCTGCAGTCACTTGTGGCATCGTCACCAGCAGCTATTCATCCGCTTTCAACACAATTAGTGGGGATCAACGGCAACCTCAGCCCTGCAAGCACTGAAACTAATTTTTCAGAGTTAAAAACTATGCCAAATCTTCAACCTATCAGTGCTCTTCCTCCAAAAACCCAGAAAGGAATGCACCGTAAAACTTGGAAGCTGTCTCCACCCTGGTTAATGGCTAATTCACCTTCTCACCTCTGTGAAATAGGTTCTCTGAAAGAAGTCACACTGTCGCCAGTGAGTGAGTCTCACAGCGAGGAAACCATCCCGAGTGACAGTGGGATAGGTACAGACAACAACAGTACCTCTGACCAAGGCGAGAAAAGCTCAGAATCACGCCGGAGATACTCCTTTGATTTCTGCACCCTGGACAATCCAGAGGCTATCCCATCTGACACCAGCACAAAGAACAGGCATGGTCACCGGCAGAAGCATCTCATTGTGGATAACTTTCTCTCTCACGAAAGTATTAAAAAGCCAAAGCACAAGAGGAAAAGGAAAAGCCTGCAGAACAGAGATGACCTCCAGTTTCTGGCAGACCTTGAGGAACTCATCAATAAGTTTCAAGTGTTCAGGATTTCTCATAAAAGTTATATATTTTATCATGAAAATCCATATCCCAACATCTTCAGGATTAATTTTGGTCACTACTACCCTGTGCCATATATCCAGTATGACCCATTGCTCTATCTTCGCAGGACCTCTGATATGAAGTCCAAGAAGAAGCGTGGTAGACCTGCCAAAACCAATGACACCATGACAAAGGTGCCTTTTTTACAAGGGTTCGGTTACCCTATTCCCAGTGGGAGTTACTATGCACCCTATGGAATGCCTTACACATCAATGCCTATGATGAATCTTGGTTACTACGGTCAGTATCCAGCTCCTTTGTACCTGTCTCACACGCTTGGAGCGGCTTCCCCATTTATGAGACCTACCGTGCCCCCACCCCAATTCCATGCAAGCTCTCACATGAAGATGTCCACCACTGCCAAACACAAAGCAAAACACGGAGTGCACCTGCAAACCCCTGTGGGAATGGGCCTTGGAGACATGCAGTCCTCCTTGGCTCCTCCGAAGGTTGGAGGAACAAGCCTTTCAAGTGGCCGACTTCACAAGAGGAAACACAAACATAAGCACAAGCATAAGGACGAGCGGATACTGGGGACTCACGAGGATCTGAGTGGTCTCTTTGCTAGCAAGTCCACTGGCTTCTCCAGCCACGCCATCAACGAGAGGCTGAGTGGCTCAGACAAAGACCTGTCCTTGCTCAACGAGAAGAGCAAGCACAAGGAGAAGCAGAAGCACCAGCATTGTGAAACCGGGCACAAAGGCTCAAAGAGTAACTTTGAAGTGGATACGCTGTCTACGCTATCACTTTCTGATGCCCAGCAGTGGTCACAGAGTAAAGATAAAAGCGACTCAAGCAGTGATCCCATTGACTCTTGCACAAAGAGATACTCTGGTAATACTGAGAGTAATGGAAGGTCAGAGTCCCTGGACATGTTTGGTGAAATAAATTCCTCAAGTGAGAAGCGGGACAATGATGCAAGTGGGAATAAAAGAAGAAGCTTTGAAGGCTTTGGAACTTACAGGGAAAAGGACATTCAGCCCTTCAAGACAAATAGGAAGGACAGAAGTACTTTTGATTCTTCAGCCTCTTCAGGTAAGCTTTGTTTTATTCTATTTTACTTTGATTATATGCTGGACTTGAATGTCAGTGCTGAACAAAGAGGGACTCACCATTTACAGCAAATACATTTATGAGATAATAACTTTTCTGGCTTTTGTAACTGACTGTCATTCTTCATCCAAACTTAGGGGAGATCAACAAGAAAGTTGGTCACATCTTAACCCCAAAGTTTTACAAGTCTTCTAGTTGTTACGCAGCGCTTTTATAAATATTTGTCCTGCCTTCACTTATCTCTCTTGTTGCACTTCTTCCTAAAATCTGTCCATTGAATTCTGCAACAGCAGCAATTGTAATATCTGCTGGCAAGGTGGTCATCCCTCTACTCAGTGTCTAACATCACAGGATCAAAGTCACTGTCCAGCATTTGGGAAGAGAGCGGAGAGTCTCTGCTCTGGCCCTTAAAGTGACCAAAACCCATTTGTTGATGGGGTGGACCAGACAGGTGGGAAGGTGTGAAGCTGTGTCTGTGTCCCATTAATGTGTTCTACTGCTGGTCCAGAGGCATCCACCATGGTGATGGCTGGGCTGAATATTTAGAGATCCTGGGTACAGTCCTAATGTAAATCTGTCACTTCCAGTCCACAGGTGTCATGTAAAATAAATATCCTGAGCACTGAGGGCTGTGGGAAGGGACTGGTGTCATGGAAACAAACCCTCTCCAATGGACTCTGAAGAGTTTTAGGTCTCATGACTTGGAAATATAAGCTGGGTAGATGAAGAGGGAGGAAGCTCCTTTCAGCTGCTAAGGACATCTGTTCCTCTCCTGCAGAGTGGGGAAAAAGGGAATCTGAATCTTGCCGGAGAGAGTGAATTGTACTTTACAATAGGGAGCTGCTTTTGTGATGACACAGAGGCAGGTGTTTTGGTGCATTACAAATGAATTTAGCTTGGGAGCAAGCCCAGTGCTTCTACACCATCAGATATTTATCACAAAGCAGATTTCACACTTAGCTCTGGAAAGGGGTGAGCTTTTCTGAACCAACCAGTGGTGGATGAGATTCTGATGTGCTAAAAAAAGAGCTTCAAAGAAAAGTAGCTGATAGCCTTCAAAATTAAAAGAAAATTAACTGAGAACACAGGTGTAGAGAATTTGCACAACTTGTCAATGTAAGGATCTAAAGCTTTTTACTGACTTGTAACTGATCGAGTTCCAAAGACAGCTCATGCTTAAGCCACCTAAACATTTCCAATTCCTTCACCAAGACCAGAATCTGAAATACAGCAGTGAAAAATGGTCTGAAATGACAGATTACCCCAAGAAACGTTCCCATTCATGATATCATATTATATTAGACCAGTTGTGACATCAAAAAATGATACATCTAAAAATATAGGAAAAGAGATTTAAATAAGTCTCTGAACATCAGAGTTGCAACATTCTTGACAAGGAACAAAGATATTCTCCACCAAGTGCTGCAGTGGCTATTTCATTAAGGAAGCTGGGTCCTGGCACATAGGATTAAAAGGCTTCAAAGTGTTTAACAAGCTTATTTTTCAATTTTTTTTTTTAATGGAAGTTCACATTTTTCACAGTTTGTTAACAGCCTTTGCATTTGTAGCCTTTTTGCTCTTTGAACAGAAGATGTTTGCTAAATCTGCTAAATTTTCAATATATTTCACTAAGGCATAGCAAACTGTCAAAATTCCCAACAGTGTTGAACTCAAATTAGTTTCCAAAGTAGGGGCATGATCCCCATCAGGATGATTTGAAGATGGAATTAGTAAAAAAAAAGTTGATTTCATGTTATTTTCCTTCAGTTTATTCCCCATGACAATAAAAGTATAAGATGGAGGGTTAGAACTTGTCATGGGAGTGCCATAAGATTTGCAGTTTAAACTTTTTAAACTAGCTCTTGTTTAAACTGAAATTAGTATTTTTATTTATTTTTTGCTCTTCATGCTTACAGCCGCTCAGCATTCCCTATGACCTAATCCATCGCCTCTCAGATTATTAATCAATTTCTTCATTGTCATGCTATTATTTAGATGGAAAAATCATCAGCAGTTAGCTAAGCAGAGCCAGATAACCAGAGCCATACCTTGCACTACAAGGAAAAATACTAAAACTAAACAGCTCTGCCAAGAAAGGCCTGGAGCCAAGACTGCTCATTAAAGCCTAGAAACATCTGTCTGCTTATGAATGCCTAAGATCTCAGTGCAGCTTTTTTTCCTCTCTGCCTTTGACCTTCACTGGGATTCCCAGCAGAGGTCTGCACTTGAGTCTAGCCATAACTATTTAACCAGTTCCCACAGAGGGAGGAGGATTGCTCTTTTCCATGATAACCTTCACCTTCTTGCTCCTAACTCACCTTGCATTTCCCCGAGGAGATTGACTAATCAGAGAAATATAAGGAAAAAGAAAAAAATAAAAAGCCCTATGAGGACATATATGTCCATCCCAGGAGGCAACTTCCATAGCCTGATTGCTCTTTCCTTTCAGTGTTTGTCTTCTTTCACAAGTTAAAAATAATACATAACAGAGATAAGAGGAGACATCCTGAATATTCTGATGAAAGCTGAAAATAGATTTATATCACAATTTCAGTGTTATCTCTACTGCAGTGGCACTTTGGTGTGCTCAGTAGTGCCATTTGCAACTTCATTGCATTCTTCTGGAGATAAAATATGTAGCAAAACCTACCCACACTCAGTGGATATATCTGTGGTGAGAGGGATGAGAGAACCATTTATGGTTTTTTGGTGATTCAGGCCCTGCAATTTGTTTCAGTGTGGTATGCAGCTGCAGGTACCATTGTATTGTTGTTAATTTATGTTTTTGTCTCTGCTGTGACAGCTCTTAGCAATTTCTGAGAAGTTTGGTGTTCCTTGGTGATAAATAGTGGTCCTGCTTATGGTAGAAAACAGTCCCTTTGTACAATCTTTAAGCCTAGGTATGATTTTACTATCTAGAAAGATATAGGTTATAAAGGGAAGAGTTGTCCTTCATATCTTTTGTAGAAGCTGGTTGCAGTCCTGGCTCAAGAAAGGTGCCTGGCACAGGTTTCCCAGAGAAATTATGGATGTCCCATTCCTGGAACTCTCCATGGACTTAGTTGAAGTTTCAGTGCTTGTGCTAGTGGAAGGTGTCCCAGCTCAGCCCAGGAGGTTTGGAAATTGATGACCTTTAAGGATCCCTTCCAACCAAACTATTCCATGGTTCTATGACCTGACGTGGAAATCTGTGAAGTGAACAGACCCGTTAAGGGAGTGTCACCAGTTACTTTGGTTGGTCACAACAAAAGTCCATTTCTTGTCCTGCACCAGCCTGGACTATCACTGGCCATTTTTTAGTGGAGCTCTCGTGAGCTCTGAGCCAGTGTACATCTTTTGGGACCACTTTGGGCTAAAAGTGCAGTGTTAGTGCGTATGGCTAATTTCCCAGTGGCCTGTTCCACACCATTGTTCTGGAGAAACTGGTGTTCCTCCTTCATTCCAGAATAAGAACTTAACAACTCTTCCCACCCACTACTCATGTACTGTTGCATCCTGGCGCCCTGAAATTGTTATTTTTGCTAAATTTCTTGTGCTCATCCAACCCTCCTGCATTTAGAAAGACTAATTAATCAAAACTAATTTAACAGTGCTTTTCTCTTTAGCTGAAGACTATTCCAGTGGCATCAGCCTGGCCTACAGGCAGGAATACAGCAGAAAGTGTTTCTGATCCTGCCTTGCCACAGACACTTGGGCACATCCTAGACTGAGCTGTCAAGCTGTGTGCACCAAGCATGGGCTCAGTTGACTCCTTCCTTCCCACAGTCAGAGGTACACCTCAACACACTTGCAAAGCAGCCTCGGAGTCCCTCTGGCACTGTGTGACCTGAGGCACTGTGCACAGCTGGATGGCTGAGCCTTTCATCTGCTTTTCAGGAGTTACTGAAGGCCCAGGTGAGGGACCCAGGGAGAGGTCACAGATTGATGCTGCAGCTGGGCTGGGGAGACTGAGAGTAGAGCTGTTTTCAAGAGGCCCTCATGGCAAAATCCACATCTCCCTGTCACGTGTCTGCCTGCTTCATGATGCTGGAGAAGAGACTTCCATTGCTGATGAGCAGCCTCAATGCCATAGCTCATCCCACAGGAAAAAAAGCAAGATTGTTTGTCTCTTACTTTTTTCCTTAGGTGGAATAATGAGGAAAAGCACATTTAACCCTTTAAGATGCGTAGATAAAATGGCAATTTGCATGTACAACCTGTCAGACTATGTCCTAGTGACAATCACTGTAGGCCAGGATGTAGCTGGAGGTGAAGCAGAGGTTGGGAGTTGCTATATGCAGGGCTACATTTCTGATTTCCTTTGTAGTGAGACTAATCAAGGTCTGTGCTACTTTACTATTTATGCCTCCTTGTTTTTTGTTTTTTTTTTTACAATGATTATATGAACAAAGATTGCCTTGCTTGCGTGTTGGGTATCATGGCTCGAAGATCAGGAAGTGCATTGGTTTCATCAGATGCAGCACAGACACCACACATAGTATATTTACAGCAATATAAAGTTTATCATATGCAGCTATTAAGAAAGCAGTAATCATCAGTCTCTGAATGCTGGATAGCTAGCATGAAAAACACACTTTATAAATTAATGCTTAACGTACCTACAAGCCTCCCAGGCTTTCCCCCCTCAACGTCCAGCAGTGCTACTTAGCTGAATTTCCTCTGACTTGAATTTCTGGCTTGACCTTTCCTCCTCCTCATTTGTTTTGTGCAGTGCTGGTTTCACTCTTGAATGAATCAGTATCAGCTTTAGCCCTGATCAGTCGCAGTTTTACACTGAGAAGGGATCAGTATCTCAGTAGTGGATAAGCTATTTGTTCTAAATGTATGTGGCAGATGTAGGTAAATAGTGTTAGCCAATTGCCTTATTAATTAAACTTTGCTGATTTTTTGTATGACAATACTTTCCACAAATAATTTATCATTTTACGTAGGCCTGGAATCACAATGTTGGTTCATTATTCTCCAGTGAATTCACTATTTCAGTGAGAGTGGAAACAGTAGGACCATGCAGTTTGACCCATTGTTTTGGGTCCCTTATGGCAAGAAGGGTCTTGAGGGGCTGGAGCATGTCCAGAGAAAGGTAACAGACCTGGAGAAGTGTCTGGAGCAGAAGTCTGATGAGGAGGGCTGAGGGAGATGGAAGGGGGGGCTCAGCCTGGAGAAAAGGAGGCTTGGGGGGGACCCTGTGGCTCTGCACAGCTCCTGACAGGAGGGGCAGCCAGGTGGGGGTCATTCTCCTCTCAGGTAACAAACAATAGGAAAAGAGGAAATGACCTCAGGTTGCTTCAGAGGATGTTTAAATTGGATATTATGGAAGACTTCTTCACTGAAAATGTTTTTAAGAATTGGAACAGGCTGCCCAGTGAAGTGGTGGAGTCATTATCCTTGGAAGTATCCAAAAACATGCCAAAGTGGTGATTTAGTGATGGGTCTTGTCAGTGCTGGCGGAATTGTTGGACCTGATGATCTTAGAGGCCTTCTCCAGCTTTAATGCTTTTCTTTCTCTATGAGCATCATGTGTGATGAACATTCTCTCACCTGACCAGCTCAAAGACATAAAATGAATGCCTGTTTCTGGCTGGGTCTTCATATATACCTGTGGATGAACTTTTGCACACTGAAACAAGAGGGGAGAAATTAATTGGGTGATGCAGAAGTTGAATAGGTATCCAGAGAAACACATAAATAAGTCACCTGGCTTTCTTCAATAGCAAAGATTTGACTCAACAGGAGCTGTGTTTTGTAGGGCACTGAGTGCATAAATTCAGAGACAGACTGATGTATGGTCTAGGATTTTCAGGCCCATCTTCCATATCTTAGTTTTCTTGTGTAACTGCAGAAAAAAATGTCTTCAGTGTTTGAGTGGGTGATGGGGATAAAAGCAGTTTCCTGCCATACAGTGCCTCAGTGAGCTCTGACACTCACCAGTGCCCAGAGAATGCAGCGTTAGACCCATGGCAGTGCTTGCAGTGGATGGGAGAAGAGCCAGGTAAGAACTTCACTCACTGAGGATTGGTGGACTATCAATCACCCTCCCTTTCCCCAGCTCTGCCTCTGCTGGGGTTTCCTCAGACACCCCAGGCTCCTACATTGCTTCCAGCAACTTTTCCAAGCCCCAGTTTTAGTGGGTTTTTTTCCCTCCCACTGTGTCCCATGATGAGGGACAAGTACTGTACAGCTACAGGGTGAGTGTTTGTGCCATCTGGCCCATAAAAGTTACCATCAGAGCTTAAAAAAAACAAAAAAACCTTTATTTGTAAATACAGTTACATTCATCAAAACAGCTGTTTAGGACTCTGAATGTTTAGGAAACCAAACAAACCAAGCAAGCCCAAACTACTGAAACAACTTCCAGAAGTATTATCTGCCCCTTTAGAATAAATGTCCTTGTTTTCGACTAAGTTTTCTATCAGTCCTGTGGAGAGGAGAGCAAGCCAGCATGACAGTTTCTCCTCTCTGCCTATGGTGTATGCTACAGGGGTGTGCTGCTGATGGGGAAAGTGAAGCAGAGCTTTCCTTGAAAGTGTTTTGACTAAGGCAATTTAAATACAGTGAGTTTTGTCTTTGTTGTTGTTGTTTAAGGCTACCTTTTAATTTACTGTGCTGCTTCCAATGTCTGCACTGACCAAGGAGAGAAGAAACAGGAGGGAAGCTGGAGTGGGAGAGGAAGCAGGACTATTTATCACCTAACCTAACTTTTATTTCCTCTCTTAATGATTGTATGTTTATGGCACTGCCTGAGGCTCACTGCAAAGTTCTTTAGACCAGCGATGAATTAATCAAATTAAATTCTGTGACCCTTTTGCTTTTTGGGAGTGTTGCAAGCCTCCCAGCACCCTGCCTAATTTCTGTTTCTTACTTTGCTCTCTGTCCAGCAGTCAAGCAGTTCTTCCTTCACAACTTGGCGTCCCCCAGCTATTTATCTTCACTCTGTCTGGCCAATGCCAGAACGTCTTGTTTGAAGTTTTTATTCAGACCACTGCTAGTTTATGAGGTTGTGCAGATTCCACGTTGGGTGTGCAGCTGCTTCACGTCAGACACAATTGGCCTCTGCTGGGCTCTTGGCTTTAAAAGGCGATAAAGAGCCACGGCCAGATTCTCATCTCGGCCCAGCATAAATCTCCCCACTGAAACTGGGGAGGTTGAACTTCAGGAGTGGGGCACCCACTGAGGCAAAAGGACAGTGTGGGGCTGGAAAGTTCCATCCACAGCTTCAGTGGCACACCAGAGCAGGACACTGGGCATGCCAGAGTCATTCTGTCTGTATTCAACCTGCCAGGTGCTGAAAATAGTCCTGGTTCAACACTTATAAGATTTTCTTAGCTTGGAGGGAGTGGATCTGTTGAGACTTTGATTGTGCCAGCCTGGGTTAAGAAGAGTGAGAGGGAAGCCTGTTTGCTTTAGCTCTGGACCGTACACAATGCAATTTCTTGGCGCTGATAGTGTAGGTGCAAGGCAAGAGGTCTGTTTGGATGCTTGGAGGAGGTAAAACAGAGCCATGGCTGCACCTTTGCTACAAACCTGCTGGTCAGTGGGACTCAAAGCTGGGAGTAGGAAAATCTGAACTTAAGGCATCTGTCAGTGAGAGGGATCCTGATGCATTCAGAGCAACCTGCACCCTGACCTACCCA
The DNA here is from genome assembly GCF_000277835.1 of Geospiza fortis. Taxonomy (NCBI): domain Eukaryota; kingdom Metazoa; phylum Chordata; class Aves; order Passeriformes; family Thraupidae; genus Geospiza; species Geospiza fortis. The sequence continues at coordinate 1,299,198 of NW_005054365.1, forward strand.
GCTGCAAAACTGAGCTGGGGTCTGACCTCCAGGACACGATCTGAGGCTGCTTCTCCATTCCCACTGCCTTCCAGGAGTTTTGTATCCATGTGTCACAGCCAGAGAAAACTTGAAAGGGCTCAGTCTGCACGATTGCAATAATGATGTTGAACAACAAAAGGAGAAAGAATGTCCTGTTTTAAGGTCTCAACAAGAAGGATGTCAGGATAATTCCCCTGTAGGTAAAGGGCTGTGAGGAGGGATGGGAAAGAAAAGCTGTCCATGGAGGAGTTTTTACACAACCTCAATGACTTGAAAAGACCCAAGGACTCATAATAAGAATCATTAGTGATTTGTCATTGAAAATATGCACCTGGGCATAGATCCCCATAGGCTTTTGCAGCTGCACTGAGTCTGACCGAGCTCTCTCATGGCGCAGTGCAGTCTTCAGGAGGCTTCAGGACTATGTGCAGTGCAGAGTTAACTGTCAAGCAAGGGCAGGACTGGATGGCTCCAAGGGATTTGCTAATGAGCTATCAAGCTGTGGGTCACTGGTTGAAATTTAATCTGTAAGAACAGTGACAGAAAATCAAATCAAAGTGCTGATGTCAGAGTGATGCTGGAGCGGCGGCGAAAGCGTTGCTTGTGCCTTGTGCAGCGCACAGAGGCAGCTCAAATGAACTGGGAGAAAATTGTGAGGAGCTTGTTGGGATCCCAACTGCAAAATACAGCTCAGCCAATTTGAGTTATGCCACATAACTCACTTGTCTTAGTGCAGTTGCTTGTGAATGACAGCAGACTATCTATCTCCTCAGAGAATCTGACCCAAACCCAGCCTTACACAGAACAGAAAACACACTTGTGGAGACACCTGGGTAGAGTTTGCTCAGCAAGGAGTGTCACAGAATGTGAATCAGCAATGTACCACAAAGCTCAGTAGCTTGTGGTGCTGCTGATGGAGCTTTTATTGTGATTAGGTCCTACATTGAGGTCAGTAGTAATGACATTCCCATCCCCATCTCATGGGGAAACTTGGTGGTTTCACCATAGCTTTCTCTGGGCTGGGGAGGGCCCACACTACTGCAGGCTATTAAACCAGCTCTTGTGGTTTTCATAGTTACCAAAGGGAAAGCTGAGGAAGGAAGGGACGGGGGCAGCAGGTGCCCTCAGCTGTGATAGTGGTACTGGGTATGTGGGTCAGCCTGTTGGCTCAGGAAGGCTTATTCTGGTGCTTTTTGCCCCTCTGGTGTTGTCCTCTTCACTGATTTTTTGAGGGAATTCAGTCCCAAGCAGCTGAGCTGAGGATACAGTATTTCTCCAGATGGCACAGTCTTGCCATTACAGCTCTGTGTCTCTGGCCTTTCCTGCCTTCACTGTAGGCAGGAAAGGGAGCAATAGTCAGCATTGTTTTTTGTGCCAGCTATGATTAGTTGGCATAAAGAGCACTTAAGTAAGTTGACACAGCCTTTGAGTTGCTGGGTTTGCTAAAAAAAGGAAAGAAAAAAAAATCCCTGGACTACTACAGGGTGTCTTTGCTGCCTGAAGTCTCATCTGCACCAGTAAAAACTAGGAACAAGGTCAGTTGCAGAAACTTTGTCATCCAGATATTTAATTTTAATTTTTATTTAAAAAAAAAAAAGTCTGGGGGAGCAACAAGTTTTAAAAAAAAATAGTTAAACTCCAAATTCATGCAGATTTCCTGTTTTGCTTCTTAACAAAACCTCAAAACCACTTTGAACAACTTTCCCACCTCAGCTGAGGGTGGAGTTGTGTACGCCCTACACGTGGCCTCCAGAAGGGCAGCCAGGGAGAGCAGCACACCTCCTCTGGCACGCTGGGGCTGGGTTTGCTGCTCACAGGGCAGCCAATATCTGTGCCTGTGCTTGGCTGCCCACAGGAGCTCCCGACTCAGCCAGTTACGCTGGAAAACTTTAACTTTCCTATTTCCAGCGGAGCAGACAAAACAGTGGAGATGTGTCAGGCAAAAGCTGGAAGCAGTTGATAAAGGGTTGCCTCCCCAAGATACCGGGCAGATATCAGCTGCTGTCAGTGCGCTGCTGTAATTCCATTGATTTGATCTGCTGAGACAACATCTCGGTAAATAAGAAGAGCAGGGAAATATATTGCGCTGAAATTAATGGTTTGCTGCCTGATCTCCTCTTAAATGAATTCATTGCAATCTGAAGCAATGTGTGTGTTTTGCAAACCCAGCATTCCTTGGCTCCTACACTGCATCATGACATTACTTTAGGCGGTGGGGAAGATCTTATTTGTGATATAGTAGTGCAGCCTGGGAACTCTGGATGGAGTTATGGCATTTGGGTGTGTAATTCTAAGTAACAATAAGCAGTGCTTAACATTTCCTCCCACATGAGAAGCGCACCCATTAAAAGTTTAGCCAAGTCAGCTGTGCAAGTTCTTGCACAAAAAGACAAACTGCTAAAGAGCTAATAGGAGCCACTCTTATGTTAAAGAGTGGGTAGAGCATGCATTAACCCAAATTCTCCTTCTCTGCTGCTAATCAGTGAAGAGTCTTGCTGAGATCAAAGAAACCCCTAGCAGGTAAAAATGGTAATAAATCAGGCCCAAGCCCGGGTTCAGAACTCATGAGTCGTTTTCTCAGCTCTGTTCTTGAGATACTGCATAGCTTGAAGAAGTCAGTGAATGTGATTTAGACCATTCATGAGTCAACTTAAGTCCCTGTGAGAATGAACTAGAAGTGTCTCAGTCCCCGGGAATGGCTCAGTCTGTTTCATCTGAAGAGGAACCTACCTCCCAGAGAGACTGAGTGTTACATGTAAATCTGGACAGTGAGTTTTAGACCTGAGAGGAACTTAAACACAAAAGCATATGGTTTTGTTTGTGTTCAGTGACTGACAGCCTGTGACAGTCCATCCTGACTCACAAAGTGGGTAAGAGGCTGCTAATATCTCATGAGGTGTGGAAAAGAGCCCGCCTCATTAAGCCACAGTTTGACAAAACTTTCAGGTGATATCGAGCTAGCACAAAACACTCCAGCAGGAGAAATTTGGAGCATGTTCATACTCTTTATGTGGTCCCAAGCAGAAAGACAGTCTATGTCTCTGAACTGCTTGATGCAGGCTGGTTTGTGTTCACACAGCTGAGAGCTGCTAGCAGCTGGAGCTGGCAGATCATCCACACTGCACAACACTTGATCCTGGTCTCCACTGGACAACATCTCCCTGTAGACCTGCTGCAAAATTCTAAGTATTTCTGGGTTTTTAGGTTTGGGGGTTTGTGTTTGTGTTTTGTTTGTTTGTTTCCTAGCACAGATGCCAAAACATCTTTTTTCTGCAGCCATGTGCTTCCTGTGTGCTCTGGGGAGTGACAGGTGGGTTATTGGTATTGAGGATATTGAGGCTTGAGGCTAGCACTGCAATATTGCACCAGGTAAAGAGACGAAGCTGTGTGGTGCTTGTCCAGGCTGTGCCTGGAACAGAACCTGCAGCACACAGGTCAGCTTTGCCATGCCCAGCTTTCCTCTCAGATGGAAAAAATCCTCCCTAATGGCCAGCTAATAACTGGAGAGTGTGGAGGGCCTGGGTACCAGGATGCAGGAGACATGCCAGACATGTCAGTCTGGCAGTGTGGAATCACCCAGGCATTCCTAAGTGGCAGCTAAGTCTGGGTCACAGGGAAGGCCTGTTCCCCTGCTAACTCAATTCATGCCATTTTTCTGATGGAGGTCTGCAATAGAAGCTTCACTCCCTGTTTACTGGGTTGATCTCTCTCGTTTCTGCATCCTGCACTCTGGTTGTTGAGTGGTTGACCTTAGTGCCTCCACTCCAGCCTTACCTGTCTCCTGGAATAGCTGGGGCAATGGGAAGTGCTAGGGGCAGACCCCCTTGGTCTGGACAACCTGGATCTCTACGTTTCTATTTTCAGGATAAGTGCTCAAATCATTACTATCTTGTGCTTCCTCCCACTTATCCCACAACCCAGGTGCTTGCCCTTCAGAGGGGAATTTATATTTTGATTCCCACATAAGCAGGTTTGTGCACTGTTGAGCCTTGAATAAAGCAATTACCCAGCCACACTTGTGAGAATAATACTTCCTAGTGCTTATGCCTGGAGTGGCTGCATGTAACCACATTAAATCATCCCATGAAGGGCCTACAGCTCTCTGTTGTGTTGATGGAGAAACGTGTGAACATCACTTGGGTCCTACTTCAGAGGCATCTGTCACTGCCTTGCCAGTGTGGTTTGCATAGGCACCTGCCCTAAGAGATCTGAATCATCCTGCTGGAGCCAAGCACCTCTTTTATTTTAGATGTTGCAATGAATAAATGGAGTGCCTAAAGCAGACAGTCTCAGTGCGGCCTCCAGGGTCTCCACGTTCACTGGCTGATAGAATGAGATAAAAGCCCTTGCCCAACTCATAGAGCTGTGGCAAGGTTTTAATTAATTAATACTGGTAAGGCTTTGAAATGTAGGGAATGAAGTGGGGTTTACAAACCTAGTGTACTGATGGCACTTTCTACTTCACTTTCACACCCTACCTGAGCAGAGCACAGGGCGGCTGCATCCTCTGATTCATCATGAATCATGAAGCAGGATGCTTAAAACATGGATGGTATTGATGTATTCACACTAGTTAAAATATTACAGGGAAGAGGGATTAATTTTCACTCCAAGAATGCTGTCCAAAGTGCTGGCAGCTCTCTCCTTTTTATTAACCCTCGGTATTAAACCATCTCTAGTGGAGTCCTCAGTCAGCTCATACTCAATGTTTAAGCAAGATGTGCCAGCTGGAGATGTGAGATCCTACTAGGATTTGCAGAGGACCTAATTACTCCCCAGTGACAGTGTTGGCTAGCACAGGTTCTCATTCTCAGCACTGTAGTCCCCCAGGTAGCTTTTGGTCTTCCATTTCTCTGGCATGATTGATGTTAATTATAGCCATGCAGTTGCAACAGTGGGCAGGACACCCAGGAGAAGCTGATATCCCTGAAGTCCTCCTTGTGCTTAGCATCAGATTAGCACACAAAACTCCTTGGGCTAAGTCCCTTGGCAGGTCACACTGTTTCATCAAATTACAAAGTAGCTCATTATGTTCCCAGTCATATTCCACCTATATGTAAATTCTTAATGAAAAAACATTATAAACCTACTCACCCAGCACTCTGCCTCCACTGCTGTATGAAGCACAGGTAAAGGCTACAGGGTAAAGACAGGAGGCTGAATATCTGCAGCTAAACTGTGTAACTGCAGGTGGTGTCACTGAACACCCGGGGGATGCTGTCACTCCACTGTCATCAGGAGGAAATGGCCTCAGGAGAAGGTGGCTGAAGGGCCATCCAGATGGCTGGAGTGATGCTACCAGTAGATCTCCTGAACCAAGGACACCTCTTTTCTTGTGTATAACATGGTTTTGACAGATTTTTTTTTTTGCTCCTGACAGTGTGTGAGAGGAATCCCAGCATTTCTGACTGACCCTCATGCATTTGTCCCGTCAGTGTTCTGTCCACTAAACAGGACCCAATAAAGGACCCTTTTGTATTGACCCTTCACACGGAAGGATACTCATTTTTCCAACATCTTTTTGCAACTAGGAAGCCTTGTACTTTCTGTAATTGTCCCAGAGAAGCTGTGGCTGCCCCTGGATCCCTGGAAATGTCCAAGACTGGGTTGGACAGGGCTTGGAGCAGCCTGGGACACGGTGGAAGGTGTCCCTGACATGGCAGGGGGTGGGACTGGATGGTCTTTAAGGTCTCTTCCAACCAAAGTCATTCTATGATTCTGTGATTATCATCCTTTTGTCTTATGCATTCTCAAAGTAGAATTTACATTTGCCCCCAGGGCAGTGCCTAATTCAGGGAATAAGAGATGTCCTGAAAACCAAGTGAAATTTTAAACTCTGGCAGCCTCAGGTAAAATGACCACTTTTAGTCGAGTTCAGACAGGAGTGAATGTCACAAGAGTGCATCTCCCAGATGAGAATTTACAAGCCAGTGGAGTTTGTGCTCTGGTTACATATGCTATTAAATATTCTGCCTAATTTGTAGGTAGGTGCCTTTCAGCAGTAAATCTCAGACTAGTTTTACAAGAGAGGTCAGTATCTTTCCCCTCATTTCACAGGTGGATAAACCAAGGTGCAGAGAGGTCTAATGCCAGAAGTTTGGTGTCAGAGCGAGAAACAGCTAATTGCAACAGACTTAAATGCATCATTGTCCATGAGTGTCATCATTCTTACTTATAATAATTCTTATTGCAACATCAACCAAATAGCTGTGCAGGCATACCAAAGACAGGAATAGAGCAGTACTGACCTCTTCCCTACAGATAAGGATGTGCTCTCCAGAGATTATTTTTCCCCCACAGAAATGATAAATGACTTAAAGAAGAGCAGGTGCCATTTCTCCACCTGGGTGATTATGCCCAGAGGCAATAGAAGTAATTTTTAGGAAATGGTTCTCCTCCTATTTACATCAAGCTAGTAGCAATACTTATTTTAACACAATTGCCAAGAGACTTTATTTTTAGATCTCATCCACATTGTATCATTCTGAAATTCTTGCTTTGCTCAAGAAAAGTGAAGACATTTCAATGGGAACATGAAATTCTCTGGAAGAATTATTGCTGCCTCACAAATATATATTGATAGCCTAAGAAGACAGTGATCCTTTCTTTCCCATAATGAAAAATGCTTCAAATCTATAAAGCATCCCTAATATTTTACTTTAAAAGACAAAATCACAAGTTGGGTTACCTTTCAGTAGGAAGTTTATACGATTTCTAGCTCTTAAGGGACTCCTTTGGGAGTCTTATTTCATCTGAATGATATTGTTCTCTTGATGGCTATCACATTCCTATAGGAAAATTTGTCAGTGGGGCATAATACTGGTTTAAAAGATCCCAGAAAACAATACAAAATTGAATAAGGAAAATAAAAAAAGAAGAAAGGAAATGAAGGCAGAAGATGCAGTTGATGAAATTCACATAAATAAGAAAAATCCAGCTGCCATGAAGACTGGTCAGCCACATGCATTTCTATAGGTGTATGTCATCTTGGTGTGGTACACTTTTCTGTTTTATTTAATTACCATCTTTCAGATGAACCTAATAATTGCTGTACTGCATTTACCTCATTTGATATTCCACCCAAAGAATATGGAAAAAAAGATATGTAAAAATAAAAAAAATGGCATGATGTGTCTATGGAAGGCATTTTTTCCTCCTTCCACTGAATAACAGATTGTTTTTTGTCCTTGTGAATCACTTTTTATATCCCTTTTGTTTTTCTCCCAGCATAATAATAAATACTCTTGCTACCTACACTTTGGAAACTCGTGGGGTATTTTCTGTCTTTATAATACTTTTGCAAAATCCTTCCCCAGGAAGCAGAAGTTGAAATGTTACCATTTTTTAAGGAACAAAAAACATTAAAGAAGAGAGTCCTCATGGAAACCAACTTGAGAGTTATAGCAATGATTCATGAAGTATGAGGCTTAGCAGAGCAAAACCATGAGCAGGGCTGAGATTTTAATAAGGATGCATCTTCATTTATACTGAGTTAAACCTTGAGAAAAAGTACCTTTATATTTCCTGAATGCCTTCAGTGCTTGGTATTGCCAAAGGAGATGAAGTTTACAAACAAAATTTATTTACAAATGGGCAGCCACATCTCAGGAAGAGAGTGACAATTGTGTAGTGGTGTTCTTAAGTCCCACACACATTTTAGGGTTTGGAAGACTATGCCTAGCACTACAACGGATATCTGGAATTGTTATGTTGGGGTTTTTTTGCTTCCCTAATTTATGTTGTTCTAACTAAGATTATATATATATTTATACTGAAGAAATAGTTTTTCCGGACTGACTGCCAAGAAACCCAGAAGAATAATCTAACAATGTGCAGCTTATGACTGCCTTTTTTCTCATCGCGAAGCAATATTTTTCAGGCTAAGGAATGACATCCCTTGGGATTTCATATGCTGCTGCTTTTTTTGTTTTGTTTTGTTTTTTGTCTTTTTGGCAGAGCTCTTTTATTGCACAATGATAACATATTTATTAGGACTTTTAATTTGCAGCCTTAGAACAGGCCTTTGGTGGCTAGGGGAAGTCATGACCGTGAAAAAGATTTCTCTCTGAGAAACAATATCCCATTTTTAACCATAACATCTGGCCAAAATTTGAATGACATCTTGAGGTTCTATTATGAAGAGATTTGTGGATCTCCTACTAAAGACCAGCACTAAGGTGGTTTTGATAGTTTAGAAATCTGAAGAAATCCTTTTGGACAAGCTTGTGATGGTGATAGTGTCATAAATCTTAATTTCAAATTTCATCAGTTGATATTTGTGGAGACCAAGACACCCTTCCCTAAGCCATGCTACCAGGTTTGTACACATGAATTAACAACACACCATTGACTCCACTTGATTTTCAATTGTCTGTTGATTTTGTCAGTGGAACCACACTCCTCACTTCCAGTGCCCATTTATTCTACACCTTTTCCTCTGAACTAGTAACCTGTTTGGTTTAAAAGGAGAAAAAAACAGAACATGTCTACATGTTACAGTCTCATTCTTCATGAGAATTTTTTGGTGTCACAAAAAGCAATGTGTATCCACAGAGCTTTACACAACCTAATTAGTGACCAGTTGACACTGTGCCTCTAATTGTCCGCAACTGGAAGCAAAAAATGCTGCCTGTGAGCCAAAGCTGATTAATGCTCTTCGTTGATGAATTTCTTTTTTTTTTTTTAAAGGAGCTAAGGGAGAGCCACAAAAGCCTTGAACTTTCACAAGGACTGCCTCTGCTTTAGGGGAATTTTGATCTTGCCTGCTGTTTTGTTTGTTTAAAAAAATGGTGATGTGTAATCTTCAGGAACGTACCTCATCATCCAACCCACAAACTGTTGGCAAAATAATAAACCTACACAGAATGTACTGTTAGATCCTTTTTTTTTTTTTAACTTCTTCCTTTCAGTGGTATAAATCACAGCTTTTTGCTTTTGCAAAATAAAGTATAGGCTTTGCACTGGGTAGTTGGCACCGGTTTTTTTCTGGCCAAATGTTCCATGCTGGCTCCAAAGCAACTGTGGACATTGAGTTGGCTATAGTTTGTCTTTGAACTCATTTGCAAGAATTCAGTCTTCAGAGGCCTCCAAAAAAAAATACATAGTTTATTTATCAAATTGCTGTTTAACTCTTTTGTGTGCTGAATTGCAGGTGGTAATTTGACTTCAGTTTTCAGTTTTTTTCAATTTGCCTGGCTGAGTTTCATGCACTGTTTACCTCCTCCAGTTTACATAGATGGTATCATCCTGCCATTTAGGTCCAAAAAGTCTGTGCCTTTCTGATTATCTTACACAGTCTGGAGAAGATCCTAAAAATCAAAGAGTCCTTTTGTTAGCTGGTTGCAAAACTAAGTTTCAAATAACTCGACTATTATTTGCTAAATATACATTATATTTCCAGAAGTCTTCTCGGCTGTACATTAAAGAGACATAAAGGCATGTATTTTCCTTTATGTCTCTTTAATGTAGTAGAGAAACAGGACTATAGCTGCGTCTTTCGCTGTTAAGTTGCCCACTATGTATTTCTAAATTATTTTGAACAGAATACTAAATTCTAAATAGAACGGAATGGGAGTGTACCCATGGTCTCTCTCCTTGGACCAGTTTCTGATTTTGTCTGTCAAACACAGTTTGAAGTTTTAATCAGCTGGATGTTCAGCAAGAAATAAGTGATGGTTATTGGTGTGTAAAACATT
>NW_005054365.1:1308928-1331701 GCF_000277835.1 Geospiza fortis
TCTTGGACTTTTCCCTGCAGCATCCTTTAACTGCTTTCTTCTGCAGGGCTTCCCTTCCATTGATGCGATGCCATCTTTGGTACTCTAACAAAAGGCTGTATAAATGTTTGGAACCCAGAACAGATGTTTTTGGGCAGCTTTCATTCAGTTTGCCAAGTTCAGGCATAAAACAAGATCCTGACCACTTGTGGTTACTGTAGATGGGATGATTTTTTCAAAGGAAGAGTAAGCGTGCTGGGCTCAATGACTTCCTGTCTTCTGGCATCCTACCACATGTCTTCTTTACTATACCATAATGTTTCCCAAGTTTGCTTTTGTTTCATTCTCATAATTGGCTTTGTATATCTACTGACTGATCTGATTTTCCTATCAAGACAAGGCTGTTCACTCCAGATTTTCACTAGTGTAACTGAGAGGAAAATTTGGTCCGTATGCTCTGTAATAAGATATATCATCACTGTCAATATTTTTCTTCTTCCCATCACTCCCCTGCCATATGGCAACTTCACAGGAAAGAAGTGAACTGCATATGTTCTAAGTAGAACTTCTTCATTCCCTGCAAAGTAGAGGTTGGTTTTAATATCATTCAGATTAAAAAATGGAGGAAGCCCTTTATCCTTTAGCATGGGATTTTCACCAAATTCTAGCCACCCAAAATCCAGGCAACCTGTGGAAACTTGTGATCTGAGCTCCTCCTACAGTCACTGGAGGGAGGAAGCAACTTTGAGAGGGTGACTCATCACCTTAAGAGTTGGAGGAAAATTTTATTTCCAAGAACACAAGTGGAAATCTCTTCAGTACCCACTGGTCTTAATGGTGTTGAACTGATGAATTGAGTTGCAGACCCACAGATCTACCCATCTGTGCTGGTGACTGCAAAGGGGACAGGAGGTGATTGTCCTGAGCTGATGTTGGCCTGTCTCAGGTGTGTTTTGGCTTGTGGCTGGCAACTCTCTCCAAATCACACCCGAGAATGACTCAGTGGGCAGCAAGAGCCAGGGATGGTTCTCAGCCAGCAAGACACAGATGAAGTGATCATGTTTCAGGTAGGAATTTTAATCCTAGTAAAACAAGCCATTCCATTTGTTTTCAGGGGCAGTGTGTGATGGCCCATTTTATTTACTGATGTAGATAGAGCCCAAGAGGTGTAGGCAGTGAAAAAAAACGAACCAAAAATATACAGGGAGTTGAAAAATGAGCCTGAGAGTTTCTTATTGTCTGAAACTGGAGCTTGTGTGTGAGTAGCAGTCCAAGAGAAAGGACCCACTGTTAGTGAGTCTTTTCTTGTTTTAAAATGTCAAAGGTTCTTCTTGGTGTTGCTGTTAGAAAGTGACTGACAGTGACTGTGGAAAATAGTGTTTGTAAGGAAAGACTTCCAGGACCCACTATATCTAAATGACTTTCTAAAAACTGTCACCTCCTGGACCCCCCTTGAAGCTGTCACTTGGAAACTGATGTCCAGAGGGTCTTCACCCAGGGAAACACCCTGTGTCACACAAGTGTTCTTGAAAATTTTCTGAGATCTGCCTGCTGGATTTTAAGACTTGGGACAACTCTGCCTTAAGCACTCTCGCTGTTCACCACAGAGAACCCAGATGGAGCCACAGGCAGTGCAAAAGGTTCCAGCCACTGTCACCCACTGCTCTGATACCCAGGGACCATGAGATAAATTCAGATGAATAGCCCTAAGTTTCTTCCAGGGAGTGTGTGGGCATTGCAGACGTTTTACTGCCAGGCTATTCATTTTTCTGCACTGATAGTTTCCATGCTAGCTGAACTGACCAATCTCCCTGATGTGCCGCGTCAGTTTTCTTATTAAATATGAAAATAATGAGTGTTAGGAATGAGCCTCGAAAGCTCCTCATCTCCCAGACTGGGTCTTGGTGCCAAGTGTCTGGCTGGCATCATCTCCAGGGTTCTGCAAACAACATCTGCATGAGCGTGCAGGCTGTGCAACTGGTGAAGTTAGGGTAAGTGACTGCCATGATCTGCTGAGCAGGGCTGCTCTGCCAGGGGGAGGCTTTGCAGCCTGTGGGATACACAGCCAGGCTGTGCCTTTCCCAGGAGAGAAGAAGGGTGCCATCATTTACAGGAGTGACCCTGGGAAGATTTCCCTTTCCTCGCCAGGATTTCTTTGGCCCACAGTGGGATTAATGACACATCTCTGCTGAAATGGTCGCTGCTGTGATGAGCAGAAAATGACTGATCTGGAGGCACTGACCCAGCCCAGCAGCTGCCTTGTGGGATGACCTGGAGAGGGACAATGTGCTGGAGTTGGGGGATTCTGGAGGATGCACAGGAGGCCCTAAGTCCTGACTGACAGCACACCTTGCTGCTGATCTGCTCAGCCTCTGAGAAGTCCAGTAACACCCCTGCTGATGAGAGAAATGTGCAGGGTGCTCCTGCTGCAGCCCATGAATGTGATGTGATGCGATGCTGTACAGGAAGGCAGTGCAGGCACTAAACTGGAGCCCTGTGGCTCAAGTGCCATTAGTTCTCTGGAGCATCATGTCACTGCCTAGGAGAAAAAAACTTGAGTGTTAGAGCTGTAAATGGAATTACACTTTGTTTCCTCCCTCCTGGCAGCAAGTATATGATATCAACCATTTTAGCAGAGGACAGAACCACTTTCCTGCACACCAGTTTAGTGCAGTCAATATAAAATAATTATTTTAAAGCAGAGGATGACTGTTTAATTTTGTAAAAAGGGTGGGGTTTATTTTGTTTCTCATGTCAACACTTGCTTAAGTTAATTTTTAAATTACTGTCAAAACCAGTGCAAAACCAGTCACTAGGCTGCTTCTAGACAGGTACTAGGACTATCCTTGTTTGTTGTTTATATTAACCTTGGGCTAAAGGTTGTCTCTTTTCCAATATCTGAAACTTTCCAAAGAAAATAGTCAGCAATGTGCACATAACTAAACCATGCACCCAAAAATGACTGAAATATCATGTGATGGGTCAAACTTTAGTTGGGTTAAGCCAGGCATTTAGAGTAATCCTTCCTTACCCCTCTTAAATATCACGTAGGTAAGTCGTGACAGCTCACTCAATACCAGGAAAAGCTTGCATTATCCTCAAGGATGAATTCAGGTCCTCAGGAAGCTACCAAGTCAAATGAAAAACAGAGACAACAGGCAATGGCTTAGCAGCTTAAGCCATATGCCACAGATCAGTCTAGCCATAATTTCAAATGCCAGAAGGATCATTACCAAGCTAATGCAGATCTATTGAGTGCTCGGCCATTTACTACGGGCAGAACAAGTCCTCTGAGTTAAATCCTAAGAAATTAGATCCTTTGGGGGTTTAATGGCTCTTAAAAATCACAGGATGTTTTCATAAGGGGTGGAGTTTATCAATCTTATACCCCTAACCAAATTAGCCCTTTCCTCCCACAAATACACTTGCAGTTCCTTATGGCAAAAGGAAGATGGGAGAGGGAGATTGAAACCCTCCAATGATGTGCTCTGTCTTGCAAGAGCTGTGCTCCTGTCATCACTGCAACTCAAAGGCACTGTGGATTTTTGCAATGAAAACCTCAGAATGTTGTTCCTGGATTTCCTGTACCAGTGGCTGGGCTACACCCTGAATTCTTGTTCTGCATTTCATGTCTTGAAAATTCAATTCTGTATGTGTCCTGGCACTTGGCATCCCACTCCAGCAGCGTCTGTAATGGGAAGGCTGGGCTGACCTGGCCTCTAGCTCTCATGGAAGTTTTTCCAGACAGGGACAGCTTGTGAGCATTAACTCATGTTTGTAGACACTGGGGTTTGTATTATTATCATTAGCCCACAAGAACAAGGGCTGGTCAGGAATCAAACCCCTCTGTAATCCAATTATAAAACAAAAGATAAAGGGCAAAAGTTGGTGCAGGAGCAGTGGGGCTGTATTGGTGAGTTTGACAAGAAGGGCACTGGTGGGACTGAAAGGGTTTGTAGGTTCCACTACAGGAACAGAGCCCTGCAAGGCAAGCTGTGGGGTAATTCCTTGGGTGATTAGAGGAAACCTCACTGGAGTGCAGAAAATGCCATGGGAGATAGTGCAGAAGTGTTTAATTTGAGAATTATGTGGGAGGCTGATGGAAAGCAGTGCGATGGATTAATGACAGACAGTCACCATTTGCACAGAGGATGAGGGATGTCACCCTAATAAAGCTGGGAGAGTTGGGCCTGTTCAGCCTGGAGAAGAGGCAGCTTTGGAGTGACCTGATTGTGGCCCTCCAGTACCTAAAGGGAGCAATAAAGATGGAGAGAGACAATTTACAGGGGTCTGGAATGACAGGAGAGGAGGCAATGGCTACAAATTGACACAGGGCAGGGTTAGAGTAGATGTTAGAAAGAAATTCTTAACTGTGAGAGTGGCACAGGTTGCCCAGGGAAGCTGTGGCTGCCCCATCCCTGGAAGTGTCCAGGCTGGATGGGGCTTGGAGCACCCTGGGGTAGGTGGAAGGTGTCCCTGCCCGTGACAGGGATTGGGTCCAGGTGATATTTAAGGTCCTTTCCAAAACAAACCATTCCATCATTCTGTGATTCTCTGATTCTTTGATGGGATGCAAATGTGAAGAGGAGGATTGGCATTCAGCTCCAGACCCAGACACCTGAATATGGGCAATCTGGGAGGAACACAGAAGAAAGCCAGGATAATAATGAAGGTATGACTGTGATTACCACAGCGTGGATGCTTCTCTTCTGAAAGACTGCAGATCAAGGCTGCCTGCTATTGTATATTCACAGACAAACTTCTTGGCTTGATGCATATATACTCAGTGAGATATGGTCCTTACCCTTAAAATCTGAGCATCCCTGCTCTATGATTTATTGCTGTCTCTATTTCCATCTGTCGAGGGTAGTCCTTCAGCATTTCCAGTGACTGAGAGCTGCTGATGCTGGGAGGCAGGCACTGGTCCAGGCTAGAGTTCTTCAGCATCCTTCTATGAAACTGGCAAGATTCAGAGATGCTATGTGCCTTTCCCAAACTTGGATTATATCTAGCAGTAGGAGCCAGATCTCCTAAATCACTGTTCTTTAGAAATCAGCTGATAACATTCTTATGGCTTTGTTTTAATGATCTGTTATTTAAAATGGAATGATGTTGGAAAATTGTCGGAATACTTAAAAACAGCCAGTGAAGTTACATTTAATGGATCATATATTTTTAATTCATTTTCTATTTCAGATTTTTATTGAGACAGCTCTCCCAGTAAGGAAAAACTGAATTTTGCCTTTCTCTTTCATCTTAAACTTGTGGTGAGGAACACAATGTTTAAATTCTTAGTTTGGAATAACTCTGCCTGAACAAATAATAAAACAGAAGAACAGATTTATCTGTCAGATAAAGACCTTGGAGCATTTTGTGAAGAATATTTGAAAGATCAAAACATTACAGCTTTCTCACCAATGCTGGGAATTGAAAAGTAAACAGAATTACCTAGAGATCTGACTGAAAGAAAATAAATTCTAAGGAAAAAAGTCCTCCTAAATACATTGTTCTCTCTCCTGTGTTATATTAAACCAAAAATTACACTGGCACTGAACAAGTAATTTATACCAGTGCAAAACCAAATAGTTTCAACAAAGATAAAGGAGAGCTTTTATATTGAAACTGCCGTTACCAGAAAAAGGCTTCAGAGTATTTTCCATTTTTAATTACTTCGGCAGCATGCAGAGCAACAAAACAAAAGTTTGAACTATCTTGCATGGATTCTGAAATGTCAGAACCTGATAACTGATATAATAGATGGTGCCTACATGCCTGAAAAGCCTAAGGAAGCAATCCTTTATTCCAGAGATTTCAGATTAAATCCCATCCCGCTTGAAACTCAGTGAAAATTGCAATGTAATGGATTTTCAGCCTGAAATGAGTTGGTTTGCAATGAAGATCCTCTTGGAGATACAACCAAAGATTTGAATCAACATGACAGTTTCCTGTCCTTATGGGGCAGACTAGATGACTGGTTAAGATTAGATATATAACTTTTGGGTGGCTGGAATATGAGATAAATCCCACCCTCCCTTGCCTCTTTCTTCATCTCCTGCCCTGAGCTCCATCCATCTTTACAGCAGCTCCACTGGAGGTACCCGGAGCAGGAACACTTTTCAGGCTCCGTTGGCAGAGAAGCAGAGGGGAACTTCCTCTGTGTTACTAAAACATCAGCTGATGCTGAATGTTCTGTTTGAATTTGATCTTCTTCTTCAGCCACCCCCCAAGCCTTTAGTCCCCACTGATTTTTTGTGTTTTCCCTTGTCTAGGGAAACCCACACTGGGCTTGGACTTCCCATGGGTTGAATCCTCAGGTGTTCCCACCTGGAGAAAAAAGTTTTCAGGACTAGGCTGAATTATGAAGATGTGGGAGAGGAGCATAGGATCATGGCGTTTGTTTGATCATTCACATTAGCTGTACTGGCTTTGCAGGACTCCCTCAGCAAGTAGGTGCATTTCAACAGATAGGAAGGCAAAATATTGTGTTAATCTCATGCCCTGGCACGTCTTAACCAGCAAATTAGCTGGAATTTGGTGTTTCCATTACTCAGCAGTTGAGACTTTCTCCATTTGTGGCAGTAGGGGTGGGAAACTAAGCTTTAAATAATGAGGGGCTATGAATCAAGACCTCCATAGCACACAAATATAACCTGTCTTGATGCTCCCCCATGGGAGAAGAGTTCAAGCAATATTTTGCTGCTGGGGAAGGCGGAGAAAAAGCTTCTGTGGGAGGATCAGACCCATCTGCCCTTGATCCAGCATGCTTATACAGCTGGGCTTGCACAATCTCTGCAGCCTCCCAAGTGAATTTCAGCCTTGCACTCACTTTAGAGCCATCTATTACTCCCCACTGTGTATGTTCCTACCTAAAAATCCATAACTGGTCTTGCATCGAATCAATGCTCCCAGTCAACTTGTATCTAAACAAATTGAATGAAGCTGAGAGCTCTGTAGATCCTCTTATTTATCCCATGACAAGCAGAGAGACTCCCAGTTCTTCTGCTCCTGACAACTTTGTCAATAAAATCTGCAGATTGCACAATATAAAGTTGCTTTATAATTCATCTCCTTGACAATAACAGAACCTTTGAACAGGAATGCTTTATGTGGTTATCACAAGACCAGTGCTCAAATAGAGGCTGCGTCAGTAAAGTGCAAAAAATCTTTTTTCTCCTTTTGTGCCATCACATTTCAAGCAATTTTTTTGATGTAGTGAAGAAAAGATCAGATTTTATTTCACAGAAGAGTTTCTATTTGACTGGCAATTATATCATAAGTAGCAATCATAGGACTTATTAGATCATATATTCCACTCCCCTTCCATTACAAGATTGTTTTTCAGACCTGAGCTCTAATTTCATTATTTCAAAAGGACAAAATATCAGACTTACAGAAAATAATGTAATTGCTGCAGTAGTTCCCTTCAAAGGACATTTCTAGGCAGTACCCACAAAAGTGCTGTCAAATAAACTGCAAGTGGAAATATGACAAGTGGATTTCTGTTTGAATGAGTTTGAGTTGATATCAGCTCACCTATCTGCCCTAATTTATGAAGATGTAGTAGGAGATGTTTTAAAAGTTATGCTGTTTTATTCTGTTGTATAAATACTCAGCCAGGTTTTAAAATAAAAGATAGGATTTTCAAAGCCAAGTGAAACACTACTTTTGAAGTTTCATTCATTTTAGTAGAAAGGGGTATGTCAAAATCCTGGCCTTAGGATTTAGATGGGTAGTTTGCATGTTCAAGCAGTGATCTGAATTTAATCTACAAGTAGGAACCCATAGTTGAGTTAGATTCACATTCTTAGTGTTCTCTTTGTTTATCTGAGAAGAATTCAACTGATTTGTTTCAAATTCGAACTTTAAGTCTTACCTTGAGAATAATTGAAACAAAACTGACTCTGAAGGAACTAAGACAATTTTAGGTAACAGGACAGAGTCCTCCATCTCCAGTTCAACACATGGCTAAAGGTTCAGGAAGATGAAAAAAATGCCTGGGAGTTAATGGTGGTGACACTGATACAGTGGCATGATAGCTTGCATGTTAGTGCTCTTCAGGCAAGGACATTATGAGGTTTTACCAAAAATAAACTAAGAGAAATAACATTTCCTCATTTTACAGATATGTGAAGAATGCTTAGAAGTGTCAGGTGGCTTGACTGGCTTCTGTGACTGTTTGCAAAAGATGGGAAGAAATATTTATTCACTTCCAATTTCTCTGGGTGTCTTTAAGCATATCTGCCTTAGTGGAGGGGCTGAGATTCGTAGATTATTTGGACGCTGTCAGTGCAGCAGAGCCATTTGAACATGGTACAAAATATGCAGCAGAGCCACTGTGCCTTGGTGGGGTTTGTGTTTCAGTGGGACCAGTCTGTTCTTCCAATGTGTCATTATCCTTCTCAAGGAAGTTTCATTTTACTCTTGAATCAGCTCACATTGTTAATGTGCTCATCAGCCAACTCAGGATATACAGACAGCTGCAAGGAATCTAATTAACATTTGACTACAGAAGAAGAAATTGCAATCTACTGTAGTATTTAATCTGTCAGTGAGGGTCTGGATTAGAAATGGCTTCAGAATTTCCCTGTAGCTTTTCCCCTGTTTTAATATAACAGAATCATAGCTATTAGAGGTGGGGAAAAACCATTAATTTAGCTTGGCCATCAAGCATTGCTGCTACTTTTACCCTTTGGATGACCCTAAGAAAATCTCTTCCTCTGTGTTTGCATCCATCAAACACCTGCAGATTGTTATCCTCTGTATCTTTAGTCATCATTTACTTAGGCTGCAGTAATTCATGTAATATTTCCCAACAAATCCAAACTTCCATTGTTTTTCCAGTACTAGTTTGTCCTTAGAAACCAAACAGCATTTCAGCATCATCTCCATCATGATACACAATGCTCTTACCATCTAGAAGAAATACCTGTGTCTTATACTAAAACACATCTGCTATTTAGTTTAAGGTATGATTAGTGTATTAGTGAAAGGAAGATTCAAAGACACTCCATGATTTTTTCCTTTTCCTGTGAGAGAAGAATAATGTAATTTCTGTGTGACAGCTGTTCTCTGATACATAGAAGATAGGGCTAAAGTAGTATGAAACACATAGTAGTTGAAAAGAAGAAGCTTTTTCAAATTAATCTGAATGTTTAGAGGATTTTTCTTTCTAAACAAATAGAAACAACAAATTGTTTGGATCAGAGAGAGCGACTGTGTTGACAGCAGACATATGAATGATACTGTTTTTACAGATGGACTGGTGAGAATCAAATTGAAGCTATTGATCTGTATTTGTGCAGGATCCTGCTAAACAGCAAGCTTTGAGGACTTTGCCATTAGCAGCATAGGTCATTTTACCAACTTGGAAAGGCAACACTCTCTGTTTCTATCATACACACTCCACTGCTAGCGCAACAGAAGATGCCTAGACTTCAAAAATGTCAAGAGCCCTTCTGCAGAAATGGGGATAATCCTTTACAGATATAATTAAAAGCCTTTTCTCTTCCCTCAACAGGCACAGGCAGAAAAGATAAGTCTTCTGAGGCAATACATCAGCAGTCAGGAAAAATTCTAAGTTAACTTTTTAGCTTCAGTAGTCTTGCATGTTCTGTTTAGTGGGGACTGAACAGAGACTGAAGAGAGTAGGATGTAAGTCCTACAGTGCAACAGTAAGTCCTCAGGTCTCAAATTGATTAGTGCCTTTGGAAGAGAGTAGAGAGAAGCACAAATCTTTCTTAAGCAGGGCAATTTTGGGTCTTCTCTCCCTAGAGCCTGTGTTGCAAGTTCTCATTAGTGCCCAATATCCTTGGGAGTCTGAGCTGGTGGAAGCAAGGAAAAAAACTTATTTATCATGATGGTTGCTGTTGGGACTGGGACCACCACGACCTGATCAGCTGGGAGCACATAATTGTAGCCAGTGGGCAGTAGTAGACTGCAACAAGTGTGAAAAGAAATACTTAGACTCTCTCCTTAGACTCTCTCTCTCTCCCCTTATTTCTTTCTTTTCTTTATTTCTTATGTATATGATTCGTGAAATTAATTTGTTGTTACAGGAAAGATGGTTTTATCAGCTGAAACACATTTCTTTCTTGTTTGCTTTGATATTATCAGACCTAAGTAGAAGGATCACGTTCCAATATGACATCCATGGTCTGATGCTAGATAAGGGCAAAGTATTTGAACATTTGTAATCAGATTCCCCCATATGCAGAGTAACATTTCCCTTATCGAGGAACGGAATTGAGGCATCTGATTTCAAAACTTGCAAATATATCCCATCTGCCTCCAAGTCACTGGGAAGAAGAATGTGTTAACCTTAAACAAACTTTAGATCAAATTATTTCATCCCCATGCTTACATTCTATAACGTTCTCATGGAGGGATGCTGTATGTTGCACTTAAGCAGTTTTTTTCTTCATGCGTAGCTTATTCTTATTAATTTTTGCTGTTTAAGTGAGGAAAAAAAAAGCCTACAGCTGTAACATCTCCTCATGTATTACAAAACATAATCTATAGGAAATTAATTCACTTAGACAAAATACAGGGAAATCCAAATTTATCTATAGTTTTGTTAATGGAAAAAAGTCTTACAATTTCAGTCTAGAAAAAGTTAATTTCAGCAAGACAGCAACAGCCTATATTAGTTACATTCCCAGTTCTCTGCTGTTGTCAACAGTTGCGTTGCCAGAAAGGTTGGCAAAACACAGAGGAGCACATATCCTTACTTCTGAGTTTTTTCCACAATTCTGATGCTGGGAGATGACCTTCTGCTGTCATCTGAGCTTGGCCATGGAAAAAGACAACTTTTACTACTGATATTTGGCGCAAATGACAGCTGTAGTGGAGTTGCCAATATAAAAATGTTCTGAAGCCCAGCACAGATTTAGCTGTTGCTGAAAATAATGCTAAATCCATATTAAAGAGTGGATATGAAAAGGTTTTCATAATTACTATGTTCACATGTATTATTTAATGGCTGTGACTTAAGAATGGCCAGATTCTTGTTAATTAGTTTATCACCATTGATTGGGTGTAATGTTGTTTTAAACAAAGTCTGTGTAATAGACAGGCTTGAACATACAGACCTTAATGCAATAAGAGTCTTTATCCTAGAGCAACTTATAGTATGAAATGGCCTTAAATTAGGAATGAAATAGATTTCAAGCCTTTTTAAACTGTAAAAGAGATATAATGAGGACATAATGTGGGTCAAAGTTGGTCCAAGAGCAGATAGAGATAGCCAAAACACTCCTTGTGGTTGTTTCAAATACCACAGGAGAGCTCTCAACAGCCATAAACAGTTTTTTGATTCAGATATGGATGGAGCTTGTATGAGACCGCACTTCCACACATTTTACTGCAAATTGTTTTTAAAAAAGCAAACAGCCCTTAGCTACAGTGTACTGCAGAACTCCATTAGAATGCCTTTTTAGCAAGGTTATGAATTTTCAGTAATTGCTGTGGTAATCCATATTTAGCATCTGCAGGATTACTTTTAATCAGCTTTGAGGATATGATTTGACACCATTCTTTTTATGCCTCACCATTTTACTGGTTAGACTGTGAAAAAATTCCATCATTTGCTGACTTAATTTAAAGCCAATAACAGCAAAATTGAGGGTAAGAGGGAAGAGGGAGATTTGGTTACCAGCAAAAGATGAGGAAAATGTCCGTGTGTTGTTCTTAAAAAAGCACTCATTGGATCAATAATTTTGATCCAGAAGATACTTTTTTTCCGCTGTAGGAATTTTCCTCCATAGATCTCAAGGCCTTTGTGCATTAAGAGTCAAGAGCAGCATGCATTCTGCATATTTCTACATATTTTTATGTAGTTCTTAAAGCATCACCTCTGCACATGTGTGTGTTGTATATATGATTTCATTGTGACTGCCTTCCTCCAAAATTACTTATTGTTTCTAATTATGTATTAGAACCAAATCAGGACATTCTTTGGCTGACGCTTTTATCAGAGATATTTTTTCCAGGGGATATTTTGGGGGTTTGCCTAGACAATGGATATACAGAGGTTGCATGGTTTATTGGCAGGCCTGGCAGGGCTGGGTTAATGATTGGACTCAGAGAGGCCTTAGAAGGCCTTTCCAAACCTTGATTCTGTCATTCTGTGATCAGAGAGTTCCTAACAGAGTCATCCTTGCCTTGTGCCCTGTTGGGTGGGTTTCACTCTGTTCCCTCAGCAGTGGAAAGTTGCCAATGTGACATGGTCACAGCAGTGAAGTCAGTCCTCAGGGCTTGCTGAACGCAAGGTCAACAAATCCCAATTAAAACCAGGGAGAAATAGAGTACCTTCATAATGCTTGTTGGTTTTTTTGGTTTTTGTTTTGTTGTTTGTTTTTTTTTTAATCACAGTGTTTGATAAAATATAAGTAGTGCGTTAATCTATTTACAAATCTACCCAAGATAAATTGCTAAGCACAAATTCAAATGGCCCCCTCCAAGGCTCTCCTGCGTGTTTAGTGAAAAGATAATTGAGCTTAATGATTACAAGGAAAGTACTGGATGCAATATTGTCAGAAAAATATCTCTCCTTCTCTTTAGCAAGGACAGTAAATCCATAACAGAGCAAACATCCACAGTGTTCAACAGCCAGCCTTCCTCGACCCTTGCATCAAGGTCTGAGGAAGCAGTTCAAAGAATTAGTGCCTGTTTCATGCTGTTCTTGTAACAGGATCATCTCCACTAGCAACAGGAATGGCAATATTCTCATTTTACAGAGGCTGCTTTGTAGCCATTGGATGGGAACAACTTTATGATAACTGCAGCAGCCTGGGAGGGAGAATGTGAAGCTGATTTTTAGCTTAAGGCATCTAGTCCAGCAAGATATCTGCATGCAGTGCTCTGTGAATTGAAAATGTGTAAGTTTTGAGGCAGGCTCTGATTTTAGTTCGCAGTCTCTGATTTTTGTTAATGTTGTCAGTCTGTCAATTGGAGAAGTACAAATGATTTGAAAGATACATATTCAAGGAGTTCCTCTATGTGACCTTATCTAAGTTTCTTATGAGGTTTAGGAAATATCCTCTAAATTTGAATGTCTCCTTTAATCCTCATTGTTCCTGACACTTTTTTTGTCACCCACCAGCCTATAAATGAAGAACACAGAGTGTTTTCCTCTTCTTAATGTTGGTAAATTGACTGAACAAAAGTTAACAGGTATAGGACTCCAATGCTTCTTGTATTCTCTTGATAATAATGCAGCAGTCATTAATTTCACTTGCAGCCAGATTATGCTTCAAACCAGACAATAAAAAGGCTTCTAACTTGGCAAAATCCTTTGAGATAAATAAAATCTGGTTGTTCCATAGCCAGAACGGGAAGAAAATTTAATGGGAATTTTTGAAACACGCTGGATCTCACCTGTGAGGCTGACAAGGCAGGGAGCCCTGCTGCCTCCTCCCATTGTGCCTGTGCCATGTTCTCCTTGAGGGAATATTGAGTCCTGCTGCTGCCCTGCACAGGAACTTCCCCAGGAATCCCATCACCTGTGGATCCACGCCAAGGTCTAGAATTCTGTCAGGCTTGGGGCTGTGACCGCTTCCCTGGGAAAGCTGTGACTGTGCATAATAACCCTCTGGGTGAAAAAAACCTTTTCCTTATACCCAGCCTAAACTCCCCTGACTCAGCTTCAAGCCATTCCCTCGGGTCCAGCCCCTGGGCATCAGAGGGAAGAATTTAGTGCTGCCCCTCATCTCCCCATCACGAGGAAGCTGTAGGAAGCTACAAGGTCTGGTCTCAGTTTTCCCTTCTCCAGGCTGAACAGAACAAGTCTCCTCAGCTGCTCCTTGTGTGGTTTCCCCTCAAGGCCCCTCACATTTTTCATGTCCCTCACAGTGCTCTCTTCTCGCAAGACCTTGAGGCTTCACTGGGGGAATGGAGGTCAGGGCACAGGGGTGTGCAGGGTGAGAGCTGAGCCATGGTGAATTTCTGCAGCAGGGCAGAGGACAGCTGGCAGTCCTCAGCTCCATAGTGAAGCAAAGAATGGTTTCTGAGGATGCTTGCAAGGCAAAGAGCAAGAGCCAGTTGTGCCTGGGGAGTCCCGGAGATGGGAGAGGTTAAAATATGTGAGTCTGCAGGCAGAGAGGTGAGGCAGAGGGGAGATGTAGAAGACATAAAACCTGAAAGCTGTAAGGCCCTAGAATCACAGAATGGTTTGTGTTGGAAGAAACCCTAAAGACCATCTCATTCCACTTCCCCTGACATGGGCAGGCTCACCTTCCACTGGACCACATTGCTCCAAGCCCCATGCAACCCGGCCTTGGACGCTTCCAGGGAGGGGGCATCCCAGCATGGTGCAGTTCTGTAGCAGTTTAGAATGGTTCATCTGGAAAAAACGTTCAAACAGGGAGATGCTGGTCCAGGGAAAAGTACAGCAGGGAATAGAACTGACATTTTCCAAATGGGTCCTCAAAGACACGTGTGATTCTGGTGTCACCCACCCATGCAGTGCCACCAAGGCTGTGTCTGGGTGTCAGAGGGTGCTGAGGGGCTTGGGAGAAGAGTGGAGCTGCTCATATGGAGAGAAGGAGGGAAGGGATGGGTTACAGTGAGGATGAAAGCAGTGAAGAGCATTCAAGACAACAATTAAACCCTTTAGAGGCCTTCAGGCTTCAGCAGGCAACTTAAGCACAAGCTCAGCTTTGGGAAAGCAAGTGGCATCAGTAAAGTCTGTGGGCTGAGTTCCCACTTCCAGCAAGCCCTGTTTTGGTAGGTTTGGCAGGCTAAAACCCTAACAGGGAAAAGTACCACTTTTATAATTTAAAAGAGGACTTCATGTCAGTAAGAAAGAAGTCCAAGTGAACTTGGTCTGTGCTGCTGGATTGGAGCCTTCAGTGCAGGGCTGGTCACAGAAATGTCTGTTGCTCAGATTCCAGTGCTCATTTTTCTCCAGGAAAAGCTGTGTATTTTTCATGCACAAGCCTGCGTCTTCATTCAGCAGCACTGCAGGGCTGTGCTGAGCTATCTGCATTGATCTGGTAAATGAAAGGCCCCTTGCTGGCAGTGAAGCACAAACTCCCTGAGCCCTGAAGAAAATTGGAACAAGACAGCTCAGACAAGCAGTGGCAGCGCTGTGTTATATGCAATTGTATGTTTATAACATAGATGTGTATGTGTATAAAAGTACTTGGTCAGAAAACATCCAATATCTACAGTCTCCCAACTCTAAGGTATTTTGGGTGAATTTTCTTTTTCAAATTTCAAATGTTTTCAAAACCAGAAAAGTGGTGATACTACAGACCAAATATATGCTTGCCTATGTATGTATAAAAATGTAACCTTCAGAAACCTTGAGAAGTGAATGACATCCTTAAACATAGACCAGTGGCCAAGAAAAATATTTGTGTATGGGGCTGAGAAGTGTGCAGAATAAAATTTTTCATCAAATCATGGAAATCAGAGATAAAAAAAGACCTATTGGATAATCCTGGCTATTTTCTTGGCACTGAGATACAAGAGAGCAGGAAAAGAAACAAACAAACAAAAAAAGCATTAAAGCTATGAAATATCTGCTATGAAATGTATATTTTTTCAGAAATCACAGTGCAAACAGAAGTCCTGTGACAGCCACTGCACATTATGTTGTTTGAAACCCGTCAAAACTGATATAAAGAAAGAAAAAAATCTTTGGAGCTTTCTTTAAAATGCCTTGGGCTTTTCTTTTCTCACATAACAAGTTTTCCATAAACCGTAATGTTGAGACTTTTTTATCTCGTTTCCAATATTGAGTGATTAAAAATATAAAACAAAAAGGAGATAAATTACCACGACACTGACACAGCACTTTATGTACTAAAGAATCCAGTGGTTCTTACAGAGACCTGGGCAAGGCTATGTAAATCTGTATTGATGAGCGCCAATGGATTGACCAAAGGGACTCGCATTGCCCATGAGGAAGATGAAGCAGAGTTGAGGTGAATATGAAGGCTAGCTGGTGAGTCAGTGGAGAAACCAGGATATAATTCAGGAGTTTTGTCCATTTCCTTGGTGTTTCAGGGCTGGTCTCTTTCCCACGTGGCTCTGGAGTGAGTAACTGAAGACGCCATCTCTTTGTAACCACTGAAGCAGAGCAATTTCTGTAGGCTGGGTACACCTGTACTGGCTGCTAAAATCACTGCAGTCTTCCCTAATTAAGCTTGGCACAGTGCTTGCTGCTTGTAATATATCCCTGTAATGGATATAGCACTGAACATTTTGAAGTGGCAGCTGAAAAGGTTTTAGCAGTGTCCACTTTGGATTAAGGGTCTACATTTTGTTGAAGGTCTTTTACTTCTTGGCTAGTTTGGGTTGTTGGGTTTTTTGTGTTTGGTTTTTTTTTTTTTTTTCCTTAATTGTTGGCAGTGCAACTATTGACTTTTAGAGAGAAGGATGAGGATTTTTTTGGTAACTGTAATGATTTTATCCCATTTGCCTTCATTTAATTTGGAAATGGAAAGCATATCTTTAATGCTAATTAGGCAGCACATTGCTTAGTCTTCCTGTCCTCATGTAAATAACAATTAGCAATAATTTAGCAGTTGTACCCTCTGGCATCTTCTAAACCATGCCATTGTATACCATTCCAAATTTCTTTGCATTATTTAGGTTCACAAGCCAATCAGCACTAATTAAGAAGAAAATAAGTATAATAACAAATGAAAGAACACTAGTGGTTTGTATCTCTTAGTAGTTCTCTGCAGTTTATCAAATAGTTGTAATGTGTAGGAACTTCTTCTAATTGAAACTAATTATGAGCTTTCCCCTGCTACTTTGAGCCTCATGTTCAAATCCCACAAAGCTCATTAAATAAGTAACAAAGCTGGAATCTTTAGCACATATTGTAACTTGGTTCACGTTAATTAGCACCACGTTTTGGAGGCAGTAAGAGGCCGTTCAGCACCAAATGCTTCCTAAAGGGACATTAGACGAGGATTTCTGCAGGCCTAAGAAGGCTGCGCACAGAACTGAGCCAGGTATTACCAGATTTGGCTGAAATGCCACACACACACCTCAAGACTCCATGCTAAATATGGTACTTTTGCAATTCAGCCCATTTTGACCTTGTCTTGATGCCTGTTGTTATTTGGAGCAAGCATCTGGGGAAACTTAAACATTGCAATCATTACCTCTGAAGGTCACTCCTGTCTCTCGGTGCCTCTGTCATACAACAGCACACATTTTCCACAGCTGTTTTGGGTGTCATTAGCACCATTTCACTTTCAGAAGCAGGAAGGAATCTCCATGCCACCATCTTTGCCTCTTTAACAGACTGACATTGCTACATAATGTTTATGTGTTAATGACACTAAAAATATGATGGCAGGTACAGTCGCCATTCAATTGCATGTAGGAATTTCAGAGTAGGCAGTCAGTGAGTGTTCAATACAGTGAAAGAAATCCACAGACCTCTGGCTTTGTGTCTTTTCACTACAAATTCACCCCATCTTAAGCAGTTTTCAGTACAGTCTTACAAGAAAGAGTCACACGCTGGTCTTACAAGAGATTGCTGCCTTGCTGCTGCGCTGCCACTCTCCATCTTCATGGACAAAGACACGCATGACCTGATCTTATTGGAAAATCTCATATGCCCTGAAACCAAACTGAATTGGAACAAATCACGGTCTAGTTTGTGCTTACACGACATCCCTTTCCAGCTGACACTGTTTTGAGATCACTAATTAATTTACTAATTAATTAAAATACCCTGCAAGTGACACAGTAACTCTAACATCTTGGATTCTTTGTTGGACCCTCTGGCTTTTTCAGCTGTGTCAATGCAGATTGTCAGGTGATCTCTGACTCCCCCCAGCATCCCCTCCCTGCTTTCCTTGGGGCTGTGAGCCTGGCCCAAAGCCATGCACAGGTACAGGACTGCCATCCTTATTACCCAGGCTTTCTTCCTGCCTGTCAAGACCACACCTGGATGGTTTGCAGCCAGGAGAGCTGAGGTTCAGGTCCAGTGGTAACTGAAAATGAGAAATGGATCCCATTTTGGACAAAACAAAAAATGTCTTCCTGTAAATCAGGAGGAAAGAAGTGCCAGTGTTCTTTCCCCCTTCTGCATTTCCAAACAAGCTGTTTTCATTGAATGATTACTGTAATTTGAGGTAGTGTTTAAATGAGTAGTGAGAAAAAGACCACAAAATTTCAGTGCAATCTTCTCAGATGAAAAAAGAGGCCACATGTAGGTTACCAAACTCTGAAAAAAAGCAGATGATCCAAAATTATTCAAAACTAAGCTGCTCAAGCACTTCTTCATGAAGCTGAGTCCAGTGATGGCAACATCCTTTTGCCCCATTATGTGTGAGAGCCAAGTCAGGCATGAGCATTGATTTGTTTCTCTGACATGAGCAGTGAGTAGGATTTCCTCTTCTGAGAAATCAAAGCCTCAGTTGCACCAGGGAAGGTTTAGATTGGATCTTAGGAACAATTTCTGCCTTGAAAGGGTGGTCAAGCATTGCAACAGGGAAGTGGTGGAGTCACCATTCCTGGAAGTGTGACTTGTAGCTGTGGCCCCAGGGAACGTGGCTTAGTGGTGGGCTTGGCAGGGCTGGGTTAATGATTGGACTCAATGATTTTAAGGGATCTTTTCCAACCTAAATGCTTCTGTGATTCCATCTTTAGTAAAAAGCCTTTGGTGATCTGGATGCTGGTTCTCCAATGTGATGGGAAGAGTCTCCAAAGTGACTCCAACGTTAAAAACTCAGCCCCTCCTAATGTCATCCTCCAAAACACAAAGGGAGCACAGCTGATGTACTTTTGGGTGTTTTTGAGGGAAAAACAGAATAAAACATCTTCAGCTGCCCATGTTTGCTTTTCCCTTTCAAGAACCTGGGCAGTTGATGCAGAGGAAATAGTCTACAGCTAGCTCTCCCTCTCCCCACTGAGAAAACTGAAAGCTTCAGGTTATATAAGAATTAACATAAACTCCTCCATTTCTTGTGACACGCCTTTCAAGAAAGAAAACAGGCCATGATTTTCTCAGGAATATATCAAAACAGCCTGGTAACTGAAGCATCTGATCCTTCAGGAAACCTCCTAGACGCTGCTGCTGACCCAAGCACCATTCTACACGTTAGGTTTCTTTATCTGAAAATGGAATGCTTTCCAATAAAAAATAAAAACAAAACAAAACAAAACAAAACAAACAAAAAAAAAAAAAAAAAAAAAAAAAAAAAAAAAAAAAAAAAAAAAAAAACAAAAAAAAAACAAAAAAAAACCAAAAAAAAAAAAAAAAAAAAAAAAAAAAAAAAAAAAAAAAAAAAAAAAAAAAAAAAAAAAAAAAAAAAAAAAAAAAAAAAAAAAAAAAAAAAAACAAAAAGACCCAAAAAACCCTAAAAAACCCATCAAAAACAAAAACAAACAAACAAAAAAAAACACAAAAAAAACCCAAAACCAAACAAACAAACAAAAAAAAAACCAACAACAAAAAGAAATAACCAACCTCCCTGAAGCTTAATTTGGTGTTTCTGATAGCAAGCATGTCTGACTAAAATGGAGCAATAGAAATAATAAACTAAGTTTAAAGAAAAATGAAATACCAGCTGCATTCACATCATATTGGCTAACTGAAGGTGAACCTAAAGGAACAGGTAGGGGAAATTAGAGGAACTTGGGCTGTACAGTCTTTGTATTGTGGAAAGCAGGCAAAACAGGAGTCACCAGGACATTTTTTCTTCCAATAGAATTGTTTATCTACACACCTTGCAATAATTTCTCATTATGAACTGTTAAGAAGTGTCTGAAACAACTGGGGAATGTTGATACTTAAGCCTCTTTCAGAGGCCGTTTGAGGTTTGACTCACTAAAATCCTTAAACTGTTTTTCAGTCTCTGTCTGAAAAACATAAAAAAACAAAAAAAAAAGGAGTAATTTGCCCCACCTGTCTTCTGTGACTGTGACCTAGGCAGAAAGGCTTGGTAATGTTAAAACCACTGAGGGAAAACCTGGCACATCATCAATGCAATTTTGGTTTTTGCTTTGGTCTGAGCTGGAAGGAGTTAAAATTATGGGGAGTCATACCTCCAGAAATGGAGAGGGAGAAAAGGAGAAGGAAAAGGAAAGAGAAATAATGCACCAAAAAAAAAACAAACCAAAAAAACCTTCTTTTTCTTTTGTGGAAAGGGTTGGCTTCTGATTTCAATTATTTCTGAGCTGTAAACATTTTCAGGGACAAGGAATTCCTTTGCATACACATATTGCTATTTTCAAAAACCAGGCCCAGTCCAATGGAATTTTGTTTTTGTCTCAGAAGAGTCATTTTATTCATCTGTGAGTTTTTATTTAATACTCTGGTATTAATGACAGCAAGAAATTAAACAGTTGTTTCACTCATTTTTCTCCTTTTCAGTGTGTGTCTTTCTTCCCACCACCCCTCTCAACCCCCGTATCTTTATAATTATGTTTTAAGACCGTAAATGTTTCCAAAGGTAGTGCCAGATTTAAAATACTGGTTGTTATTACAATGTGTGGGTGGCTTTACCCTCTCTATTTGCAGCCTCCAGCTTTTATCTGCCTTGTTTCAATCCTCCTGCTATCAGAAAGGCATCCAAAAAAAAAAAAAAAACCAACTCATTTAGGGGAAAAGCAGCTTGACTCCTTTTATGATGATTATGATTATTTTAGACTGGAGTGACTACCCTTTAGCAGGTAAAGAAAAAAAAAAAAAAAAAAAAAAAAAAAAGAAGGGAAAAGCTTCGAAAGCTTAAATTTTGATGCAATAAATCAATCAAGCATTCAGCCCTTGTCTCCAAGGCTCATTTCCATCTCACCTCCCGGCTGCAAGGACGTTGCTCCATGGTGGTGATGAGAATCAGGTCCTCCTTCTGCACCGAGCATGTCTAAAGAAGAAAGATATTTTTGCAGCCTGCTGTGGCACATCCCAGGCCCCCTTCCTTTCTGATGCCTACGGGGAGTGTGAGGCACAAACCACACATCCCCTCAGGGTAGGGGAAGGGGATAGCAGAGACTGTCTTGTCCCTGTTGTGCATTTGTAGCTGGCATGGGTGAGAGCTGTGCACAATTTCTTTCAGGTGAAAAGCGTAGCATTGTGGATAATTCATTTGCATCACACATTTCTGCTGGTGCCACAGGTGGTGGGCAGCAGCATCTAACATGCAGCGCTGTGCAAGTGGACCCAAACCCAGAACCACTGGCCAAATCAGCCCAGAGGGGCTGAGAACCGTGGGTGAGGAAGGAGCCAGTGCAGCAGTGACAGCATTCATCCAAAAGAATCCACTGAAGGCTGGGCTGAGTTGCCCCTTAAACTCTGCTGGCTGTAGTGGCTAGTTTCTGATACTGATAAAGAGCTTGCTCAGATATCAGTGTTTCCACTAAAATGTGCTCAGTCTGATGAGCCCCAGCCCCTGGGAGCAGGCAGCAAGGGATGTTTCCAAGGCAGGTCTGTCCTCCCTGGGTGATAAGTGAGTGGTGTTGGCAGGCTGCTCACCACAGCACTACAAATTTCTGAGCTGGTCACCCTTAGGCTGCCTTTGAGTGCTGGTAGTGTTCTGAGACCGTCCTGGGAGCTGGGAGGTTTGGGTTCCCCAGAGAGTGAGGATGGGTTAAACTCACATTTCCCATTCTTCTGGCTGTAATATCCGGAATAAGCTTCCTGTGTGTTCACAGGGGGGATGTGAGCTGATCAGATAGGCACCAGATAGGCTTTGAAATGAGCAAAGGAGTTGGAGGATGGGCCAAAATGGAGTTTTTCCTCCCATTTTCTCCTGGCTAAGGAGTATTGGTGGGGGGTGGGGTCAAGCCTCAAAGATTCTTTTCTTGGCACCCAACCAGGTACCACACCAGGCAGTGTGGGAGCACCAACTCCCACCCTGCATCTGAGATTTGGGATCAGTGACACCATTTCAACAGAGCTTCCCTGACCCATCCTCGGGGGTTTTCCTGGAGAAAGATCCTTCAGAAGGAGCCAAACATCACTAAAGCATTGTCCTTGGTGCACCTTGCTGCAGGAGGGAAACCGAGGCTCAGGGGCAGAGTGATTTGCTCCAGGAGCAGGGACACTCCAGAGCTTCAGCAAAATCCCTGGAGCAGCTAGGGGCTCCCAATTCTTTTCTTGAGCTGTTAATGTGATTCTTTGTAGTCATTGCAGCTCCCCCTGTATCTGAGTGAAGAGTGCCATAAAAGTTTAGCATTATCTGTCTGCCTGCTCTCCTGATTATCTCTGCTCCTATACGACCACTATTGACTCATTATTGGCATGGCACTGATCTGAACTTTGAGTTTATTGTGCTGTGGGAACACAGTAGCTATCCAATAATGTAGTTATTTCAGCAGGCACCCTTTCTTCTACAAGATAAGAAGAGCGTTGTATCTGTTTAGTGCTATCATAAAGTTGTGTTGCTTTCTCAATAAAAAGGAGTCTCTGCTTGCTGTTAAATGGAGAGAGAGCAGCACAGCTTTGAATCCAGGGTTTGGATGAACCCAGCTTCTGTTTAATGAACCGTTGGCTTGCACTTTGGATGTATCTGTTGATCCTTTAATCAGCAAAGCTTTACTGAAATCAGGAGGCTTCCTGATATGTTACAAATTCTGAAAACAAGTCAACTGCAAGGTTGTAATCTTAGGTCCTTTCCTTCGCCCTCCCATCATCTGTAGGGCAACAAAGTGCTTGTGTTCCTTCAATCCTTACTGCTTCAAAGCTCTTTGAAGCATGGGAATGTGGCTTCAACTCACAGCTATCCAGTCAAAGTCTATCCTTGGCATTATATCTTCAGCTGTTTGTGATCCAAATAATTAGGCATATCAGGCTGGACTGGGAATAATATATTAGATATGTTATAACTC
>NW_005054365.1:1331711-1341042 GCF_000277835.1 Geospiza fortis
TGCTGTAGTAGGTGGCAATTCTCCACCAGTGACTTTAAAGTGCAAGAGCTGTTTCTCCAAACTTTTTTTGTGGAAGCAAATATTTAAGCTAAAGACACTTGATTTTTGCTATGGGTTATGGTTGGTTTTGATTACATTTTCTGTCTCAAAAGGTATCAGTATATTTTAAACACATGTAAGTAAATGCTCAAGTGAGAGGAAAAGTGTCTGGGAAAGTCTGTGTGCCACCCAGAGCAGAGGATACAGGCTGGAAAGAAATTATGTGAAAGAAATGGGGGGAAAAAAAAAAAGGAAAAAACCAAAAAACCAAAACCCAATAAGGAATCCATATTGTATCATTTAAGTCCTTTATACACAAAATAGTCTGGCGTCCTGCTGAGATCCCTGACTTGAGTTTGGGCTCTGAACCCCCTACTAGTCTATTAAAAAGAGAAGGGATATTTGCAAAGACTGGGCAAAAAGCATACAGCTGTGCTAATGTTTAGAGATTCTCATAACTCAGATTCTGGCTTAGCAGCATCTGTAAAATTAACAGCTTCGAGGTCGGCTCATCTGTAGGAGCAGGGAGGCTGCTGAACACATGGGGTCTGAGCATAATCTTAACACTTGTTTGTGGGGAGATCACACAGAGAGCTGCATATGGTTGGGTTTAAGCTGCTCCTGGGGTGCTGAGGGCATTTCTGATGAGCAGGGGTTGGTATTAAGATCAGTGTGGCTCAGGATATGGAGATGCTGCGAACTTTTTGGAGTGCCACAGCCTGTTTGTTCGGCTGGTTTTGAGATCCTGAGGGACCTGGCCATCTGCAGCAGCCTCAGGCATTCTTCTGGTGCTGGCCTGTTTCTTTGTAGGTCTCCCATCAGCAGAAATCATATGGCTGGGGTTAAAAAAAAAAAAAAATGGCTTCAGCATTTTATGATTTCCAGAGAATAACTTTGCCAGCTGCCTATGTGCTCACCATTGCAGATTCTGCCCTGCGTTTGTGGTGAGAAATGGGAGACTTCCTCAGGGTGAACTTGTGGAGGAGGGCAAAGCCACCCTTGTGACTTTTCATTTCTAGTTTGGGATTAGAGGGTACTATTTTTGGCTCTTTCTCCCTGCCCATTTATCTACCTGTCTGTTCTCACACCCACACCTCTCCCATTGCTCACTGTGGTCATGGTGCCCCATTTCTGATGTATTTAAATCACAACAATATCACAGCCACAGGCTGTGTCACATTGTTGTCAGCTCAGTGGAGTGATATCTCTGTTTACGAGAAGGCAGCAAAATATTTCAGTGCTCCAGGAACTCAAATCCTGCGCATTTGGAGGGAGTTACCATTTACCCTCTCCCTCTGATGCTTTTCAGGGAATGCTGTTCCTCACACCACTTCAGTGAATCCCTAATGGATAAAAAGAGGATAGAAAAACACCTAATTTTCACCTTTCAGCCTAATTTTTCTCCTATTGCACAAGTGCCAAGGACAATGTTTCTCTTCTGCCTTTCCCTTGTAGTTCATGCATGTCTACTTGATCTTTCTCAAAACCAAATTCTGGAAGACAAAAGGATGGCAGAAAGACCTCAACTAAATTTCCAGGGATGCTTTTTATGCTTTTTTTTTCTCTGATTAGTTTCCCAGAAAATTTTCAAAGGGAAGGTGCCAGAGCCATCCTTACCCCAGACAATTTAGGGCTTCTGTTGAGCAGGTGAAGAGCCATCATGGCCATCTCCAACATGCATGCATTGCCTTGGGCAAGTGTTTGCTGACCAGGACAGCTGGAAGATCCATAAGCCATTCTGGATAAATCAGGGACTCAGACCCTCAGTGCCATGAAATATGTTGGGATGCTGTGCATGTGTTGTCCTCCTAATCCCCCTTCCTTCTCAGCCTACACACAGCCTCAGTGTCTTAATTTAAAAACTTAGTGGGAGCACTTTTATGCCCACTCTATCCCTGCCTCTACTGGAGGACAATAACATTTGTTTGGTGAGAAAAGCTTTTTTAAAATATTAATTATGCTATGGCCACAGAATAAATTAGCTGCTTAGTTGGTAGGTAGGAAGAGGCAAATTTCTGGGGAGAAGGTAGCACATAAGACCAAGGTCAGATAAAAAATGGAGCTGAGCCGCCAGTTCTTTTGCCAAGGCTAGTAAGAGAAATTAGAGCCCTAATTCTTAAAGCCAGCAAAGCCAGTGTTGAAGAGAGCCACAGAGACTGAAAAGAGGTCAGTGAGTAATGCGTGTTGGAGCCAGGACAAGGGAGTAACAGCACCAAGTGCCTGCAGAGAAAGACAAACAACAGTGGTAATGTGGGCAATACTGCTGAACTGGCTTCAGCACAAACCACCCTAAAAGGCTGTCACTCTGAATGGGGCTGTGCCAGAGCCAGACCATTCCTCCTGCTTCCTCCAGCATCTTCCCAGCCACAGGAGCACGTCTGCTGTCACTGCAGCAAGTGCTGGGCAGACTGAGGAGGACTTTGTACCATTATTATTATTATTATTATTATTATTATTATTATTATTATTCATGTAGCAGGGTTAGACGATCTAGGTTAACAGGTATGTACAGCCTGGAAGGGTGCTCATCACAGCTGTGAAAAGCTCTTTCCACAGCTAAGCCACACTGTATAAAAAGAAGATGTGCAGCATATTTACTTACAGCAAGGGTCAAGTTCCATCCTCCTTAAAACACCCGTTCATCTGTCCCTGGAGGAAGTCTCAAGCCTGTGGCGGAAGGACCAGTGAGATGACCCCTCAGAAAGCTTTCAGAAAAAGGTTTCAGATAAGCTCTGACCTGACACCAGCTTTTAATAACTCTTTATTTCTGTATTATGCACATGTGTATATATTCACATATGTTTATTCATCTATCGATGTCCGTGTGCAAAATTGACTGGTGCCTCACTCGGCCAGTTGAGAGTCCTTTAAAAACCCTTTTCTGCAGATGCTTAGAAGCTTGAAAAATCTCTTATATTGAATTAAGCACACACAACACTGTCCTTCCCACATCAGAAGACAGTTTTTAAACCCTCCCCTTCACTATCCAAAACTAAATTAATCTAACATCAGGAGAGGTTTGTGGAAGGAAAACCTATCAGACTTTGAAATAGTATTCCCCAGGGAAGCTGGGGAAGCCCAGTCATTTAAGGATGAATTAATTGGCCTATTCTGGGACAGCTGGAAGGATGGGCTAGCTGAGCTAATATGGCTTTTCCATTTCTAATATATCTGACCTAAACTTGGACAGTCGAGACCCACCAATGCAGGCAGACTTGCTTTCAAGGAACGCACCAGAAAATGAGGAACAGCGTTTTTAGTAGGCAGACAAGTCATAACCGCAGGATCCCTGGACATTCAGTTGTGGCTTTTTGTCTTCTTCCCTCTCCAACTTTTGTGCTAAGTCACTTTGCTCTCCAAAAGCAGAAAAGACTCAGGACTCCTGCTCCTGAACTGATGTAATCTAGTTTAGGAACTTGGGAAACAGTTAAAGGAAGGAGGAGACTGTGGAAGTAACTCTGAAGGAAAAATGTACTGGAAGATCAGTGTATGCCCTGTTATGGTTTGGGTTTTAAGTAAATGACAAATATCACTCTGAGAAGGAAAAATAAACTTTGAGTTGGAAGCACACATATTAATGTTCAGACATAACTTGTTTTTTCCTCCTACATGCCATGGTCTGTGGAGTCTAAGTAAATAAAATGTTACCTAATTTTCCTAGTAATTGTTGAGGATATGCATGATTTTAAGAGTGGATACATATGTATACATATATCTATATAAATATATGTATATCTATATACAAAGAGAGAGAGATGTACTATTTTTCATTTCAGTTTCTGTAAACCGAATTTTTTGAGGAATATCTGTTGCAACAGTTTCATCATCCTCTCCATCTGAAAGCTGGACTTGGAAAGCAAACTAAGTAAACAAATTTTGTTAGGTTAACTACTAGAATGAGATGGGATTCTTTCAGGGAAAAAAAATAAGTGCTGTAAGATTACTGCAACAAGCAATTACACAGACATTCACCCATCAAAAGCTGCATCTTGAGCAGAGATCCAGTATCAGAGATTTGGCATAATAACCCTTCAATACAAGTCAGTCAAGGATTGCAGGAATGATAAGGAGTGAGAAAGATGTTCTTAGGGGAAAGCTACATTTTTGTAGACTGGAACCTGATTTATCCTTAGCAATGTGTAATGCTGGTCACAGCCTGTATTCTCTACCTCATTTCCTATAGGGCAAAAGAGCAAGGGGATGTGAAATGTGGGAAATAAACTGAAAGTCTCAGTAATTGCTCCCTTTGGAGACAAACGAAGACCAGCCAGTCCTGGAGTGTGGTTTTACTCTAAGAAACAAAATCCAGGCTGAAGGATAAGGATAGCCCCAGGAAAACCCTTAGGGGGAAGTAGTTAGGTGTTCATCTAAGAGTTTTTAAACTATGTTTTGGTTCAAGGGAGTCATATCTGTCACATTGGACAAGACCACCCTATACATCACTCAAAATCTGCAAAAATCCATTTTTTGAGTTGCTGAGCTCACAAGTCATTGTGTACATGCCTTCTCTGTCACCACATGTTTGGGGCTGTCAAATCCCCATAAACATAAAACTTTGGTGTTGATTAACTTGAGCACTGATTGCTTCCACAG
The DNA here is from genome assembly GCF_000277835.1 of Geospiza fortis. Taxonomy (NCBI): domain Eukaryota; kingdom Metazoa; phylum Chordata; class Aves; order Passeriformes; family Thraupidae; genus Geospiza; species Geospiza fortis. Next base: position 1,336,344 of record NW_005054365.1, read on the forward strand.
CCTCCCAGTAAAACATTCACAGAGTCATTCTCTTTCTCCTGAATTATCATCTGGAGACATGATCCCAATGTTCTAACAATACTGTAACACCCCAAAAGATTCTAATGCTCTCAAATACCAGCAATTTGGAGAATGACTCAATTTTTCTCAACATTTACAAATATGAAATAGTTTCCATTGTGTTCACCTTGTTGTTTCATGTCTTTGCAGGGAGCAATAAGTTATTTTTTCTCATCCCCAACAGAAGAAGGTTCCATCCTGCCTCTTTTTTTAGTTTCTTTGGGGTATTTTAAATTTTTTTTAAAGACATCTGACATGCACTCACCACTCATTTTGTAAAGTTTCCACTTTTAAGAAAAATATGTTGCAATGAAATTACAAGCTGTTATGGCTGCAGGAGCTGGCAGGATTTGCCTGTGTGGCTTCTCTCTTCCCATAGTCTTTTCTGCATGCTGGTCAGAGCAGGATGCTCAGATTACCACCCAGACTTCCCTTGCAATCTTTGTCCAGTTGTTTTCAATACAGTAAGATTCGGACAAAAAAGGAAATTCCCTCATGGCTCTTGCTTTGCATGTAGCCACAGCTCCTCTGCTTTAGCCTGTGTTGTTTGTTATTCTTGTGAGCTTGTTGAATGCCTCTTTCAGGGGAAAGTAAGGGCAACAATTTTCGACCACAAATCTTCCCTGGATCTACTGGGAGATATTCAACAGTTAGGAAGTTCAGGCCCCTAAGCAGCAATTAATATCTCCCCAGCCTATGAGGTGCTCTCCTCCAGGGCTCACCTGTTAGCTCTTCTACACAAGCCTCACAAGCCCAGGTTCATCCTTTTTCTTTTTTTTTTTTTTTTTTTTTTTTTTTTTTTTTTTTTTTTTTTTTTTTTTTTTTTTTTTTTTGTTTTGTTTTGTTTTGTTTGTGTTTGTGAGTGCATGTGTGCATGTGTGTGCTTAATTTGTCACATGCTTAGTAAAGTGAAGCCCCATATTTACCTGGAAGAAATGCCAGGAGGGAATGAGGGTTGTGACTCTTGTTGTTAGAGACCCAGTGGATCCTCCATCTTCCCCAGAGGCCGTGCCAGGGTCAGTGCCCTGGGTCAGTGCTGGGATGACTCACACTGAGAATAATGCACCATCTTCCATCAGGGTCTCACTCAGTAGCAGAGATTAAGGACTGTTTCATCTGGGATGAGAGAGGGCAACGACAAGTGGAGAGCTCAGTAATTATAGTCCGTGGAGAGGAGTCAGCGGAATCTCCATCCTGAGATCCTTATCTCCAAGCTGAGTCACAAGCTCTGACCATGCCCATCGGGCCCTCCCAATTAGTTGATATCAATCTACCTGAATGTACCACTGAAAACACAGATCCTTTCTCCTTAGACTGGAGGAGTTGCTGTCTTGGCTGGGAGAGAGTGCAGTCACAGGCTTCATCCCTGCCCATCACAGACTGCATCGCCTCCTCCAAGCAAAAGAATTGCTTGGTGTGATATTGGCAGGGCTGGTAAATGGTTGGAGTTGGTGAACTTGGAGAGCTTTTCCAACACTAATGATTCCCTGATTCTGTGCTATGATCACAGACCACCCCAAGTGGCTGGTGAATAAGTGTGCTGTGTGCTGCCCAACTGTTCTGTACCTCACACCCTCAAGTTACTGACATACTAAAGTGATCTAAATAATTCCAATTTTACTGAAGGAAGCAATGGAAATGCAGGCTCTTGGTGTGGCGAAGAAGGTCTGAAATATGGTTCACAAGCATTTACTTTTCCAGTCTCATTTTTTAAGGCCCCTCCCTGTCTTCCCTGTAGCCCATAAAGCAGATTTGTTTGTGGCAAACATAGAGTAATGTGCTTATAGAGAGCACAGAGGCTTAAGCAGCTTTCCTTGATGGCCTTTGATTCACTGAAATTTGCCCTGGGAAACACTGCAGTGGTGGTTGATCCACTCCATCTCTCCTCCCGGTGCTGTATATTTCCCATATCATATTCTTCAATATTCCTTCTGGCAGATGTGCCAAAAGGGCGGCAATAAAAGCCCATTTGTGCGGCCAAGAGTTCATCGCCCCTACTCTGCAGCAGCGAAAAACCAACATTCAATAATTCTGCTTTGCAAGCCGCTGTTATTTTGATAACACTTCAAGCGAGCAGCAGAAATACCGAGCAGCCCCCGGGCGGGGGGAATTATCCAGGGCAGTGTCTTTCCTGCAACTGGAGGTCTCTGGAAAACAAGGGCGGGTTTGAAGCTGGATGCCTTGGGAATCAATGGGTGATTGTTTGCACGTGGGGGCCACAATGCGCTGAGGGTCAGTTGGTCTTACAGTTACAAACTGCATTTTTCGGAGGCCTGCCGCATGCCTGTTTCTATTTGCAGGCTGCAAATAACCCGCCACACAAGTGGTCTGCGAGCTCCCTGTTTTTCCTTAAAGGAAAATATATGTGCTGAGGGGAGAGGGAATTAGCAGGGAGCTGGCTCTGCGTTTCAAGGCCCATGCTTTTGCTTTTAAACTGTGTCCGCTGAAGTCCTGCTCAGCCTTAATAAATGTATTTCTCTGGCCAAATCTTTGAAGTCATGCCTAGAGATTTAGCTTCACAACTCTTACTCCATTAGTGGGAATCTTTCAGCTAAATACACATCCATCAAACTGACAAAATAGATGATTATATTATATTATATTATATTATGTTATTGTATTTTGTATTTGGACCAATCTAAAGCACACTGCAGTCAATAGAAATCCAGTGAAGGCTTTAGTGGACGCTGTACCATGCTATCATGAAAAATGTCTTTATTAAACACATTCCAGTAGTCAGATGGGCTAATATTTAGACAACATTTCCTTATCTACCCTGAATTCCTCCCTGTCAACACAGGCAAGAACTTATACTCTGTGTTTTTGTTTGAAGGGGTTTTTTGTTTTGGGTTTTTGGGGTTTGTTGTTTTGGGGGGTTTTTTTGTTGGTTTGTTGTTGTTGTTGCTTTTTTGGAGGTGTTTATTTGTGTTTTGGAGTTTTTCTTTTGGGGGGGTGGGTTTTGTTTGTTTGTTTTTTGGGTTTTTTTTCAATATTATTTTACAAAATAAAGCTGTTGAGATACATGTTCTGATGTGAAAAACATGTAGCAACCAAGACACTTTTAGCAGCCCACTAGGTAGTCAGCAATATACAGGTGGGGAAAACAAATAGAGGAAATAGAGAGCTGCAGGCTATAAGTGCCCTGTATGGGAAGGGTAAACCACTTCCCTTTTCCTTCTTCACTATATTTTATTTAGTATACTTGAAGATCAGGTCATTAAAATAGTTATCAATGGCTGTTCGTTTTACTGTGTTGAATGAACTCCAGAGATGCCGAAGGCCCTCAGTGTTGTCCTCCATGGATCAAATCCCGCATTTATTCCACAGTCCCTATGATCCCACCTCATGCCAGGGTCACCCTGCTATGATGGTGACGTTCCCCCAAGACCGCTGGAGAGGACCTCCAATTGCTGTTAGTGTCTCCAAATTCTGTAATCGGGAAAAGAAAGATTATTTAGGGAATTAAGCATTCTGTCTTCATCCCAGAAGTACAACTGGTACAGTACAGAAGCTCTGACTTTAGGATACAGTGTTTGCCTCCCCACTAAAACTCATGAGAAACCATGATACAAAATCAATGGGATTTCTTGGTCTCACCCACTAGAAACAGGGATCATGTTTCTCACCTCCAGGGGTTCTGGGTAACCACATCTGTTAATATATATTAAAAAAACCCTTTGCGCTGCTCTAGCAAATGGCATTATGAGACACATGCAAAGCTGTCATTAACCCCTGGGACTCAGATCAAACAGGAGCTCACTCTGAACTACCACTGGATGCTGTTTCCCAAAACCAAACCCAGAGCAGGGAAGTTTAGCAAAGCAAACCCCGGCCTCACCTCTCACCCCTCTCCCTGTGCCCGGGCCCTTTGGCAGAAGGAGCTCCCCAGGTGGGCTTGGGGGAGCTGTGCTGAGCTGCTCTCAGCCACAAGCAATTCCTGCATCCCTTTAATGCAGCGTGGTTCCTCCACAGCCCCTGCAAGCTTTCCCTCTGCAGCTAAAGACATCAAACAGGCAGGGAGAGACCCGTGGAAGCCCAGTGCTCCTTCAGCCTTTCAGTGGCGTGAGGAGGACACACACTGAGGGCCTTGGCTGCTGCGCCACACCTGCACTGCCCTCCTCGCTGCTCTCCCTGCCTTAGCTATTCCATCTTTGCTATAATTTGAAGAAATTCCTTCATCAAAGTCGTGCAGCTCTATTTCCAAGTCTGCTCTCTTCCTTTGTGCTAAAGCTTCTCCCTCTGCAAAAGGCTCCAGTAAGTCTTTGAAAAAGAGCATTTGGATTTAATGGCATGCAAATAAAACACACGTAGAAGGGCTGAGGAAAGGTAGGGCTGTACTGATCTAACAAATAATACTATTATTGTTTCCCTGACTGATCCAAAAAACAGCAAACATATTTTTGTTTAAAAGACATCATACCTTCTCTAGAGCAAGCAATTTTATTTCATCTTCATATGGCATACTACATTTATCAGCCCTGTGGCCAAGATAAGGTGTTTTCTGCTCCTGTTCCCGACAGGGGAAACTGAGGCAGGAGAGAGTAGACCAACTTGCCAAAGTGTCTGTACAACATTAGTCATCAAAATTCCGTGCTTTATCCACCTGGGTTACAAGATTGCTGCTGCTGGCTGCTCCTCA